>NW_025422039.1:1200000-1662941 GCF_011764305.1 Mustela putorius furo | reverse complement strand
TTACTTTCATCTGACACAAATCTACAGATTTCATTTGCTCTTTCATTCTTTCATGACGATAGCATTGTTTAAAGCAATTCTTGTTTTCACCCAAAAACATCGTCCAAAATTGATTGGATATAAAAAGATGACAAAAGAAGTTGTCAAGTCAAAGACAATGGCATAATTTTAAATGTATTATTTTATAATCTAAATACTAGCAGCCCCTTTCAAAAAACTTCCTATTGGCAAAACCAAAGTTTAATTCTGATTAATCTGTAACCATTGAGATTTCGTCATTAACCTCAAAGAGCCACTGCTTTTTTCCATTTAAAAAAGGGACACGGGGCGCCTGGGTGGCTCAGTGGGTTAAGCCTCTGCCTTCGGCTCGGGTCATGATCTCAGGGTCCTGAGATCGAGACCCGCATTCGGGGCTCTCTGCTTGGCGGTGGGCCTGCTTCCCTCTCTTTCTCCTCCCTGCCTCTCTGCCTACTTGTGATCTCTGTGTGTCAAATAAATAAATAAAAATCTTTTAAAAAAAAAAAAAATAAAAAATAAAAAAGGGGACAATGGGGCACCTGGGTTGGCTCAGTAAGTTAAGCTTCTGCCTCCGGCTCAGGTCATGATCTCAGGGTCCTGGGATCGAGCTCCACACATCAGGCTCTCTGCTCAGCAGGAAGCCTGCTTCCCCGCTCTCTGCCTACTGTGATCTCTCTGTCAAATAAATAAAATCTTAAAAATAAATGAATAAAAAATAAAAGGGGACATAATTCTTATAAAGACTCCTTTTATTTCTCTATCTCTGCCTGCCTCTCTGCCTACTTGTGTTCTCTGTCAAATAAATATAATCTTTAAAAAAAAAAAAAAAGAGCCATGAGCTTAAATCTAGTGTTCTGGCTCCATAATACACAGCTCCTCTACTTTTATTTGAAATTCTTTTGATTTGATTTCTTTCCCACAACTACATACAGTGTCTACTGCTCATCAACCCTGCTTGCTCTAAACTTCTACCACTACTTTAGCTACTGTACTTTGATTCTACCTGTTTCTCTATTGTTTTCTTTCCATTCAGTCTCTTTCCCCTGTGCTGCCCTGGACTTACTCACTTAAGTGTAGAACAATTTACCTTTTATATTTTTAATCAGTAACAGCAACTATTTCCCTCTAGATGATGAAAAAAATGAACCAAAGTAAACATCTCAGGCCTTCCACTCAAGAATTCACTCCACTACTATCATCTCAGGACATACACAACTTCTAAAGAAATGTAAGGCAATCTACTATAATGAATATTTACTAAAATCAAGCACTAACATGAGATTCAGTTTTATAAACTATCACCAATACACAACACTCTAGCATCTCTAGAAGTAATTTTTAAAAATCACAAAGATAAATAAGAAATGAGGAAGGAGAAAAGGAGGCAGGAATCAATGCAATCACCAGCTAAAATAATAGAAGTGATCATGTTTCTGTTTTGAAGTTGAATTAAAAAGAAATCAGCTTAGGGGCGCCTGGATGGCTCAGTCAGTTAAACGTCCGACTCCTGACCTCAGTTCAGATCTTGATCTCAGGGTCACGAGCTCAAAGCCCACACTAAAAATTAAAGGAAGGCAGGCAGGCAAGCAACTTAAACTGGAAGAGAACCTTCCTGATTGTAAATGTTATTAAAACTAGAATAAATTTCTTCATAAAGTTGTAATGTCTCCCTCAAGAGAGTTCTTTGTCTAGGTGAGTTTCTCCTTCTATCTGGAGCGGTTTGAGTTTTTCCTTCTCAGAGACAGAGAAATGTACAAAATCTCTCTGTAAGAAACATAAACATATCTTGTCACATTTACCATCCAAAGAAATGAATCTCTTAGAAATTATTATGAAACTTCTCCTGACTTTATGTTCTCCCCTCAAACATATTACACAGATTAAGTTTGTCAGTGATTTTCAACATCGTCTTTATTACCCTTCTGAATAACAGAAGAACCTTTGACTAATCTTAATTATAACTATATTCGTGAATATTCATATCAAAGAATAATTTTCATGTACTTATAAAGGATCATACTTTAGTAGGAAATGGCATCCAAGTTATTACCCAAAGACATCTTACTCTCAAGCAAGGTTCTGAAATATCAAGCTTACTTTTGTTCAACGTACTGCTTCTTTAAATGCTCTGCCAGGATTTTATAAGACCAAATATGCCATACAGTTAATGCATAAGATTTACTAGCATGATATGAAAATGCCAGCATGAACAGAAAAATTGAGAGATTCGGTCATTTGCTCATACTACAGTTACGGTAGTAACAGATTTAAATGTTTAGAATAAAGAAATAAGGGTTACCAACCATCTTTATAAAAAGCTATTTTCTAATAAATGCTCAGATCAAGGAAGAAGAAAGAAAAAAACATCAAAAATAACTTACCTTTTTGTCTCTGGTCCTTACTTCCCCATAGAAATCTAGGGCCTCTTGTGCCTTTAAAAATTTGCCCCGATGTAATAAATATGCACAAATCATTACACCAGTTCGTCCCTTTCCAGCTATACAGTGAATTGCTGCAACATGATTGTCATCTTCACTTAGCCATTGGTCAAGATCTTCACAAAAGGGTTTGATAAGTTCTAGCTGTGGTGGATTATGGTCTTCAAAAGGATACTGTGCAACTGTGGTAAAAAGGATAACCTCAGAATTAGGGAAAAAAAAAAAAAAAGTCTTTCCTGAATTGTTTATTAAAGTAGATTAACTTTAGAAATGTTGCATATAAGCTTAATAGATGTTTAAAAGAAAAAGTGAACTCCAGAGAAAAATAATTTGCTGCCTGATAATTTACCAATATTTGAATAGAAACTAGTGTCTCAATTCTTAAACCTACCCACTAGACAGAGGCTGAGCATTATTTTCCCCACTTTATGAAAGAGGAAACTTTGTAATGGAGAGGTAGCAGAAAGGCAACATGTCAGAGAGAGAGGCAAACTCAAAATGAAATGTCATGTAGGCAGGTTTCCTGTCAGGGCTCTCAATGCGTTTTCTGACAAAAGGAGTCATAATATTTATAATATTACATCACCACAAAAAAACATATATTCCAGAGAAGATATAAATTACCAATCAATCAACAATGTAAAGGACTGATTTTTATATTTCATATAATAAAAAATGCTAAGCGTGTTATTTAAAGATGGTCTTGCAAATGTTAGTGTTGTATACTACACGTGATTTTAAAGACATTTACAAAAGAAGCTGAAAAAAAAAAACTACTTACAAAAACGTATACAGTTGTAGTAAAGTGTATCTAATGAAGCTTCAGGTCTTTTCACATGAGTTATAAAAACCCAAAGTTTCTCTTTGCTTATAGTCAGAGGGGTTTTGTTGTTGTGTTTTTTAAGTTGCTCAGAGACAGGAGTTCAACTATATCACTATTAAATTTTTTCTTACTGGTCCCTGCCTCAGCAGTTCCATTCTACTAAAACCCTTACAAATCCTGACTGACATCTAAAGTACATAATGGTCCTCTGTGTCATCTGAATATGTGAGAAGTATGCCTTCTATCTTCAGTCACATCATCACTAATATGGAACCGGATTCAGTGTGTCAGGTGAGTGGTCCTGGGAGACGACGATGACCATTACAGGAGTCGCTGGGATGCTTTCACCTGGGCCTCAGCATTCCATCTTCATCTCCCCACGGGCACACAAAACAGCCAGGAAACTGTTAAAAACGTCTATTTAAAGCTAGATAAACGTTGACTAAAACACGCTTTGCCTAGTAAGCAGTAGCTTAAATTCACGAAAAAGGAAAAATTCTTAGTGGATCTGTACTGGCTCTCACCACTAGCACTTCTGAATTCTCAAACCAGCTGTTTGAACATCCGATCTAGACTGTCAGAAGGGATCCACCGCAAACACATCAACATGGAGCGCATGGACTCACCCTCTCTTTCTATCATGGTAGCATCTGCCAAGCTTCTTCACTCTCCAGGTCTCTCATGGCTCAAGGGGTTCCACAAACAATGAGGGAAGGTTTTTGTGGGACCTCAGAAAAATTCACTACACCTGGAGAAGAACTCATTTAAAGCAGCTCCTGCTCCCACTTGTCAGGCTCCTCTTATCCACATTTGTCATAGGCTTTTGCCCCTTTTAGGTCACGGCTCCACGGAGTTACTCCATTGTCTGCTTTGCTCTTCCAATAATCCTTTACTATTAGACCAAATGCCTCCAACAGTAGATATAAACCCTTTCTTTATTTTATGGTGGTCTAGAAAACTTTTCCTAATTCTTACAGTCAACCCTGCATTTTAGTATTCCTACTAGTACTGGCAGGTTTATATGGTTAACTGTTCCCTAAAACACAAAAGTAAAATTAAATTTTTCCAAATTGTCTAAGACCATCTTTAAGATAAATATTTACATCACTTAATAATTGAGCTTATTCACTTCTGCTATGACAAGAAGATTTGGTCTATTGGTTTTAAGTTATATAACAGAAATACATTACTTGGCAGTTAATACCTACCTCTGAAGTTAAATTTGGCGGTATCATAATGTCTTTCAGCACACCTAAAAGAAAAGTTTAAATGTGATCTAAAGTTATCTTTTGCACTGGCAAAAAAAAAAAAAAGTATAGTAACACACATTTCCTGAACTTTTATACTGTACCAGGCATCATGTTGTTTTGTATTAAGTACTTCTTTCAATCCTAACAATTCTATGAAGTAGGTAGTGTCATTATCCCCATTTTAACATTAAGAAAACTGATCTTAGGTGTTATGCACTTAGGGCTTCCATTACTTGCTCACAAAACCTGTGATGCCGCTCAGGCACACACCTCCCACCCAGCTGCACGTGTCCCCTGAAACTTCCTGCATGCTGAGGGAGTATATGTTTGACTTCACCAAGTATGTACAAACACCTAATGAGCCACAGTACTGTCTTTACCCCAGAGTTGAGTATACATCGTTCTCTTGAAGTACTATTTATAAAGATAAATTTTTTAAATAGTAAAATTATAAGGGCAAAGAAAAAAATTTTTTTAAAAAGTGAATGACACTAATCTACTCAAAAACTACACTTACTAAAAAATTGTTAAGGCAGACTTTTCTAACAAAGGTAATCTTTGTCAAAAATCTCTCAGTTACGAGTTTTAATTAAAGTCTCAGAGTAATGAAGGAATAAGAAGTAAAATAAATACAGAGTAGTAAAATGTTAACTCTATATTACTTAGAGCATACGAAAATTGGTCTCTTTAATAGTAGTAACATGTTTGTCATCATGCACTGGTTTACTCATGGTTAATAGGTGTGTTAACCAACATTAAGAAGGCTCTGAAAGGGATCCCACACTTGAATTTGTGGTCAGCAAAATCATGGTAACTACAGCTACTAACCAAATGAGATTTCTAAAAATTATTTAAAATAAAAACTTAGCGTTTTAAAAACAGTCAAGGTCATTGTACAATCCCTTCCTCTCCAATTCTGAAATCCCAAAAGTCTGAAATATCTAACATTTTCTGTTAAACTTATGACAGGCTCAATTGTGGCAGCATCCGATCTGAGTTTATGACAGTGTGCACTCTTTAACTAATACAGTTAAGAGTAAAGAGTGAAAATGGTAGGAAGACCATTTTGCCCTAGACCCCAGAGGAGTGTTATGTAATATTAGTAAGTTTATGCTTCCATGTTATCTTTCTGCAAAGGGAAAAATTCTGAATGCAGAGACACACTGGCCCTAAGAGTTTCAATATGTGATTGTGGACATGTATTTCACATTTAAGAAATCCTAAAGATATCTGTATGGTTCCTCTACTTTAAAAGGTTTTTTAATCCTAATCCACATGAAAGCTGAACTAATTATAAAAGCAAATCAGAATCCACTATTTTCTAAATGGTCAGACCTGAAATAAATCAACTTTCATACTATTACTTAAAATAAAGCTTTCCCCCCTTTTCACTTATAATATATTGAGTTTTGCTCAAAAAAATCATTTAGTAATGCCATATGCATATTTATGTACCCTTGCTAAATAATTTCATACTCACTCCTATGCAAAACATGACAGGTAAGAGGAAGACTGACCAAGAAAATAGTCACATTTTACACTATCTTTAGTACAGATTAAAGAAGAGGTCTGGTAAATAGTGCAGAATATTTTATAAAGACTCGTGTAAAGATAGGACTTAAAAGGTGAGGGACAAGGAGCAGGCTAGGAAGCAAAGCTCTAAGATGCTGGTCTCATGGCAGCATAACAGAAAAATCAACATTTTGAGTTTCACACAGCTTTAGTCTTCTAAAATTCTCCTGCTTTTTCAGGAGCTCACACATTTGGTTTGACAGGTACTGCTTAAGACTCCATCATAAACTGATTCTCAAATATTACTGTTAAGAGGCAGCAGAAATGGTGGAAAAAATGGAACTAATGAGCTTCTACATGTTTACCACATGTACACAACCTTACAAAGGAGTTTCCATTTTTTTAATTCATAGTCACACCAATATAATAATAGAACATATAATCTCCATCTTATATATGAGAAAGCTAAGATTTAGAAGAGCCAGGACTCAAGCCCAGGTCCTCTGGTTACAAAAATAAAAACTTTTCCCAATACAGCTCCATACTTCTTCCACTTACAATACAAAAGAGAGAACAGCTTCAAAAACAAAAGCAATAACAAATTCTACTCAAAATCAGCCTTCCTACTAGAGCAGTATTTTGCATAAAAGATAGAACCAACAAAAAAGCGACCATGAAAAAACATGAAAAGGTTATGAAAATCTCTACAGGTATCGATGAAGTGGATGAAGAGTATGTGAGAACATATACCGGGGCCTGTAGTAATGGAAGTGATCTGGAGGAGGGGTTGCTAGAATAAGAATGATGACTCTCTTCTTTAATTAAGACCTTCTCCAATAACCGTGCATACGTGCACACACACGTACATGTGCACATTCCCAATTCCTTATAATGTTTGTGTGGTATGTTAGTTGATAAGTCCTTCAACAAACCAAAACTGAAGATACATAAATGAAAAATGGGATTTGACTGAGACAAGTAGTAGGTAAATCTGACCATTTACACTTCCTTAAAATTAAAATTCAGGGTAAAAGATACCTTTTTTAAAATCCTCACCTTATATTGGCTTATATGAGACAAGAGAGATGAAGAAGCATTGCAAGAGTTTCTAATGAAGGGGTTGACAGAAAGTGAAGGAAGAGTAAGACTAACAGGAAAAGCTTCCAGATAAGTGAGACTTCCCAAAGCATTAGGGAAGTATACAGGTCTCTAACTCTCTTCAACATCACTATCTTAAAAAGAAACCTTAACAGATAAAAATTAACAACAGGTAGAGGTTCATCACCAAATGATGGAGAGTTGTGTGTCAAATAGAATACACAATGAAATAGAGTAACCCTCTTACAAACAAGTATCCAGTGAACAGTTAAGGTCCTCAAAGGCAAGAAGTGTGTTATGCCTCTATCCCCATCATCCTCCCTTCTCCTCTTACCCTCACCAGCCTACAGGTATACAGAGGAACATAGAACCATGAAATACACACACCTGCCCAAAACAAATTCACTAAGCATCATCATACCCAAATTTGATTAACGATATGAAGCTAATTTTGTCCTTTCTTAAGATAATTTATTGAACGCTTGATAATATAGAGACATAAACAGATTCAGTCAATTATGAAAAAGTCCATATTAAGTACTGTTCTTCATCCGCACATCACAATTGCCATAAAAAAGTTTAATATACCATTAAATACATGTACGTCTAGTGTCAATATTTTAGGACCTTTCAGTGTATATATCTGCAAAGATATACATCACATAGAATTAACATCCCAAAAATAAAAGAAAGAAAAGAGAAACAGCTGCTGCTTGCCAGACTCACTTACCCAGAGCCAGAAATACAAATAAGGGTAGAGAGAAGGTGAGAATAAAAAGTGACATCAGAAATCAAAAACATGCTACAACCTGGTAGTTCTAGAAACTTCTGAAGTAAAATTTGGGGAGGTTAAAACAAATGACAACAAAACCAGAAAGGAAGACTGGCGTCAACGGTGGGTGGTCTGCTACCATATGTACCCATGTGACCTTGTTCAACTCACTTAACTTCTCTAGGCCTCAGATTCCCCATGTGTAAAATGAGAAGGTTGGACTAAATGATCTCTTTCAGATACTTTCCAGTTCTGAAAGTTTATGACTCCATCAAATGAACTGGGGAAGGGGAGTTGAAATATATATACCAAAAGCTACACTCAATTAACAAAGAGACGGTTCATTAACTCTGGGATCCTGTGTTTAGAAACACAAAAGTAAAAGGGCAGCCAAGTTCCCAGACTAGCTCACATGCCACCTATAGCCACAATAATGTTAAGTGAGCCACAGTACTGACAGTGCAAGCCTAGGTCCTAAATTCTGGAAGCAGGAAGCCACTGAATACAGGAATGAAAAGAATTTCCTTCCTTTTCTTTGGATATAATGTTAAACTCGAATAAAATTTTGAAAAAGGCAGAATCTGTCTTTGGTATCTTTCTACCTTCCTTCTGGGACTCTAAATGCCTAATCTTAAGAGTCTAAACCTGAACTGACTCACTTAATAGACTGCAGCTTGACACTTCTTGTTCTGTGCTTTCTTTTCTTTTCGTTTTTTTTTTTTTTAACTCAGCTTCTGAATCTAGTTATTCAAAAGTATAAAGCTTTGTGGTTTTTATTTTCCTCCACTGAAGCATTCTGGCATCTGCAACAAGGCTTGTTGTTACAGGAGGTTAATCAGGACAAGAGGAAGATCTATGCACAGATCATGTGTAAGCTGGGGCCCACCTACACGCCAAGTCTCTGCAGCACCTTTCTTTCACCTTGTTACCTGTCACCCCACACCCTCCATACGCTACCCCCGAATCTGACCATAATGGATTATCTGCCATACTCTAAACCCCACCATGCCAACCACCTTCTTCCATGCCAACCTCTGCCCATAATGCCATACGCCCCACCTGGAGGTCTCCAGGAGAGTCTCAGTGGATTCCTTCACCCCAGCTCAAAAATGCCCTTCTTTATGAAAACTTGCCTAGAGGGTACAAGTCCTATTTCCACTGTTCTCCACACAGCTCTGTTGTATACAAGTTACCTCTTCTGCAATACTATGTCTACTTATCACTTCAGACTATAAAAAACTACCAAAGACTGAAATGGTATCTTATTCACCTCTGTACCGTCAGCAAGTTTTACAAGGTCTAATATGTGGCAAAATCAGCATAAATGTTTGCTTCTTTGTGAATCTGAGGAAATTAATGAAAACTCACTAGAAGAAACAATAATGGTGTCTACTTTACTCGTAAGTCTTCTGAGGTCTTATTGCTCAATTCAAGATAGATCACTAAATTAAAGATAGAAAAGCAACATCCTATAAGCCAACAAAGCACACAGAATCTCTCATCCTTTCTGGTGATGATTTAAATGCCCACCAAAGGCAGAAAAGAATCTTGCTCTTACATTTGAGAAATAAATTTTACAGAAACTGTGACAATCAGGAAATGTAACTACAGATTAAAATTTTTTTCTGTTGCATAATTTACAGACATCACAGAGGAAAAATAAAAACCAAGGAGAAAAATAACACATTTCATATAACATTTTTTAAAAGGTAGAAAATGGGTCAGTATTTTGGAAAGGAATAATAGTCTTCAAGGGCAAAAATGACAAAATATTTTCTTCCCATTTTTCTTTTGTTCTTTTTTCCTTTTCACACCCCTACTGACAAAGTCAAAAAGAAAAACAAAAGGTTAAAGATAAGATAAACCAGCTGTACCAAGCGGGCAAGCCTTACATCCCTGCCCCAAACAACAGAAAAAACCACCCAACTCAACAATATTAGGTAACTTATTTATGTTATATACAGTTGGAGAATACCCTAAAAGCTGTTTCAATTGAATGACCTAAAGACCAGAATAAACAGAACCACACCCACTCTGAAGCACACCTCCATGGAAGAGGTTATTAAAGCTTTAACAGAAAAGCTCTGCTGTGAATTACACTTCAAGTCACCACAAGGCTACTGGCTCAAAGATGGGCTAGATGCCAAGTCATTTAAAACCTGATCAAGTAAAGTGAATGTGTGCCAACATTGTTTTGACCTCATCACTATGCTTTCTGAATGACCTAACAATGCTCTTAATCAAACGTCATGGACTAATTGTTTTTAGGAACACAATTCTGTTAAAATATATCATTAACTCTACCTGATTCTAACAAGGAAATAACTTTCACTTAATAGTTATTTAGAAGATATTTGCAAGCATACAAATAAAAAACATACTTACAGATTGTATATCTTGTAATGGTTTTTATGCTTTGAATCCAAAAACCTTAAAACAAAACAAAAAAAAAAGCCACCATTAACAAAAATGAGCTAACATTTGAAATTACATTTATACTATTGATAAAAAACTAAAAGATTCCATTTTTCCTAATCTCAAGTACCATTTAAGAAAAATAAACAAACAAATTCCAATAAATATTCCCTTCATGGGTTCAAATTAATAATCATGTCATTCTTAAATAATTATTACATTACACAGATTTATACAATCTGAAATAAAGCCAGAGCTTTTCACAGAATAAATATTTTCATCTCTCTTCAGCCTAACATTATGAGGTTGAGTATTAAGTAAGTTATTTAAAAGGCAGCATTAGCACTTAGCTTAAGTTCATCTAGCTCATTTAGATGTGAGAAAAAAATAGACATGTGTAATCAAGTAATCTTAAAAATAACATGAAAATTCAGCCATCATTTTCTTTCAAAGAAACTTTCCATATCTGAAAGATGCAAGTGGTAAACTATTAACTCCATACAAAGTTTTATTAAGTATTTTCATATATATATTCTCAGTTGATGCTCACAAACATCTGAGATAGAATTTACTCACATTTTACAAACAAGGAAAATATAGAGTCAAAAAAAAATTATAAAAACTCGCCCAAAGTAATACAGCTAATAAGCCAAAGAATCAACACCAAAGACCTCTCCTTCCAAACAATTACAAAACTAAACAAGAGCAAAAAAAAAAAACAAACCTAAACAAGAGCAACAATTACAGCTAATAAAAAGCACTTGCCATGTGTTTTTACCACATGTATGTACTTCATGTATATACATTTGTTTACCGTTAGGAGGTAGACAATAGGCGAGAGAGTTTAGAAAAGTATAAGCTGAGGAAACAACAGGATAAACAGAATTTAAAAAAATGGAAAACAAATGAGAAGATTTAAAGTCGAGGAGTTTCAACTTATGAGTTCTAGAGAAAAGAACAGAAAACACAAGGAGAAGAAATCCAAGATAATAATTCAAGAATAATACCCCAAACTGAAGGACAGGAGTTTCCTAAGTCAAAGGATACAATGAGTATTCAGCAAAAGTGATGAAAATAGACCCCAATACAGCATATATAGCTCAGTGAAATTTCTGAATACTCAAAAGATGAACATAGGATCCTATAAGCTGCCCAAAGAGGAAAGAGGTTTCATAAAAAGTATCTGGAATCAGAATTATACCACCCTTTTTAATGGCAACACTAGCAGCTAGAAAACAACTTCCAGGAAAAAACCTTCTGACTATTTCCAGCCTAGAATACCATACCAAAAGAGACATTAAATCAAGTGTGAATATATAGTAAAGGCATTTTTTAAACAAGTGAAATCTCAAATAATTTTGCTGTCCACATTTTCTCTCTCAGGAAGTTACTAGAAGATGTGTTCCACCAAAACAAGGTGGGAAACCAAGAAAGAGGACAATTCCAGGAACTGAAGAATCCAACTCATGAGAAGGGGAAAAGGGAATTCTCAGAATGATGGTGAAGAAACATCTGAAGTAGACAGCTATAAGGCAAACCTAGGGAACAACTGACCCAACTCACGGTAGATCAGAAGGCTCCTAAAGAAGATAAAATCGATTTAATGCCCAATGGGCTTGAACATGTTAGGAGATTTATATAGTTTAGAGATAAACTGAAGTTAAAAACATAGAGACTAAAGAAGTTGAGAGAGACAGAGAGAGAGAGAGACAGAGAGAATTTTACCTCCAGGGAAAATAAAATGCTCAGAAAAAACAGTTATAGTACTTAATTGTAAACTGCATTTATCTAGTCATAATCACATAAAACCCAAAATTGATATAACCAAAATTACAAATTTAGCTACTACAAAGAGGGCTGAAGGGGCACCTGGGTGGCTCAGTGGGTTAAGCTGCTGCCTTCGGCTCAGGTCATGATCTCAGGGTCCTGGGATCGAGTCCCGCATCGGGCTCTCTGCTCAGCAGGGAGACGGCTTCCCTCTCTCTCTCTCTCTCTGCCTGCCTCTCCATCTACTTGTGATTTCTCTCTGTCAAATAAATAAAATAAAAATCATTAATAAAAAAAACAAAACAAAAAACACAAAGAGGGCTGAAAATGTGTGTGGTTGGGTAGAGAGGAAAGAGAGTTCATACATTTGGATGTGAAATATCATGCCACACAATCATTACTCATAACTTTGTCACTAATTGAAATGATATATTTGTATTCGTATGTCATACTAAAACAGTTGCAAATGGTAAAATACTACTTATTGTCAACACTTAAGAATTAGGTTATTAGACTATAAATTTTATATAATGTGTTAACTATAGTATTCTAGCACATATTTGGTTTCTTAGTATTTTCTGAACTATTATAATCAAAACAAACATAACAATGACTTTCTCCTATACCATCAAAACCTTCTCTAATGGACTTAGTATGACAAGATGGGTTCCTCTTAATTTCTGCAGAGTCAGGCCCTCATTCCATAAACCACTCAGCAGTTTCCAGACTAAGCTCTTTCCTTGCATGACCATGTTTCATTAAGGGTTCTGGGTCCCTACTATTTTTTTTTTTAATGGTATGCTTTCATGTTTTCATTCCTTGATACCCACTCCTATCAAGATTATCTTTTATTTAAATGTATTGAGAAAACGTGAATTAAGTAGTACCTGAAATTGTGCTTATTTCCCTGGGATAAAATTATTTATGAATTATTATCCCTGCCATCAAAAGTAATACTAGAGTAACTGTATCAGTGAGAATAAGGTTTAGCTGTGAGAAATAGAAGAAGGTGGAGGGAGGAGGGGCTCATAAACAAATATGCTACTAATTACACTGAATACACTACTCTCCCACATAAATTCCAGGATCAGTAGTGTACAGCTGGTTGGGTAGATTTGTTTCATACAGGACTGGACCCAGGACCCTTCCATCATATGCTCAGCCAGCACGACGGGCAGTGCAAGGTCTACGATGGTGCACCATCATATTTGTATAAGCAGACTGGAGAAGGGAAAGAAGGATAGGCCCCTCCTTTAAGAACTCATCATTTCTACTTAAGAACAACAGATCATAAGTTATCACATTATCAAATCTAGCCACAAGGGAAGCTAGAATTACTATCGGCATTCTGGGAAAACATGTACACAGCAAACAAGTGGTATTCTATTAATGAAGGAAAAGTATAGAGGATCACTGATTTTCTCTACTGTTGTTCTAGTCTCTGGTTGCAATTATCTCTAACCTTTTTTCTTCTGCAAAACAAAAACAAGAACAAATGACTAATATTAATGTAACAGGTATATTTGTAATCCTAATTTAAAATCACTCTAAGAAGGGCTAAGAAGGGGTCCATAAGCTCCACCAGACTGCCAAAAAGGTACACGGCATAAAAAAAGACTAAGAACTCTTGCCAAGGGGCAAAGGGAAACAAAGGAAAATCACTACTTTGTGGTTCTGGTGGTGGTTGTTAATAAACCACAGAGAACAATTTCATCCTAATGTTTCAGGTGTACTTTTCTTTAAATATTTAAGGTATGAGTCACTTTTTAGGATTCTTCAGTTTAGCCTACTACAGAAAAAAGTGGTGCTACACACCCTTCTACTCTTGTCTCTCGTACCCTCTTTATCTTCCCAATTCCTAAACATTTCTCAATTTGTACTTTTGGATTTTCAGTTCAAAGTGAGATAAAATTTACATACAGTGAAAGAGATCATAGGTGTACAACCAACTCAATCAAAATACAGAATATTCCACCATTCCAGAAAATTCCTTATGCCTATTTGCAGTCAAACCCCACTAAGCTCCCAGGCAGCTAATATTACCACAGATTTGTCCTTATTCTTGAACTTCATATAAATATGACCATATAAGATGCAGTCTTTTGTACATGGCTTCCTTCATTTAATGTAATGTTTTACAGATTTATCCATGTTACATGCATCAATAGTTGATTCCTTTTATTCGGAAAATGATTCCACTGCATGACTACACCATCATCTGTTTAAACATCCTCCTTTGATGGATATTTAGGATGTTTACAGTTTGGGTTTATTATGAATAAGTACATATTCTTGTGCAAGAATTTTGGAGACACATACTTTTATTTCCCTTGAGTAAATAAATAATAACTAAGAAGTAGAGTTGCTGGGTCATAAGGTAGATAGGGCAGGTGTATGTTTAACTTTAAAAAGAAGTACTAAACAGTTTTCCAAAACCAGTTATACAATTTTACAATCTTATCTGCATTTTAAGAGTTCCATTTGCTCCACAGTCCCATCAACATTTGGTGCTGTCAGTTTTAATCACAGCTTTCCCAACAGGTACAAAGTGGTACCTTACTGTGGTTTTTCAACTTCCTTTTCCTGATGACTAATGATATTAAGCATATTTCCATTTATTTATTAGCTATTTTTATACTTTCTTCTTTGAAAATGTCTGTTCAACTCATTGGCTCATTCCCCAGCCACCACCACCACCCGCCCCATTGAATTAACTGGCTTTTTATTATTGATTTATAGATGTTTTATATATTCTGGGTAAAAGTCTTTTATCACATATATGTATTGACATAAATATTTACTCCTTATGTAGGACTTGCCTTTTCCTTTCCTTAATAATGTGTTTTGATAATCAACAATTTAAAATTCCGATAAAAGGCACCTGGGTGGCTCAGTTGGCTAAGTGTCTGCCTTCATCTCAGGACATGATTTCCAGGTCCTGGGAGCAAGTCCCATGTTGGGCTCCCTGCTCCACAAGAAGTCTGCTTCTCTCTCTGTACCCCCATTCCACTTTTCTTTCAGTCTCTCTCTCAAACAATAAATACATAGAATCTTAAAAAAGGAAAATAAAATTCTGATAAAAATCCAATATATCAAATATTTCTTTTGTTTACAACTTTGTATCCTTTCTGAGAACTCTTTCCCTACCCCTAGAGTTCACAAAGATATTCTCTATGCTTTCTTCCAGAAGCTTTATACTTCTACAGCTTTTTCTCAGTTTGCATTTTAATATGGTCAGAAATTTAGAAATTTCGATAAATGCTAAGGATAACTGGGATAACCCAAACAAAAACAAATTATTTGAAGGACAGTGACTATAAAATTCAGAAAACATAACTCATTGCTATCTGCCGTATCTTTTCCTCCAAGGGTTTTTTGTTTGTTTGTTTTTGTTTTTGAGAGAAATGAGTAAGCAAGAATGATCTGCAAAATACAATTTTCTCCAAGAAAGCTAAAATTTAAATGTGAGCAGTGAAAAAGGTATTTTGGGGGACTAACAATTCACCTTTAGTTACATTTTGGGTCTGGGACTGTTAAGTGTTGAATCCAAATATACAAACCAATATCGTATAAATAAGGAAACACTCATCTTATAGCCCAAATCCAAGGAACATGATTCACATGTGGCTGCCCTGCACACACTTAAGTGGGGCTGAAATACCAAAACAGTCATAGCAGTTATCACAAGTTTTCAGGGAGAGATGGAGGTTTTCACTATTCACTTTCAACACTTCTGCAACTGTTAAAACATAAGCATATACTACTTTCCAATGGAAAAAAAAAAAGTGTCCTACTGTATTTTCCAAAAGAGTATAAATTGACGAAGTTATATATTAATTATTTTACCTCCAGAAAGTCAGTCTGATGAGCTTAGAAATCCAACTGTTTTTGAACAGTATATTTTAGTTTACATAAAATAAATATTTTCATATACTATTTTTGAATTAGAAAAAAATGGAAACCTGGGTTTTTTTTTTAACATGACAACAGTCCTCCTTGAGAAACAGTTTGGGTTTTTTGGGATATTTTAAATTTTTATTTATTTATTTGACAGCACAAGCAGAGGAGGAAAGGCCAAGTAGAGGGGTGCTGGCCAATAGCCAGGCTGAAGATCCAGATAACAGCCAGCATTTACCAGACATGTGAGTGAAAAAACACCTGTAGATGATTTGGCCACAATTTGCCAACTCATTTCTAGTCAGGGAGTCCCAGACTCCAGATATTTTGGAGCTAAAACAAGCCATTCCACCATGCCTATTCTGAATTCCTAACTCACTGAATTTGCACTTGCAGATAAAGTAGGTAAATGCTTTAGATAATAAATATGTGTAGAGGCAGCTTGATATGCATAAATATTAGCTGGAACACAAAAATATGAATCTGACAACAAATTAGTAGTAATTATCTAATCTGAAGAACAGAAACAAGAAATTGAAAAAATGAACAGCTCGTCAGTGACCTCTGTAACAATACAAAGTAGTTTATCACCCGTATTATTGGAGTCTCAGAAGGACAGGTGAAAGACAATGGGACTTGAGTGGCTCAATGGGTTAAGCATCCAACTCTTGGTTTCAGCTCAGGTCATGATCTCAGGGTCCTGAGATAAAGCCCCACTTCGGGCTCTGCACTCAATGCAGAGTCTGTCTGAAGATTCTCTCTACTTCTCCCTTTGCCTCTCCCCCCATGCTCTCTCTCAAATAAATAAATAAATCTTAAAAAAAAGATAAAAAAACTAGAGAAAATTTGTTGCCATCAGACCTGCCCCTCAGGCTGAAGGGAATAATGGGAATAAAGGTAAAAGAACATTTTTTCCTTCCCTTTCTCTGAAATACAAGTGTATAAAGCAAATAAAGTAACACTGTATTCTGGGATGTAATACATAGGTAGACATAAATTCTTCTTTTATAAGGTTCTTACAGTATTTAATGCTTACAATATCAACTCTAAGAGGACTAGAATAAACTAAAAAGTGTGTTTTCTAATCCTTATTGCACAACCTCTAAAATGTGTGTGTGTATGTATGTGTGTGTGTATATATATATATATATATATATATATATATATATATATATATCTAGAAAGTCAACAGAATTAAAATGGAATATCTAAAATTATTCCATTAATCCCAAAGAGTAGAGGAAAAGAGGAATGAAAGAGAATAATGAATGAATGAATGAACAAAAAGGAGTATTGAACAAACTAAACACAAACAGAAAAATGGTAAACAAAACATTTCAATAATTATACTAAATGTAAATCGACTAAATACAATTAAGAAAGTCAGTGATTATAAAGCAATTTTAAATTTGATCTTATAGTATGTTTTTATGAAATATAGTCTATGTAGGTTTACATATACTTGCTATATAAACTGGAGCACACTACAGGCAAAATAAAACACAATGTTCAATTGTGAGGAATGCAAGATTACATTAAACAAATGAAAAACTCAATCTAGCTGCTCTACACACTTATACCAAATTAATAAACTTGTTCCAATAAAGGTAGGGGGGGGAGGAATCTGGGTTACAAGATAAACTTTCTTTATAGGCCTCAGAAATTCTGTTACTACTCTGGTGAAGTTACTATGACAGTCCAGGGTCTGATCCGCTACCTTCTGTGTAAGATGTAATCCTATCAGTATAGTGAATGGTACTTTCGTTCAGAAACAAATTCAAACCCATGTCATATGACTGATACATAAATATCATAAAGACCATAACAGCAATATATTAATTTCTTTAAAAAGTCCAACTGACACAGGAATTATCCACATCTTTATGACAAGTTCAATATATATTTCCATAAGGAGACCCACCAAAAATTGAAAGTATAGTGCTGCTGAATAAATGTGGAATCAAAGAAAAGAAGCTAGTTAAAGCAACTTCTAACAAAGACATTTTGATGTCTCCATTTTTACAACAGGAATTGTCTTGCCAAAAATATCTGAGGTTCATTGGCTAAAGCCTGGCCATCTTTTTCCATGTTTCAACAGCTAACTGATCAATCCACCCACCGGAAGGGCTTCATGTAGACTAAATCTATTCTAGACAATTAAATTCAAGCTTTATTGGAAAGCCTGAGTCATTCTCTTTCTTGAAAGTGAACTGGTATATCTGCTTGTCAATATATACTGCTACTAAAGTTTATATTATTAGAGCATTTGATCACTTTTAAATGCTTGGAGAATTGATAAAAATTCATCTTACAAATATTTATTGAGTACCTCTTCTGTGACAACTACTACTGTATTTACAGGGTAGCACTGACAACCACAATCATAATAACAAATGCTCCTAGAAGTCTGGGAGAACCCAGAAGCAAATCCTTTTTAAAGATATCCCATTCAGAAAAGACTACTATTCCAAAAATAGGTAAAAAATAAAAATTCATATCTGAAAAGAAAAAAAATAACTACTTATTTGCTACATTTTTCTGTAGCTAACTCATTATTTGGCACCCTATTTAGTTCTGCTGCATTCATGTTAAATTAAAATTTGCTCATACGGTGCCTGGGTGGCTCCGCAGGTTAAGCTAAGCCTCTGCCTTCAGGCCAGGTCATGATCTCAGGGTCCTGGGATCAAGCCCTGCATCGGGCTCTCTGCTCAGCGGGGACCCTGCTTCCCCCTCTCTCTGACTGCTGCTCTGCCTGCTTGTGATCTCTCTCTCTCTCTCTCTCTCAAATAAATAAATAAAATCTTTTTTAAAAATTAAAATTTGCGGGCGCCTGGGTGGCTCAGTGGGTTAAGCCGCTGCCTTCGGCTCAGGTCATGATCTCAGGGTCCTGGGATCGAGGCCCGCATCGGGCTCTCTGCTCAGCAGGGAGCCTGCTTCCTCCTCTCTCTCTCTGCCTGCCTCTCTGCCTACTTGTGATCTCTCTCTGTCAAATAAATAAATAAAATCTTTTTTAAAAATTAAAATTTGCTCTTAGAACTCTAATATACCTGCAGCTGCCATTGCTACTACTAAAACATGAAATTGGGTTGTTGTTTTTCTTTTTAATATGTAAGTCATCTCTGCCTTAATCCCATTAACACAGGCAAGCCCCAAACACTCTTTTATCCTACTCATTTTTAGGTTGTCAAACTTAAGATCAGTTATACATCCAATACAAGTAAAGTATCCTGTTAAAAATGCAATCTTAACACTTGCCTGCACAGTACTGCCTTCTCCTCTATTACTTCAAGTTAAACACAAAAGCAAAACAAAGAGTTTTATATTAAAGTCTGATCAAAGACTAGGATCCCCAGTAGGAAAGAAAATCTATTCTCTCAAAAGAGGAATAGAACTAGAGGAAAAAGAAACAGCAGAGGAAGTGAGCTATCAGTGAAAAAATTCAGAAAGCTATTACTATGAACTAAAAGCTGCCAAGCACTTCTCCAAAGAAGTTGTAACATTTTGCACTTTTACCAACATGGATTAGAGTTCCAATTGCTATATATCCTTGCCAACGCATTATTACCCCTTGAAGTTTTAGCTATCCCAGTAAAATTTGAAACAGGGCCTCGTTATCTTTTAATTTCCATTTCTCCAATGATTTATTTTGAATATATTTTAATATATTTACTTATCATTTAAGTATTTTCTTTTGTAAAGTTTATGTTCAAAAGATTTTTTTTGTCTTTTCTTTATGGGGTTGTCCTCTTATGAATTTTTTAAAATCATCCTTTTATTGCATTGAGTTTAAGTCCTTTGGATATATGCATTGTGAGTACTTCTTCCAAATTTGCTGTTTTTGTTTTTGTTTTTTAATTTTACTAATGGTGTCTTTCAAACAACAGAAGTTTTTAATGCTGATCAAGTCCAGCTTGTGAATTTTTTCTTACCCGGTTAACTTCTTATGTACTAAGAAATCTCTGACTCGGGACGCCTGGGTGGCTCAGTTGGTTAAGCAGCTGCCTTCGGCTCAGGTCATGATTCCAGCTCCTGGGATCGAGTCCCACATCAGGCTCCTTGCTCGGCGGGGAGCCTGCTTCTTCCTCTGCCTCTGCCTGCCATTCTGTCTGCCTGTGCTTGCTCTCTCCCCTCTCTCTGATAAATAAATAAAATCTTAAAAAAAAAAAAGAAAGAAATCTCTGACTAAATCAAAGTTCACAAAGATTTTCTTCTGTTTTTATCTATTCGTTTTATAGTTTTACATGTTACTTTTATACTTCTATCTACAATATCCATTTGTATGTAATATGAGATTTTTTTGTATTATCAGAAGTAATTGTCTTCATACTGATATTCAGTTGTTCCAACACCATTTGTTAATATGAGTATCCTGTCCCCAGTGGAATTCTCTATCATCTTTTCTAACAACCTATGTCTGAGTTTTCCTGTAATCTCTCTTCTGTTCCATTAACCTAAATATATATACCTTTTTTTCTTTCAGTAATTATATCATATGACCCAGAAATTCTTTTCATGGACATTTAACCAAAAGACATAAAAATATATGTCCACAAAAGTCTTGGCCATGAATGCTCACAGCAGCTTTGTTCATAATAGACCTAAATTTACAATAACCCAAATGCCCATCACAGGTGAGTGGATAAATAAATTATATCGTAACCATACGGTGGAATACTATTCAGCAATAAAAAGAAAAAAGTCATTACTGAAATAAGCAACAACCAAGGTAATTATGCAAAGACTAAGAAACCCAACCAAAAAAAAGTACATACTCTATAACTGCATTTATATAAAATATTAACACAGTCAAAACTTAACTACAGTGAAGAATTAGAAAACTGCCCAGAATCAAGGCTGGGGGACTGACTATAGGGAGACATGAAGAAAACTTTTATGGCACTAAAAATGTTCTAAATCGTGACTGTGGCGATGTTTACATGGATGTATATACATGTCAAAACTCCCTGAACTGTACACTTAAAGTATATTCACTTAACTGTGAATATACTTTACTGCAAATAAATTATACCTCAATAAAGTTGAATTTGAAAGTAATCTGATTACAACTACCAACATGTAAAATGCAACCCACGTCAAAATATCTCAAATGTATTTTGCTTAATACCAGAGATAGAAATACAACAAGTATATCACCTTCAGGAGTAAGAACTTTTTAGAATGAAAAGCAAAATGACATTCAGAAAAGCACTGTCCAGGGTGCCTGGGTGGCTCAGTCATTAAGCATCTGCCTTGGGCTCAGGTCATGATCCCAGGGTCCTGGAACTGAGAGCCCTGCATCAGGCTCCCTGCTCAGCAGGAAGCCTGCTTCTCCCTCTCCAACTCCCCCTGCTTGTGTTCCCTCTCTTGCTGTGTCTTTTTCAATAAATAAATAATTCTTTTTAAAAAAAAAAAAAAAGCACTGCCCTATAGGACGTTCCTCAGTGATGAAAATGTTCTGTATCAATGCTGTCCAGCACAGAAGCCTCTAACCGCATGTAGCTATTGAAAACTAAGGCAAATGAACATTAATGAGTAAATTTATCTTAACTAATTTAAACATAAATAGCTACATGTGGCTAATAGCTAACATATTGGACAGCACAGGTCTAAAAACACAGAGATCATTGAAAAAACACAACAGACCACAATACATATGCTTAGGAAGGTAGTGGAAATGGGAACATTCTTGGAATAGAGCATAAAATTAAAAGAGGAAAGTTACAGTAATTACTGGGACTTTACAACTGTCAAAATACCTATTGACAAAGTATTATTTTCTTTTTAATATTTTATTTATTTATTTGACAGACAGAGATCACAAATAGGCAGAGAGGCAGACAGAGAGAGAGAGAGAGAGGAAGCAGGCTCCCCGCTGACCAGAGAGCCCAATGCGGGACTCGATCACAAAACCCTGAGATTATGATCTGAGCTGAAGGCAGAGGCCTAACCCACTGAGCCACCCAGGCACCCATGAAAAAGTATTTTCAACCATACGCAGTTTTCTAACAAATTCCTGGTATGTTTGATTAATTTTATTAGTAGATTAATACAATAAAGAAGAAAACTAAAATTCTGGACATATTTCTAACCTAGAATGAGGAACAAGTTTCAGTGGAAATGCCAGGAAACAGGGAGAAAGTGTTCATATAATTTTAGAGTTCACGTCAGACAAGGAAGGAAATACTGGCATAGTTAGATATGATACAGATCAGTAAAACGGATTTCAAAAGCTTCATTTAAATAACAGGCTATGAATTCATAACTCAAAATCCAAAAGGAAAGATTACAGAGAGACTAATTTAAAAACTAAAATTCTGTATAAACAATCACAAGCGATACTAGTTTAAAAAAGGCAAATGAACAGAAATTATCTTAGAAAACCAATCAATACAGTTGCAGAGAATTCACTCACAATGTTCAGATTTAAAAGGTTACAACCGGGGGTGGGGGAAGGGAAATAATCCTAGTGGAAAAAAGGGAAATAATCCTAGATGAATACAAAAGAGCATATATAAAGGAACATAAGAATAGTAAAGACAAAAGAAAAGGCTTGAAATGAGGAAAATGTCTGGATCCAAAAAGGACATTAAATAAGGTAGAACTGCACAGATTAGAGAGTCGTATGACACTAGAGCCAGAGGATAAGCAGAACTCCAGAAAGAAAGAAAGAAAGAAAGAAAGAAAGAAAGAAAGAAAGAGAGAGAAAAGGCAAGGCTAGGCTTAGGAGCCACTAAATTCCCTTTCAATTCTATTGTCTCTGTCCAAGAGAAGGTTTGCTCTGATTCAGTAACTCAAGAGTGGTGGATGCATGACATTTTTCTGGATCAAAATTGTTTCAAGTTGCTATTTAAGCAAGGTTATTTCTTAAAGAATATTCTTGAACAAACAACCGTTAACAAAATCTTTGACATTCCATGATTAGACATATTAGTAAAGCATACAGTTAGCAATCAATAATTTGAAACAGAGATAATCCATCAAGCTCTCTGTAACAGCCTCACCTGAATCTCACAGTCATAAAATTCAAAAGACCAGCAAGGCAGGGCAGTATAAAATTGTCTTAAGAAAGAATACCACTAACTTCCTTAATTTTTGAAGCGTTCATAAAAATCATTAAGAAAAAAAAATTTTAAATATGCTGAAGATAGGGTCAGTATACATGTACAAACCAAAAGGAAAAAAATATGACCAAAAAAGATCACAAAGTCGCTTAATCTCACAATTAAAGAAATGCAATAAAAACTCAAATTACCCAACAAATTACAAAAAGTTTAAGTTTGATAATATTGTTTGCCAAGACTGAAGGGGGAAAGATGCTGTCATACATGTTGGTGAGAATAAATTCCACTGTGGAGAAGAGAAAAAAAAAACTCCACTGCTCCACTGGTAAGGATCTACCTTCAGTAAATACCTGTTAAAGGACACCAAGGTATGTGTGAGAAAATGTTTATTAGAGTGCTGTTTTCAATAGTGACAAACAAGAAATAACCTAATATGGATTGGAGGGGACTGTTTATTATGGAATGATCATAAAATGGAATAAAAGCCAATAACAAAATCAGTTCCATCTCCATGTCAGTATGGAAAATTCCTAAGTATGGTAAATGGAAAAAAAAAAAAAAAAAAAAAAAAAAAAAAGATGCAGAGAGAGTAGGCACTATGTTCCCCAACTATTTCTCTTAAAAAGTGGATGTAAGAAGAAAAAACAGTTTCTTAAAGAATACCTGAAAGTTTTAATTGTAGGTATCTTTGGGAAGAGAGTCTGAGGATAGGACGTGTGAAGTAAGAGAAATTTTATAGGAGGTTTTAGTACTCTTTAGGCTTTTCAGCATCCACAACCATTCTAATTTGGAGAGAATTTCAAAAAGTGAGAAGCAAATATTCCCTTCCTTATCTTCCTCATCATGGGTGCAAGTCTAACACCAATTAGGTCCTCCTACTCTGGACACTGAATCCTAGGTGGTGATAGCAAGGGACAAAGGAGTCAGATCACTGAAAAAGAAAGCTCCAGAAGTGCTGAAAGCTTATAAGCACAGTCAACAACATGCAGTCAAGGCAGCAGTACCCGGGATAGCAAGTTTTCAAGCAGCCATGTCCTAAGCAGAGACTGCCTTATTGTAACCTCTTAACCATGCCTTGCTTCCCTCAAAGCAAGGCATGGTCTTTTGCTTCTGCAAAATTTCTAAACCTGATTCTCTACCTATGAGCTATCTAATATTTTTCAAACAATTCTTTTCTGCTTAATTAGAGCTACTTTCTATCATGTGCAACCCAGAACTCTGACTCTGTTCTTTTATTTATTATCCTATAGCTGTTCTTTTTTTTGGCTTTTGTTTTTTTTTTTTGTTTTTTTTGGGTTTTTTTTTTTTTTTTTTTGACTAAGGGTTGGTAAAATACTTTTTGTATTCCCTTTAATAATGTGAACTATACAATTTCTTATCTAGCACTTTGCCCAACAGTGAGACTGGCAGGAGGATAAACAATCTATTTAAGAGAAAATATCACAGCATTTTTAAAAAGGGGGGAGGGTAAGTTCTCTCAAAGAACTTGAATATTACTTAGGAAAACATTCACCATGGCTGCCCCTCCCACTTCCTCCTCTCTCCTCCCAAGGATTTCATGCCCACAATTGGCTCACTGCCTTATAAATTTGATACAATGGAAAAGCGGAAAAAAGCAAGAAAACAGCATTTTCCAAAGGGAAATGGGAAAATTTAACTACAGATAACTTGGAAAGTAGACTAAAAACTTAAGAGCAGAGAGGTAATACCCTCAAAATGTGGAATAGAGTACAATTTAAGACACACTATACCTTACTTCAAATAATTTCAATATATAATAATCTGAATTCATTAAAGACAGCTGTGAGAATACAGTCTTTAGTTTTTAGAAGTCTTTTCTTTCCTCAATTCCTATAACTCCTATGAGCTGCCAAAGTTCATTTTAAAATTATTTTTGTCAAAGGAATACATAAACACGTATTCCCAAAGATATAAAAAAAACTTGTAATAAGAAATTAGTTGAGGGAAGATGGCAAAGTAGGAGTCACCAGGAATCCATCTCCCCACCTAAACAAGAATTGTACTGGCATAATCTGACTAGTGTAACTATTTTGGAATCCTGGAGTCTATTCAAAAGCTTGCAGCTTCTAGGGAAAGGCTTAGACAGTAAATCACAGTTAATTTCAGTCAATTTCAACTCTCACTATGGTAGCAGCTACCCACCCCAGTGCCCACCCCCTCACCTCGCAACAGGAGGAAGCCATGCACATATGCCTAGCACAGCCTACACCAGCTTATGGGACCTTGTCCTCCAAATATCAGTGATCTGTGTTCTGATCATTGGCTGCTGCTTCTGATTACACACCTGCACACACAGAAGCAGGCCACCACTGCTGAAATCCCCACTGATGGAAAAGGCTTCCAGGGGACTTAAAGATCCAGAGCCCATTTTTTCCCTTCATTTCCCCCCTTTTCCCTCATTTAGGAGCCAGGCATTAAAGACTTGACATCCATTCTTGTGTGAATATAAGTTTGCAACTCTTGTGGGTAACTACCCAAAGGGATACAACTGCTTGATTTTATGGAGTATGTTTAGTTTTTTAAGAAACTACCAACTGTCTTCCAAGTGGCCATACCATTTTGCATGCTGTGGGGTTTTTTCATATATTGCCATATTGGATAGTACCAGAGTTTTTGTATGCTACATACTGGATGATTTCACCTATATGACAGTATAGAAAAGTCAGAAGTATGGAGACAGTAAAAAAAAAATCAGCAGTTGCCAGTGGCTGGGCTGGGAGGAAAGGGGACAAATAGGCAGACTGCAGACTACTGTTAGAGCAGTGAAACCCACTAGGTATGTTACTATGATGGTGGATACATGTCATTAAAAATTTTTCCAAGCTCATACAACACACAACACCAAGAGTGAAGCCTAATGGAAATTACGGATTTTGTTGATGATGATGTCAGTACAGGTTCATCAATACAACAAATAAACCACTCTGGTAGAGGGCAAAGATAATGAAGGAGACCATATATGTGTGAGGGCAGGGGGCATACAGGAAAGTTCTGTACCTTCGAATTGAATGTAGCTGTGAATGTAAAATAGCTCCAAAAACTAAAGTCGATTTAAAAAGAAAAACTCCACACCCTATAGCTACCATGACATGCGATGGTAAAAGACAAAAATTATCCTCTAAGGTCAATAACAAAACAGGAAGTCTGTTTTGCTACTTCTATCCAAAAAGGCAACCATATTAAAAAGGAAGAAATAAAATTATCTCTGTTTGCAGATGACATGTTCTATATGTTTTTACATGTACCTTAAAGATTCCACACCAAAAAAAAAAAAAAAAAAAAAAAACATCAGAATAAACAAACTAAGCAAAGCAGCAGCATACAAAATTAATGTGCAAAAATCAGCTGTACTTCTATACACTGACAATGAACAATCCAAAAAGGAAAATTCCATCCATGATAAGCACCAAAAAAGAGAATCTAGGAAAGAACTTAATTAAGGAGGTGATATACAGAGAAAACTATAAAACACTGTTGAAAAAAAAAAATTAAAGACCTAAAAAAATGGAAAGACACCCCAATCTGATACTGTTAATATTTCAATATCATCCAACAAAATCTACAGATTAATATCATTCAAAAATCCCCAAAACTTTTTTTTTTTTTTTTTTTTTTTTTTTTTTGCAGAACTAGAAAATTCCATTAAAATTCATATGGACTCTCAAAAACCCTCAATGGCCAAAAGACTCTTGAATCAGAGTAACAAAGATTTAAGACTCACAATTACTAATTTCAAAATCTACCATAAAGATACAAAGTGTTGTACTGGCATGAAAACAGACATGTATGCCAACTGACTACAATAGAGAACCCAGAAATAAACTCTTGTATATACGGTCAAAAATTCTGACAAGTGTGGAAAGACCATTCAATGGGGAAAGGATGGTCTTTTCAACAAATGGTGTTGGGAAAAGTGGATATCCACATGTAAAGCATTAAGTTAGACCCTTATCTTAAAACATAGTCAAAATTACTTAAAATGGATTAATGATCTAAGCAAAAAAGACCAAAACACTATAAAACTCTTAAAAGGAAATACAGAAGAAAAAAGCTTCATAATACCAGTTTAGCAATGATTTCTTGGATGCGTCACCAAAGGCAGACAACAAAAAATAGTTAAATTGTACTGTACTGCATCAAACTTTTAACTTTTTGTTCATCAAGAACACTATCAACAAAGCAAGAGAATGGGAGAAAATATTTGCGAATCACATATCTGATAAGGGATTAATATCCAGAATATATAAAGAACTCCTAGAACTCAACAACAAAAACACAAACTGCTAAACATTTCTCCAAAAAGATAAACAAATGGGCAATAAGCCCATGAAAAGATGTTCAACATCACTAATCATTATGTAAGTGCAAATTAAAACCACACTGAGGTTACCACCTTACCACCTTACAACTGCCAAACGTCTAGAGTCCAAAAGACAAGAAACAAGTATTGGTTAAGAATGTGGAAAAAAAGGAGCCCTTATGTACTGTTAGTGGGAATGTGAATTGGTGCAGCAACTATGGAAAACAGTACAGAGGTTCCTCAGGAAATTAAAAGTGGAACTGCCTTATGATCCAGTAATTCCACTAATAAGTATATATAACCAAAGAAAAAACAGAAACTTTAATTCAAAATGATACATATACCCCTATGTTTACTGCAGCATTATTTACAATGTCCAAATTATGAAAGCAGCCCAAGTGTCCAATGACAGATGAATAAAGAGATGATTGATACACAAACAATGGACTATACCTCAGCCATTAAAAAGGAATGAAATTTTGCATTTGCAACATGGATGGATATAGAGTATTACCTTAAGCAAGGGGGTAAGTCAGTCACAGAAAGACAAATACCATATGATTTCACTTATATGTAGAATCTGAAAAAAATTTTTTTAAACACAAACAAAAAAGCAGAAACAGACCCTTAAATACAAAAGGGAGCAGGTATGGCTATGGACAAAATGGAAAAATGGGTGACGGGGAGCAGGAGATACAGGTTAGTTATGGAATGAATAAGTCATGGTGATGAAAGGGAATATAAGTCAGAGTATTCTATGGTGACAAATGGCAGTTATACTTGTTAGATTTTTCCAATCACTACATTATAAACCTGAAACTAATATAACATATATGTTGACTATACTTCAATTAAAAGAAAAAAAAGATCATCATGCGGCAAAAAGATCATACACAAAAAATCAGAGTCCCCAAAACTGAAAATCATTGGTCATTTTTCTGGTTCCTCTGGAACTTGAGCTATATTGTCTAGACTCAAATTTAAAAGAGGAACAGAAGAGGAAAGAGATGGAAGGCCTCCTATTAGGTGATGAGAAATATAAGACTGAATCAACCAGATGCTTAAATAGGCCTTCCAAGAAGGGAGACCATAGACCTCAAATTTAGACTTTGTAAGTTGTTTCAAGATAATTACAGTCATTCTAAGTGTGTATGCTAGAAGTACTGATGTGTCCAGTGTGCACATTTTAAATACCTCTGTTTCTAAAACCTTCTTTTAGCATTTGTTCATTTTTTAAAACAGAGGACCAGGGTACATGAGAGTGGCCAAGTGGCTAACACGAATTTCCTAGAGAGCTGGTTCCCAGCAAACAAAGCAATCATCAGCTATCATACTCCAGAAGTAAAGAATGGGAAAAATCTTAGAAAGAGTCTAGCTAAAATAAGGGTGCTTTATGCCCCGTCCTTTTCCTCTTGCTTTTGGGGAAGGGGCTTTGCAGGAAAGGTCAGTTACCAAGGCTCATAGAGAGAAGGAAGTTTCTCAGGTTTCTGCTTCTGTAGCTGACATGTGTGACTTCAAGTTACAGATACCAACTTCACACCCATTAGGATGGCTCTATTAAAACAAAAAAAAAGTGGGGCAGTGGGGCACCTGAGTGGTTCAGTGGGTTAAAGCCTCTGCCTTCGGCTCAGGTCATGATCCCAGGGTCCTGGGATCGAGCCTCATGTCAGGCTCTCTGCTCCGCAGGGGACCTGCTTCCTCCTCTCTCTGCCTGCCTCTCTGCCTACTTGTGATCTCTGTCTGTCAAATAAATAAATAAAATCTTTAAAAAAAAGAATAAGGAAAAAAAAAGCTCAGAAAATACCAAGTGTTGACAAGGATGTAGTGAAACTGGAACATTTATTCTTGCTGCTGAGAATGAAAAATGATGCGGCTGCTGGGAGAAACAATATGGTAGTTCCTCAAAAAATTAAACACAGAATCACTATTTGACCCAGCCACTCCATTTCTGGGTATACAACCAAACGAACTGAAAGCAGCAAGATGCAGATACTGGTACACCCATGTTCATATCAGCATTATTTACAACAGTCAAAAGGCAGAAGCAACTCAAGTGTCCATCCATGGATGAATAAACAGAATGTGCTATATACATACAAGGGAAGAAAACATGGCCAATATAGGCCACAACATGAGTGCACCTTGAAGACATTATGCTAAACGAAGTCACATGCTATGCTAAGTCAGTCACAAAAATGCAAAGACTGCATGACTCCACTTATATAAGGTGCCCAGAATAGTTACATACACAGACACAGAAAGTAGAACAGTGGTTGCCAAGAGCTCAGAGTAGAGAAAATGGGGGAGCTACTATTTAATGCATACAACATTTCAGTGTGGTAGGAGAAAAAAAAAGTTTTAGGCTGTACAATATGAATGTACGTAAGGCCACTGAAGTATACACTCAGAAATGGTTAAAATGGTAAAGTTTAGTGGCACCTGGGTGGCTCAGTTGGTCAAACATCTGACTCTTCAGCTCAAGTTCTGATCTCAGGGATATTAGATGGAGCACCGCATTAGTCTCTGGGTTGGGCATGGAGCCTGCTTAAGACTCTTCCTCTCCCCTCTGCCCCCTCACTGACCCCTCTCTCAAAAAAAAAAAAAAAAAAAAAGAAAAAAAAAGAAAAAAAAAAAGCCCCTTTCTTTATTTTGATGGTTTATTCTCTTATTTTGTTAGGGCACATGGTCTAGGAATTTCCTAAGAAATGTTGCATGGTGGATATATTTTTTTTCTTGTTCTTGAAGGTCTTTCCTTCCTCCTTTTGCACTTGACTAATGGTTTGGCTGGATACAGAACTCTAGGCTGAATGCAGAACTTGTAAAGCGCTAGTCCTCCATCTTCCATCTTTAAATTAGATTCTTAGATTATGAGAAGTTAGATGACATATATATTCCTAATCCCTCCTAAATGATCCCAAAAGCTTTTGAGACATTCTCATTATTTCTGATATTCTTAAAGAAATTTTGTAATAACTGCCTGGTATTGGCCTGTTTTCATTCGTTGTGCTTGGCACTTTATAGCTTTTTTTTCAACCTGGAAACTCAAATCCTAAATAAATTTTCTGGAATATGCCTATATAGGCATATTCTGGTGTACATATGTATGTGGTAAGACATTTCATCCTCTGATAGATATGGCTACTGAGACAATCAGCTTTGGAATCTCACAGACTAGACTCGACCCTCAGCTCACTACTTACCCACAATGGCACTTGGGGAAATTAACTTCTTTTAAACCATATATGAAATGGGGACAGGTTAATTGTAAAGATTTTTAATAAAATGACACATGTAAAGAGCTTATACAACAGAAATAATGAAAAATAAGTGTTACCTATTATTAAAATCCTAAAAGATTGATGCAGATACTATCAATCCTAGATTGATGCAGATACTATAAACACTGTCAAATCTATCAAGGATCTGCTATTTGTAAGGAAATAAAACTAACAAAAGAAGTGGGAGGCAGCCAATGGGTATAGGCTTTTCTTTTTGGGGTATTAAAAACGTTTGGGGACTTGAGAGAGGTGGTGGTTACAAAATACTGGAAAGGTACTAAATGTTAGTGAATTGTTCACTTTAAAATGATTGATCTTATGTTATATAATTTTTGCCACAATAAAGAGAAAAAAGGAAGCAGGAAAAAGAAAGGCAGTATAAAGGAGAAGTCAAAAGTTGTTGAAATGGAGAATGGAAACAATACTCTTTCCTCTAAATTAGTGTGACACTTTCCTCTATATGCTCTCTTTTTAATTCTTGGAACTGAACAGCCAATAATGATATTGTTGGGAAGACAAACAATTCCTTTTTTATCGGACATTAACACATAAATAAAAGGCTGATTGAGAGATTGACATATAATTAAGAGAAGATTATTTTCAATTTCTTTGGGAAGAATGTATAAAACAGGAAAGTTGGAGGATATATATATATACAAATACACACACACACACACACACACACACACACACACATGAACAAAAAAGCTGATAGTATAGAAGACAATGGATAAAGTCTTTTTTTTTTAATCACTATGTATCCAAATGCTCAGCTCTAAGCCTTCTCTTATGACAAATATGGGAATCTAACCGCATCTAAAATCTTTCCAATAAAAGGGGAAGTAAATTACTTCATACTGATTTCAGACTAGGGGGAAATATTGTTAGATGCATCTTTTTTCATTTTCAACACTTCCCAAATTGTGCTCCAAGAAACACTGTTTTAGAAAGATGTTATTTTAACACGGTACAAAAGAAATGAGAGAAGGGAGAATGAGGGGAAGAAAAAGGAAAAGGAAAGCAGCATATTCAAATTTCATTCTTGGGAGATTTGCAAGGCATAGTAGTGTATTAAAGGTTCTGCAGTAAGAAAGCCAGTTCACCTCTATTAAACCTACATTTGGCTGATTTATTAAGTACAGTTCTTAAGCTATGTCGGTTAAACACACATAATGCATCATTTTGTTAAAGGCTGCTTAGATTTATACCAGATAACATATAAATTAGGGTAATTTCAATATTAGCCCAGGGGGATAAGATTACCCACACATATTCAAGAATAATCAATTATCTGAATAAAACATTGTTTCAAATTACCAGCTGGTCAGAGCAAGAGCTTAATGGCAATAAAGGAGGGGAAGAGAAGGTAGGAATAAGAGGAAAAGAAGAAAAAACAATCTGGGAAGAGTTAGCTCTTCATCTTCCTTTGTTGAAATGTCCTTGTCCTGACATGTCAATTCTGATTATTAAGCCTAACATTTGCAGTTAAGATAGTAAAAAATTCCAACTTGGTTCACTTCTCCCCCACTTTCTATTTTTTTACATTAATTCCTAACCCTAGGAGGTAACCTCAAAAGGAGAAGTTAAATATTTGTTACTTGAGTACCTTAAGTATAAAATTTCACATTGCCATAACAATCCATATCCCAAAACAGTTTAATACTGCATAATTTAAGCATAAAGGCATTTGCAATTTCAGTTTCTTTTACTCAGAGCAAAGATGTACAACACCAACAAAACCTGAACCTGGAACAATATTTCTTGTTTGGGGGAAAATCATAGAAAAAAACATGGATTTAGAGAAGTAAAAATTCAAATAGATAGGGCAAAGGAAAATCCAAATGGAAATACATTTATGAGAAAACTTGTAAGAAGATAAAAAGACACGCTTTTCATTATCACTTTATCATCTTTGAACCAAAAAGAAATCACTACTGCTTATTACTACTATTTCCCCCATATTGTGGGAACCAATCAAGGAAATGAATCATTTAGGTATTAGAAACAGCCAATCCCTTAGAGAAGTTAATCCTCTTCTTGGAAATTATTTTATTCATAGGGGAAAAGCTACAGCTACCTTTCTGGTGACTGTTCCTCCTTTTTCTCATAAAAGAAGTGGAGTGGAGTGAGCAAATGAAGGCAACGAAAGCCTCAATAGTCATATATATCCCCAGTCACAAAACTGGAGGGGAGCAGGAGGGCAAGACAAGCCAGGCATGCACGCCCTAGCTATTCTACTCAGCAGATCATTCTTCGTCATTTACAGGCTACCACCCTTGCCAAAGGGTGACAAGATCATTTGGCTAAAGCAACTACTGGCTAAATAACAAACCATACACATAAATCTTTTTAAGGAATAACAGATTTGAAAAAGACAAAAGCTAGATAAAATAGATACATTAAAGTGGATAGAATAAACTTCAACTTTGGTTATTATTTCACAAATTAAATTTGTGAATCTTAATTCAGTGGCTTAAAGGCAGGAGTTGCAAAGTTGGAAGATGAAAGATCAAAGCACTGGTAGCACAGTATTTTCTTGGTGAGAGTATCAGTCTAAGGTCTGAAAATGAAATGTGCTGATCCAGAAACCGAACTTTATCAGTAACTTAAAGATGATCAATCAGCTTCAGTGACTTATTCACAGAAGAGAGCAAAGGGAGCAAGCACCCCAGGTAAACCCCACCACAAGGAGGCCCTTACAGTGACCCAAAAACCTGTCCTCTATCCATAGTATTCATACTCTTTTTCCACATGAGTACTAATCTGATCTGGTTAAGTAGTACTTGGTTGAATACAGAATTATATAGTAGTAATATCAAAACAGATCAACCTGCAAGGTATTTCATCTAGGTCCTAAGGGGGCTTAATAAACATTCCTGAACTTCAGGAGATGCACTGCTCATTTTCCAGATTCTCCATCTCTCTCGATGCAAAATTTACACCCGTCATTCTGTTTTCCATCACCCACTGTGTTTTCTGTAGATGTGTATTATCACTGATTGAGCCATATCAGGCTATTGCTCTCGTGGATCTGATATTATGCATCCTTCCAACTGTGTCCTGCCAAACCATGAGAAGACACATTTATTTCCCTACTTTCAAATTCTTAAACAGTACTTCTGACAGCCCCATGTACCTCTAACTGTAATAAAACTACAAAAAAGTAGTCTGCTTTTTTTTCTGTACTTTTTGTAGATACTGATACTGATTTTAAAATTCTGAACAATTTAAACACAACAACAGTCCAACTGGACACAACTCAATACTGCAAAATGTAAATATATACATTGGTTCAAAGCAAATTGTTAAAAATTAACCACTTAACAAAACAACTTATAGCTAGCTCATAATAAGGACACAGACAATTCATATACTCAATTATATAAGGATTCTACATTTGCATAATGCTTTACAAAGTGCTCTCCCATTCAAGATAACATTAATTCTAATCAAATATTTAAATTGAAAGTCTCCAAGAAAGAGATTTCTCTAAGAAGATAAACAAAATAATCCAAAATTTTAAAAACTTTATTTAAAAGCCATTAAATTTTCTGATGTTTCATACATATATATTTTTTTGCTTTGAAATGAGAAAATATATTAAGACTACAACAGAAACAAATTCCTTCTCTCATAAAATATATCACATACTCTTAGGTTATACATGTGTTAAAATTATTTAAATCAGTCTTGAGAAATACGGTTTCAAGCTGGATAATAATTACACTTAAAAAAATCATGCAAGTTTATAAAAGAGACAAAGTCAGGCCTTGGTCTGCCCAACAATTCCTGTCCAGATCCTCTGTACCAAATTACTTCTTCAAATGTTTAGTATACTTATGCTCCATTATAAACTGTTCTATGTAAAAAATACATGGTATCAGTTATCTCTACCTTAGAATGAATAAATTTAAGTGACTGAATACACTCAAGGATTAAATCTAATCGCCAATTGTGAAATAAAAGACAAAAACCATAGTGTAACTGAATCCAGGACTTAAATTGGTAAGAAGCCTTAAAAGGAATCCAGGAAATCCTATTACATACACCTAACCATGTCAAAGGTTAGTTCTTATCAAATGAGCTGTATCCCATTGAGGTCCATTAAACAAACAAAAAAAGCAGTGATAGAGCACCAACATAATAAAAAGAGTTCACATCACAAAGCACATCATTTTCTAAGACTTAGAAATCTTCTCTAAATGAAAATATAGCATGAATACATCAATATTTGCAACAGAAAATTAAGAGTTCTTACCTTACTACATCATCAATATTGTTCCTGTATACGCCTTCAAGTCTTTCTGCGGGAAACCCCCATAGCAATAATGTTGGGATAAATATCTGAGTACTTAAGTTAAGGAAACATCTGAAATATACAACAATGCAAACTACATGTACTTGTTGTAAAAAACATTAGCTGATTATAAAAATCACTATACCTATGCTAGTAAAAGGATGTCAAATGTATTTATCTATAAAAACCATCATGTGTAATTAAGAAACACAGGTACATAAAATTAATTCCGCCAAAAAAAATCTCAAAATAATTATATGGCAAAATAATTTTCAAATCTCTTTACCTAGTACATTAAAAGTAAGTACATAAAAAAATTAAGGAAAAAAAAAAGTAACTTCCACATTTACACTATTTAGGCCCACATACATGAAAACAAAAACCACAGACTATAAATCAGAACTGAAGTTACCTTGGGACAAAAACCAAGTATCAAAATAAAAACAAAAAAAGCTACACAACTTCTCAGTTTTCATTGTTACAAAAGGCACCACAGCATAGAGAAAAGTAGATACAATTAAGAATTAGGAAGCCAGATTTAAGACCTGGCTTATGCCGCCATCCCGTTGTATAACCTGGACATGACTTCATCTTTCCAGGCTTCAATTTCCTACTCCACAAGATTAGGTTGAGCCAACCACAATGATCTCTTCCAAGTCCTTGGTATTTGTGACTTAGTAATACTGAACTAAGGTAGAAAGTTTTCCTCATTCACCATCAAGGTAATCAACATTTAGCATGCCATTCTATTTATTTATGTTATATACTGTAGTCAGCATAAAAACAAACTTCTGTGCTCCAGAAGAATCTGCATCAAACTAAAAAAAAAAAAAAAACAAAAAAATACCAACCAATCTACATTTCTATGCATTTGTCAATAGTGGCAGACCTCATTTCTTCCTGAGTACCATTATTCCTCTCTCTAATCTCGTGATTTTTCTGAGATGGACCTTCCAAAACAGCCAAGCTGATCTGCCCCCCAGACTCCCTTCAACACCCTCCCTGAAGTTCTCCACCTACCTACTCCTGGACCCCATTTGATCTTCAAGTACAATCCAAAATTCACCAAATCCAGTGCCTTTTTGTAGATCTTTTTTCATCACTTTCGGCTGCTTTCACATTATTGAGTTAATTTCGGTATTATTTTCAATTGAAAATAATTATCAAGTTACTAAAAGCTTTTCAAAATTATTTTTTTAAAAGGTTTTATCCATAGTTTTACCACACACTGATTGGACAGACCTAAAAATATTTTAAGGGAAAAAAAAACAAAACAAACAGGGTTGCCTGGGTGGCTCAGTCGGTTAAGCATCTGCCTTTGGTTCAGGTCATGATCCCAGCGTCCTGGGGTGGAGCCCTACATCAGGCTCTCTGCTCAACCAGGACTCTGTTTGTCCCTCTCCCTCTGCCCTGCTCATGCTCTTTCACTATCTGTCTACATCTCTCTCTCTCTCAAATAAATAAAATTTAAAAAATAAAATAAAAATAAAAACCTTTCATTAAAAGAAAAAAGACCGCACACAATAGCATATACAATATGCTACCTTTTGTACAAAAAATATTTTCTTTTTGGATAAAATGAGTAAGATTTACACACAATTTGCCTGAATCTGAACTTCTCAGCACACATGTGCATTTGCACACACACAAATGATAACTGAGAAACCAATAAACATATTTGCTTCATAGAAAAGGGGTGGTGGCAAAGGGGAAAAACATACACTAAAACCAGCAACAAACAAATCCAATTAAATATCAAATTGGTAACCAGGAGATAGAGTTTATTTCACAGGAGTTATTTGGCTACTGCAAGTTTACTGTACTTCTTGGTAGGAAGCACTGTAAGAACAAAAAGAACTACAAAGAGGGGCTCCTGGGTGGCTCAGCTGGTTACACATCTATCTCAGGGTCCTGGAATCGAGCCCCACACAGGGCTCCTTGCTTACCAGAGGAGTCTGCTTCTCTTCTCCCTGTGCTCATATTCTCTCTCATGCCCATTCCCTTTCAAATCAATAAAATCTTAAAAAAAAAAAAAAGGACTACAAAGACAATACAGAATCACTGGAATTTCCAAAACTGAGTAATGAATTATAAGACACATATTTCTACCAATGCATGTCCAATTTGACTTTTTTGCTTCCTAATGTTAAAATTTCTGACATACTTTTTTTGGACAATTTAAACCAAATAAAAATAACTGAGAAAACTATACATATATTTCTAATACGGAATAGTGTTAACTTGCAATTACCGGATATACTTTCAAATAACGAGAGTGTTTCATATGAAATTCTCATCTTATTACTTATAAATGCTGCGCATAAAGAATTATACTAACTAGATCACTGCAGGAAGCCAAATATTTTTGCCATCTAGTGATCTACTCGCAGGCAATGTGGCAACATGGTCAAGAACATATGCTCCGGGCACCTGGGTGGCTCAGTGGGTTAAGCCGCTGCCTTCGGCTCAGGTCATGATCTCAGGATCCTGGGATAGAGCCCGCATGGGCACTCTGCTCAGCAGGGAGCCTGCTTCCTCCTCTCTCTCTCTCTGCCTGCCTCTATGCCTACTTGTGATCTCTGTCAAATAAATAAATACAATCTTAAAAAAAAAAAAAAAAAAAAAAAAAAAAACATATGCTCCAAGAGCCAAGATGCCTGGATTTGAACTCTAGCGTCACTTACTAAGTCATCTTTTGCAAGTTACCCATCTTCAGTTCCCTGTGTAAAATGGGACTGGTAGGAGGTAACATTTTTTTTTTTTCTTCTCTGCTTAATTTTTATTCAAGATTTTATTTAAATTCCAGTTAGTTAACATACAGTATAATATTAATTTCAGGTATAGAAATTAACCAGGTGTAGAAATTAACTGCATGTCGTTAACTGTATACTAACGGGAATTTAAATAAAAGTTTGAATTAAAAATTAAACAGAAAAGAAAGTGTTACCTTCATTAAAAAAAAAAGTACTTATCACATAGGGTTGTGATAAGGATTAAATGCATTAACCTATGGAAAACAACTAGAACATAGTGATAGCTGTCTATCAGTTAAACAAATGGGACAGACCTATACCATTAGGGTTTACTGTAACGATTTGGATATATTTTTTTTTCCAATGACACTCTTTACTGAATAACCTAATCCTTCTAAAGAGCATCAAAGTCTAATAGAAACCTTAACTCTTTGAAATCTTGACTATAGCAATTTGCCTTTTAAGTATTTAACTTCAGAACAAATGTAAAATATTCCCAAATTTCCCAAAGGGAACAAAACAAAAGACTGCTTTCCCCTTGTTATCAGTGGCTACATGAAGTAAGCAGAGAGGTAGAAGGAATTTCTGTCGGCCCTCAGAGGGACAGCTACCATTGCTATGGCAGATCTGCAGACACAGACATACGAAATTCAGTACATGACCTTTCACCCCACCTCTAAGCAAACATGCTAAGTTTGTTTTGTTTTAATTCAGGTATAATTTACATACAATAAAATACAAGATCTTAAGTGATTCATTGATGAGTTTTGATAATCATATATATCATGTTGGAGAGTCTTGATTCAAGTGCTGCAACAATCCCATCTCAAACATAGAATGCTGACTGCAAGAAAGAAAAAAAAATAAATGATAATTAAGTTCTAAAGCCTGTCCACAGAAGTCAATTTCACCAATAACAGAACTGACACACTATAAAATGATGCACCTAGTATATGAGCTAACTCAATTTTTACTGGTTGTTCTTAACATCCAATCCTGACTTAAAACACTAAAAGGATATTCTAAGTTACACCAAATTAACAAAATGCCTTTAGAAAAAAACATGTGAGCTGAGATTTCATATTGACCTTGTCTCAAAATTTTACTTGTACCCAAATTAATGTCATTTGCACTACAAATTTAACTAGAATTTTCAAATAGAGAATAACCAAAAATAGCTCCTTAAGCCTTATTTTATGTGTCCCTGAATATAGACAGAGTCTTATTTTAAGTACAATTATTAAAAATAAAGCACTTCTGAAGTTTCTTTGTAGTACTACTCAACATAATATATATACTTATCCCCAAACAAGTTATAAACAAAAATACCAGTATACAGTACTAGTATTCAAACCAGTAACACCTTTTTTCTGCCACAATTATTTTAAGAAAAATTACTTCCACAGATCACATATAAGCTATTTTAAAAATTCACATATGGAAGCGGTAACATACATGGAACTCAGATGGCAAATAGAAAGTGACATGTAGATTACAGAGGTAGTGATCAAAAAGCAGTAAGAGCAAACCTGAAGTTGCCTAGCTCACAAGAGGAACTGACGTTGAGCTGAATCGGCAGCAGGAATGAAGGAATAAAGTCAGACTAACAAGAGGAGACAAGAAGAATCAAAAGCTAGTTAGTAAATACCAAGACTGCACCATTTAATTCTATTTTCCAGGAATTTCTGGAGCTTTTCCCCTGCGCTCTGTCAGGGCTATCAACCAACAGATGCTTAAGGATCTGGTGAGGGGAAAAAAATTCAGCCACTGATTCATAAGCTACATCAGGTCTACATTTTTTTTCCAACAAATTTTAACAAGTTTAAAATTAACAAAGAGTTTCCATGTATGTCACAGTTATATCCATATTAGCAACTTCACTAATCAAATTGTGCTTTAAAACAACTGCCATTCATAGACTTATACAGGAGTCTCATTTAATGCAAGATATTTTATTTCTGACTAGGTATTCTTTTTCTCTATTAAATGTGTAAAATGTTTGTATCTGGTTTCTAAATTGAAGATTAATATTGGTAGGAAAGCAGAAAAAGGAGATGCTGATTTTTCCAGTTGATAAAGTGCTAATTGCATTATTTGAGAACAATTTGTCCTAAAGCATATAAATATTCCTGTACAGAGCAAATTAATGCTGCCTAAAATCTGATTTTATAAAGTGAAAAGGGTGCGTAAGCACCAAAGCCTAAACTACAGAAATATTAAAAATATTTCTCAAAAAAATACAGAAAACTACAAAAATATTAAAAATATTGCTCCAAAAAAATTGGGGATTTTTAAGAATAAAGCATAGTGGTCAGAAACAGCACAGGACACAGGAACATTTGTTTAAATATTCCCAAGGTGCCAGGACTGCATTAAAATACTTCATGCAGGGATGCCTGGGTGGCTCAGTTGGTTAAGCAGCTGCCTTCGGCTCAGGTCATGATCCCAGCATCCTTGGATCGAGTCCCACATCGGGCTCCTTGTTCCGCAGGGAGCCTGCTTCTCCCTCTGACTCTGCCTTCCACTCTGTCTGCCTGTGCTCGCTCTCACTCTCTCTCTCTTACAAATAAATAAATAAAATCTTTAAAAAAAAATACTTCATGCATAATGTCGTTTGTTTGTTTATTTATTTTTATTATGTTATGTTAGTCACCATACAGTAAACCATTAGTTTTTGATGTAGTGTTGCATGATTCATTGTGCATAGTGTCATTTAATAAATAGAAGACCAAAGTTCCATTCTCAGCTTTGCAACTTAAAAGCCTATGACTGCAGGTAAGTTACTAAGTCTCTGGGCCTCAAATATTTTTGTTTCTTTTTTCTGCAAAATGATGATCCTAACACCTGATGTAATTTCTTTATTGGTTGTTTCAAGGATCAAATGTGGTATCTGGAAATATCTTTAAAACTGTAAACTGTAAAGGGCTATTAGAATTGTAATAAGAAGCTGTTATGATTTGAGGTTGCATGGACTAGAAATATCCTGTTATTTAATTTTAGTTTCAATGTCTCATTACAAGGCAACTCAATATGATGTTTTTATAAACAAATTATAAAAGAAAAGAATTCCAATATATTCACTTAAATCCACTTTAACATAAATTTTAGGTTCCTTTTAACACTTCTAAATTAGCTGCCCACAATGGCAAACCAGAAAGGAAAACTGACTGCCAAGTAATTTATGAGCTCTACTGGAGCTTTCTATTCCTCCAAACAATTAGGACCTCACAACTTCCTCTAAAATTGTTACATTATACCAACTTGCCTTGACTGAAGAGTTTATACACATTTTTGCGTTGAAAAGAAGTTTAGATGTCACTATGTGGAGTTCTTTTTGTTGCTGTTGTGGTTTCGTTTGTTTTAAGCAGGCTCCATGCCCAGCACAGGGCTTGAACTCACAAACCGGAGTTTAAGGGTCCCATGCTCTACCAACTGAGCCAGGCTTAGATCTTACTTTCTGAAGGAAAATACCACATTCTTCAAAGGTAACATCAAGAATTGCTAGTAATTCTTCTACTTAGTAGCAATACCAGAAATTGGTTCATTTGGCACAAAATCTGCAATCTGTAACAAAGAACTATGAAACTGTTTTACCTTTTATTCCAGAAACCCCACTCTAACAATGTGCACTAAGAAAACAATGTAAACTATGCAAAGATAGTCACAATATGCTGTTTTTAAAGGGAAAAAATGGAAATAATCCTAACACAGCACACAGTAAGCAATGCCTGATATTTAGCCCAATGAAATGCTACCTATATAGCTTTAAAAATGACAAATACCCACTGACAGATAAAAATTAAGCTGTGAATACCTAAGAATGTAATTATGAGCATAAACACATTAACAAAGAGGGAATGATAATTTCCAGTGACAAATATCTGACACAGAATCAACTTCTTCTATTGCTTAAATTGAAGATTACAGTTTTAAACAAATACTTTTTAAAGGAACAATCAAGGCCCTCTGAACTTTATTTAAATGTAAGCAAACCAGAACCACAGAAAAAATATCTAATCAAGTCACTGATAATGCTAGCAATGCTCTAAAACCCAAAGTACAATTTTTTGTGTGTATTAGCTAAGGGATTATTCCTCTCAAACAAATTTAATCAATTTTTCTTCAGAGCTGTTATGAAATAATGTATCTACAACTGTTCAAACCTACATCTGTGAATCTCTAAAATTTAAGTTGCCCAACTAACTGGTTTTAACGAGCGTAAGAAACAATTACCTCCTTCCTAGCTCTCTGGATGAATACGATAAGGCAGATTTCCTGTTTCAGAACTCTGCTGCTGTTAAAATACACACACATAAACCCCGCCCCCTCCCTGCCATGGTTCTGGTCCCACTAACAAACAACCAAGATTGACTACCAATGACAAATCAAATAAAATATGGTTGTAAACTTACAGAATAACTTTCAGAAAGATCATCAGTCCAATATGCATTAGATATACTTGTCAGCATTATATACCTGAACTATAAGCCAAATGCTAACCTAATTTTCTACAGCAAAATCATAATAAAGTATATGAAAAATTAAAAAACTTAAAATTATGACATCAATCCAGCATTATTGTAAAGTACATAAGAGTGTATCTTTTACGCTCTAATCTTTATATTCAGTGTTAGGTTTATGGTACTTCTGTAGTTCATTTCATTATAAAAGCCATGCTTTTTATCATTTAATTTACCAGAGATAACTATCTAAAACACTAGGTTTGGGCTGCTCTTTAAGGTCACTAACTTCCACAGAAAGAAAGACATTCCAACAGGTAAGACAAAAAAGATGATAAGGGATGTATCAGTAGTTTGAGAACAAAGGCCTAATAATATTTAGTGCAAATTTACTCAATACTAGTAAACTACTTTAAAAAAAAAACACAACAGATTCCAACTTTTCCAACTCTATTGATCTTTTAGATGCAGCCGTGCACAAATTTCCTAATGTTCGAAACTACTACACATACATAATACGAAGGAAAAAAGCTCAATACAAAACGTATCGCCAGCAAGTGGGTTTTCATTTTCCTACTAATTAAGCTAAAACGGTAAAATTTCTAAATTTACTTCTATCAAATTTACCTTTCAATGAAACCACTGCTAATTTGAACCATTTTAATGGAAGAAAGCTCCAAACAAGTGTGTGCTAGGCTGCTTCATTTTTTATTTGGCTTTAATATAACAGACCCAAATCTCTTTATTTTTTTATATCTAAGCCAGGACATCATCTAGAAATGACTTGCTTTTTTTTTTTTTTTTTTTCCAAGTGGCAAAAATAGTTTTGCCTAACTGCTGTATTTTAATCCTGGAAGGGTTTATACTAATATAAACTAGAAATACAGGTCTAATTTAAAATATTAAGGCACAGAAAAAAAATATTAAGGCACAGATATTGGCATTTATTACTACATTAATAAGAATCATATTACTGATTTTATGAAAACTGCCTTGGTTCTAATACTGAAAAACATGATTTATATTCTCAGTGAGGATATTTTTATCATTATATCAACTTTATAATCACTTGAATAAGTGGATTATCAAAAAAACCTTTGAAATTACATATACTAAAATACTAGCCAAAATTCATATTTTAAATTTTAGTAATATGCAGATTTAAATATACTAAAAAATATGAGAGCAAGTCTACATTGCTTGGTTTGAAAAGGCAGTACTTTTAGTTTTAGTCAGCTACCCATAAATGCTTGTTCCTAAAGCAAGTATCATTTTAGTATAAATCCAATTATCACAATTGGGGGAAAAAAGCACAATTGCTAATCAATTAGTTGTGGAATCTTCATATGCAAAGGAGAATATACATAAAAACTTCGAAAATTATTAAGCTGAAACATGAAAGATAAAAAGGGAGACAACTCTGTCAACCAAAAAACTGTTTAAAAACATAAAAAGGTCAACATACAGAAAAACAAAAATACCAACAGTTAGATGGGAGGGGCAGAAAAAACAAACAAGGGAAAGGAGCTCATAACACCTCACACCCTTTAAATACTATTAGGCAAACAAAACAGGTAAAGACTGAAAATTTGGATTAAAATCTCACCTACATACATGCTCCCTCACTTAATATAAGAGACAGAATTTACACACATATTATCTGTTTATCCAAAAGGGCACCATTCTCTTCATGACCTACCACTCAGACCCGAACAAATTCTATAAAGTGATGCTTGTCAAACAATCTACTTTCATCAGACATGAGTTTTAAATTGGCAAGATGATTCTTACACAAAAAATAGAGGCCCTAAACACAAAGTTAGATCCTATCTACACTGAAATAGTATGCCTGATCATATTAATCATTTGGCATAACAAACTTCTCAGTAAAAATATCAATAAATAAAGAAGATTAAAACTAATCAGACCCTATTAAGCCCAATATGCAATTTTAAAGACATCTATCCAACCTGGCAACACCAGTTCTTGGGGTGGGGGAGGGAGGGTGTGAAAAGGAATTATGTTACAGAAACAACTTATATATTGTAGCTTGAAAAAGCAAAATTTTAAATGGGAAAAAATCACTTCACAGCAGAAAGACAAGAACTGAGTTGTGCAAGAAAGCAGAGGACCTGAAAAATATTTAAAGCAAATATTTAAGGAATACATATTAAATCAGTTCCCTGATGAAGTTCCATAATAATGAATTTCTATATATCAACTTTTAGGAAAATTACAGCTTAAAACTATCAAAATCTCATATAACTTAATATCTCAAGATAAAACATGGTGTTCCCACTTAAATATCCAAATAATCTTCTAAAACTAAAATGACTAAAAGCCAGTCTTCCGTTACATAAGCTTTAGTTCTCAACCAATATCTTCACATTTTATAAGAAAAATATAAACACTGGCATAACCTCTAAGCTTTATTTTTGCAAAAGCTTAAAATTTGGTATTAGTCTTTAAAAACTATAATTAATAGATGATTCTAAAAAACAGAAATGTCAAAACCACTCATATCACTAGATTATCTTAACTTTTTCCTGTATTTGAGTAACAGATGGCAAACCTTAGTTCTTGGACACTACACAGTAATCACAATCTGTGTGACCTTTTCAGTATTAAAAAGAATCCAAATAGCCTTAATAACCAGCACGTGAGTGTATTTTACAGTATTATCTATAATCCTGATCATAGTGAACAGAAACTAGATATGCGAAAATGCATCAGACTTTTTGGTGTGCTGATTCTTATTTTCCATAAATTTCCTACAACTAGCCCACGAAAACTAGCCAGATGTCAGACTGCTTCTTCAGTTTTCAAAAAACATAGATGCACACATTTACAAAGTATTTTTACCATTACTTCATTTTCATTAGTACCAAAAAGGTATATAGCATACCTAGATCAAAATTTCCTTATGCTTAATGAAAGAATTTTATCTCATTTAAAAAATGTTACTCTAACAAGTAATTTTGTTTAAAAAAGAGAAGAGTTTGTTTCTTCCTCAATACTTTTGTTCTAAGTACATGAATTAATACATTTGCTCAAGACATCATTTAGCTAATAAGGTTAAAATTATCTCCCTGTTTTAATACTCTTAAAAATAAACTTAAATAAACTTAAATACTCTTAAAAATAAACTCTGTAATAAATAAAAAAATAAAATGGAACACTAATCGGCAACTAAAAGGAACGAACCATTGATACAATAACTTAGATGAATATTCAAGGTGTTATGTTGAGGGAAAGAAACTAATCCCAAAGTGACATACATACAAATCTATGTAACATTTGAACTGACAGTGGCAGAGCGCACAGGAGTGAAGAGGCTGTGGTTATAAAAGGGCCAACAGTAGAGGTCCTTATGATAATAGAACTATAGAGTATTTTGACTATGGGGCAGATACGCAAAACCTACACAAGTGACAAAGTTGTACTGTACTAAATGTATGCAAACAAATGAAGAGAAGAAAAAACTGGAGAGATCTTTCTTAGGCCCCCCCCCAATTTTATCAAATGTCAATATCCTGGATATGATATATATATATTTTTTGGATATGATATTTATACAACAGTTTTGCAAAATGTTACCATTAATGAAAACTGGGTGAATTGTTCCCAGGACTTGCATATATCGTTTCTTAAAAGTGCACTGGAATCTGTAGTCACCTCAAAAAAAGAAGTATTTCAATTTAAAAAATTAGCAAGATGGTAGTTCACCTAAGAACTTGCTCCAAATAAGAGCATTAAAATAGAAGCTAGAGATGATCATCCCAGGATCATGGTATCATGACCTGAGCCGAAGGCAGACACTTAATGACTGAGCCACCCGGGCGGGCCCTGAACAGATTTTTGCCAGTATGTATTCATCCTTGGGGTTCTTCCAATTTGCTTTCTTTACTGTAATTATATTTTCTGTTCTCCTTTCTCAGTTTGACACCTTGCCATGTGTTTGCTATTCCCTTATTAATATCCTTCTTAAATACCTGTATCACAGAGATAATTAATTCAATTAGTACACCCTTTGGAAACTCATGATTTAATATTTGGTCACATAATTTACCTAGCTTATGACTACTTTGATCAGATGACAATTCTATCACCAACTAGCTTTCTTCCCAATACTTTTCACCCCCTTTTTTCTTATAATCGTTTTGCATGCATTTTGTGCTGGTTCCTTTTCCATTACTTGGGCTAAAAGGATGAGAGCTTTTCAAGGAAGACCACACGGCAAAAGGTTTACTTGAGAGACGGAACAGAGTCATCCCTTAGGCTAGAGGGGAAATTCATTATGAACAAGTTTTCAGCACATGTTGGTCTCAGTTTACAGATCAACCAGGATGTGCCTTCCTTCCTCGTTGGAGTAGCCTCCACAACAGCTTGCTCTCTTGCTCATCACAGATCCAGCTCACTGGGGCTGCCATTGCTGCAGCTCCAAATTGAGGAAAACCAAGTGTTGGGCTCATTGCACAGAAACAAGCCCAGAGGCCGAACTGGGCCCATGGAGGCTCCGACTTCCCCAGCATCTGCCTAGGCCAACTGTCTGATGCAATCCAGGAAAGAAAGGTAGTTAAAGCTCTACAGAACAGTTTCATCTGAGAGAGAGGAACAAGACAAAAGAGAACATCCTTTCCCCTTCCACCTTTCTGACCAGCTGCTCTGGCACACAGTGGTTCACACTGAGACTCGGAACATATCCTGCTAGTCTGAGCAATCAGATGTGCTATTTACAAAGCTACAGTCAACGAGGTAATCACCCCCCTGAGCATTCCCCTCCTCCTAACCAGCCTTACCGTCCCCCATGCTTCCCTCACTTTTGTAGAAGGTCTGCAAATCCCGATTAACCGTTGTCAAGTAAGTTTTTGCATCAAATTCTATGTCAGAGGAGTACCTGCTAAGATGGCATGTAAGATTATTTCTGCACATTTAGTGTCTATGAGGTGGTTTTCCCTTATGTACAGTCTCTCTTGCACCATCATGGAAACAGGGCTACTGAAAAGTGTGGTTTGTGCTTCTACACTTCAGTACGTCTCCTTTGCAGAACGAAACTGTCTCCAAGGGAGCTCAGCTATCTAGTTCATGGCACCGTTGTTCATGGAAGTTTTAGGTGTGGATGTGCTCTGTTCATGAAAAGTGCACTGCCAGACCCCGTGCACATCAGAAATGCTTTTGTTTTCTACCCACCTGCTAACACACACATGTTCCTTGATCCACAATCAGCTTTGCTGCAGGTACACTTGCACTGATTTGGGATTTCAGATATCCACTAGTGTCATAGAATGAAGCTTGTCTTGCTCACTTCCCTTAGTGCTTCTGGATGATTTGCAGACAAAGGCAGAAAAACGCTGACTTTATACATTTTTCTTCAAGAAGTTCATTTTGTCTATGAAAACCATCTACACTCAGCTACAGGACACCACATTCTCTGTTTCCACCTTATCTCCAGACTGTTCCTTCTCTCTTCTTCTTCGCTGAGTCCTCTCATTTTCATGACTTCTAAACATTAGTGTCCCAGGGGACAGCTTTCAGACCTCTCAAATTTGTTCATTCTTACTTCTGAGAGGTGGTTACCTGATCCCTTAGCTTCAAATACTAATTTTAAAAACTTTAAATACTACCATAAGTTGACAATTTCCAAGTAAGTATCTCCAACCTGGGGTCTTCCCTATATCACCTCTGCTCATACAACCAAATGCTTATTCCCATGTAAACCTGTGCATTTTATAATCATTTCATTCAAGTTGATATCATCCAAATGCCTTCCTGAATGCCTTCCTTTTCTCAAGTATTACATTTCATTATTTCAATTTATAAACTTCCTTGCTATTTTGTTGACATACTATGTATATAGTATGTGTATGTGTGTACCTATTATGTATATTATGACATATTATGTGTATAGTATGTATATGTGTGTTTATTTCTTTTCCTTCCTTATCAGAATGTAAGCTCCATGAGGTCAGGAACAAATTCAGTTTGATCATGTGTTTCAGCACCTAAAACTTGAGTGAGGCACAGCAGGTACTCAGTATTTGTTAAATGTGAAAACGAACATATAAGCGAGTACCTGAGAATAAAAACAATTCATACCATGTCACCTAGTGTCCATCTGTTTAATACATACTAACTCACCTGGGTAGCTCTGACTTGGGGACTCTTCCTCTAGCATCCATGGCTGCTCTTCTTGCTCCAACTTCATGATCACTTCTGGTTTAGGGATGCAAGACGCTGTAATTGGGAAATGACATGGGAATTCGGCAAGGCTCATGGGCTTCAGGGCCCTTGAAGAAGACAGAGACGAAGCTTCAGGGGCCAATTACAACACTTCATTCTTTACAGTGATTCAACAATCCTTCTGCTTAATACTTGAAATCTCAAACTTAAATATCATTAAACTCAACAAAGCTTCTACAGGTGTCAAACCAAGAATGAAGGTGCATACTAGGAGTCTACACGGGAAACAATCCTTACCCACTGAGACAAGGTGGCTATAGTTCTCTAGCATCACCTCCCTGTACAGGGTCCTCTGAGCAGGGTCCAGATGCTGCCACTCCTCCTGGGTAAAGCCCACAGTCACATCCGCAAATGATAAGGATCCCTGAAACAGCACATTTGTATTCAATTTAAGTAATCACAATGGGAAGACATGGAAAAGCTGTCAAAGAACTGTTACGGAGTTCACTATTCACAATCAGAAGATGTGTTCTGGCGTGCCTACCTTTGTACTTGGTTGGAGGAGAAAAGCATGGCAGACATTCCTCAACAGTGTGATAAATTACCGGCATCCCATCATGTGCCTACATGCCATAAAGAACTCTCCTACCTTGAGAATCTGAAAAACCAATAAAACCATATCACTGTTCTCAAGGAGCATATAATCTGACAGACACAAGCATGATGCATCCAACTACCATGTAGCATGAAATCCTACTATAGTAAAACAGGTGCAAAGTAGAGTGAGATTACAGAGGGGAGAAAAGTTCTATTCCTGCTATTAGGGCAGGTTTCACTGATAACACAGTATCATTCATGAGCCTGGGCCAAGAGCATAACCATGCACACTTCTAAAATATGGAGTTAAGGGGCACCAGTTGGTTAAGTGTTTGCCTTTGGCTCCGGTCATGATTTCAGGGTCCTGGGATCGAGCCCCCTGTCAGGCTCCCTGCTCAGTGGGGAGTCTGCTTTGCGCTCTACCCCTGTGTGTATGTGTTCTCTCTCTCTGTCAAAGGAATAAAAATCTTTTTAAAATGTAGTTAAAGGAGTCAGTGAACACACAGGAAAGGACTGCTGGGACTATGTTCACATAAAGAGCTACAGTCGTCTTCAGGGAAAATGCTATTTAATAATTCTGAACATAACTCCTGTAGGACGGGGTGTCCAAAATGTTTGGTTACTGTTCCATGTAGAAAACCTTTTTCTTTCTTTCTTTCTTTTTTTTTCTTTCCTTTTTTTTTTTTTTAGGAAACCCTTTTTTATAAACAGTAAACTTACAATGTCAATTTATATATTAAATTCCATTACTGTTATTTTTCCTAACTCACTATTATTTTTTCACTATTATTTTTACTAGATTTCTTCATTCTTCTCTTTATGGATTACAATAAATCTAGGGAGATACCCAAGTATTTTCTTCCCATAACTGAACTGACTGTCTTATACAGTTCATAGCTTTTATACCACCCATTTATAAAATGACCACTGTGGAAAATACAGCAAGAAGAAACAGAGACATATCATTCCCAGGTTATCAAAACAAACAGCTAATCAGTGTTCATGTCATACACTAAAAATTGGTTACTAGGAAAAACAAGACTATTTTCCAGAAATGTATAAGGTATTATTGAGAAAACAAAAAACAAAGAATACCTAAGCAAATGAATACACTATATTCATGGCTTGGACAACTTAATATTACAAAAATATCTCATTTCTCCACAAATTGGCCTATAGATTCAAGACAATCAGAATTAAAATCTTAGCAGATTTTTTTGTGGAAACTGATAACTTTACTCTCAGACTTACATAGAAACTTGAATGGCCAAGAATAACCAAAACTACCTTGGAAAAACAGAATGGATAAACTCACACTAATTATATAAGCAGAATCTAAGATGACGACCTCCAATGGATCCAACAACGTGACATAAACTCCTCTTAAATGGAAGAGACTTAAGTCCCTGTGATTGTGATACATTCTACGGCAAAACAGATTTTGCAAGTATAAATGAGATCCTTTAATCAGTTGACTTTGGTCTAAAAGGAAGATTTACTTGGGTGGGCCTGACCTAATCATGTGAGTCTTTTATTAATTTATCTTAAATATTTTATTTATTTATTTGAGAGAGAGAGAGAAAGAGAGCGCATGAGCACACGAGCAGGGTGAGGGGCAAGGAGCCCAACATGGGACTTGATCTCAGGACCCCAGGATTATGACCTGAGCCAAAGGCAGACAGTTAACCAACTGAGCCACCCAGGCGTCCCACATGTGAGGCTTTTAAGGAACGTAAGATATCAGAGACCCTTCTTCTGACCTCAAAGAAGAAACAAGCTACTGTGACTCCTACGGCTGTCCAGAAAGAAATTCTGCCACATATGTACAGATGGGAACCCAACCAAGCCTTAGATAAGGAGCCCCAAGCAACACCTTGATTGCAGCATTAATGCCTAAGAAACTTATGTAACCTACTCCTAACTCATTCTCGTCTATACATATGAGCCATATGAGCAGGGAGCCTGATGCTAGGATTGATCCCGGACTCCAAGAGCAGGACCTGAGCCGATGGCCAATACTTAACCCACTGAGCCACCCAAGAACTCCTGGAGAGACTTTGTGAAACAATCTCGTATAAATAGGAGTTTTCCAGAGTAGCAGATAGGATAATGAACATTTCAGTGTCCTAGGTGCCCTCAGGAGTATCCTTTTTTTAATGTCCAAAAATGCAGGTAGTTAACGTACAGCGCAGTATTGCATTCTGCAGCACAACTCAGGGACTCATCACTTCTCTCCACCACTCAGAGCTGACCACAACAAGTGCCTTAATTGCCCATCATCCATCGACCACTCCCCCACCCCCTTCCCTCCATGACACCCTCAGAGTTCTGTCATGAGCCATCGCCACGGTGACCTGATGACACGCATCCGACGTTCCATTTCAACTGTCACTCTGTGAGCCGAGCCCCTGACGGTTGGGTGAACAGGACTAACAGTCCCCACGATGGGGAACCTTAACTGCTGTTGTACGGGTATGTGCCTATCGATTTTCTCAATTCTCTTCTCTGGAGCTGGCTGCCTCCCTTTCACAGAGATTGGCTTCTTCTCTTTGGCTTTTCCTCTCCACCCTCTGATTCCCCCTCCTGGTTGGATGCCTGTGTTTGTTCATTTGTCTGGGTGATTTCATTGGGATTTCGTGGGGAAGCTGCCTTCCTTAAACCGCTTCGATGTTCAGAAAACCTTACTCTTTTTGAATGCCCATTTCGGACACAGTCCTACAGGGACAACACACAGGTCACATGCCACACTGCTGTCCCTGCATCAGGAGAATCTTGGTGCGACCCAGGCACCACATTTGAGGGGAAGGAATTGCCGGTCTCCTCTTCTTGATGGACATGACAAAATCGGAGAGGAAAGGTCAGAGGTCGAAATGCAGCTGTTCTTAGAAGGAGAGACACTGGAGGATAGCAGGGTGGTCTCATGGGTTGATGTGCAGGGTTTCCCGGGCCGTCTGCTTGATGCCTGGGAGTGCACGGGAACGGGCTGTGCCACCGGGTGGGTGGACAGAACACACGGCAGCTGCACAGTGGACTGTCTGCTGTTCTCAAAGGTACTGCTGGGCTGGGTTCTCCAGGCCCGGCCTAGGGAGGGAGACAGGAGACTGTCTGCTAAACCTACAGTCTCCAGAGGGGATCAAGAGACCTGAGAGTAGACAGGGGATGCTGGCGAAGAATGAGAGAGCAGGGAGGGACTCACGCCAGTCAGGGTAGCCTCACTTCCATCCAGCCTCCTCAGAGCAGTCCGCACGGCAAGAGCAGGAAACTCAGCATCATCCGTCTCCTTCCTGAAACCAACCACTCCCAGCCCACATGGCCAGCTACATGTCCGTTTGTACCATCGACTGCTCCTCGGGACTGGCGAGCTCAAGGCAAGCGAGTTCTCGGCCAGGTCCTATGCGACCGTTGGGAGTTTGAATCAGCTTGGGAGCCAAGCAGAACCCCAGGAGCCTGGGTTTCAAATGGCCTTCAGGACGGCCTTGGGCGACTGGGCTGACCTTGCAGAGAGGTGAGGGAACGTGGCTCAAGCTACCCGTTCCTGGTCCTTCACTAGGGCCCCACTGGGCAGAAACCACCACTTAGTTGATGTCAGGGCACCAAACACAGAGGTGAGTGAGGACTGAGGCTGGTCTCGTGGCCCTCGCTCTCCCCTACAGAAACCCTGGCATAGAGGGATTTGAGACTGTGAGGGCAGCTCTTGGTTCAGGGCTTCAGGACCTTTTAGCAGGGCCCGTGGGTTGGTGTCAGGGGCTCGGGGATCTCTGGCCACAGGGAAACGACGACTTTCCTGTCCCAGATCCATCCTTCATCAGGGTGGCAACTCTGGACAGTCCCTTTGGCACCCTATATTTCAGGCCCCTCCACTGTCCTCCACTGTGGCTTTACCCACAGCCAGCTGTCTAGCTGAGTCCCTAGGTGGTCCCTTCCTCAACACCTGCCGAGTGGCTGGGAAGCATCCAGTCCTCCCCTAGGTCCCAGGCACTCCTTGGACTCAATCCCTTGGGACACCGTGGTGGCACACTAACGTCTAGGCCGGAGGGTAGGGAAACAGGGCACAGAGGGTTCTGGGGAACACTCTCAGGTAGGTGTGGCTGCTCAGTGGATGTGACCGAGGCTATCACGCGTGCTCACGGCGCTCTGTTGCGTGCTTTTCTGTCCTGTCTCTGCTCCATACGGAACCTGTGGGTGTGGGAGGGGGCGGAATTCAGAGCACAGCACATGGTGACCCCTTCCTAAGTCCCACCTGGAGGGAGGAATGCCTGCTGGGCAGCTGGCGAGTAGGGGCAGGAGACGGATGGACTAGAAGGAATGGACTTCCAATCCCCCTATGGGCTCCTGACGACAAGGTGCCGACACTGTTCTCTATTTCTGTGTGTCTCCCAGAAATCTGTGGGGAGTGTCTCCTGGAGGATGTGGAGACTCCCCCACCCACGCCGCCCCCTCCACAATGCCACAGCAAGAAGAGAGTCCGGTTCTCCCTCCACAATGAGGTCTTCACCATTGAGGACCCCGAGGAAGGTACCTTGGGGATTGACTCATTACGTTGATTAGAGACGCATTTTGTCATTCAGTAGCACAGACCTAAGCTTTTAAAACTGCTGAGACACACACTGTCCTCTGATTTCACTGGTAGCCATTTCCCTCTATGCCGTCCGTCCGTCCCCTTTTAAGTCCACAAGTCACGATGAGATCCTCATTCAAACTGGATCCAAGGGGCACAGGAAAAAAGTGTCTAGTAGCTGAAGGGATGGATCTTAGGTCTTTCTGGAACACACAGGTCCCTATAGGTCTCGCCAGGAAACATGGTTCTTAGATGTGTAGGAAGGAAGAGACTATGTTTTTTTTGCCAGGAACGCTGAACAGAAAAATGGAACAGAATACGACAGGAGGTTTTCATGATATCCCCCCTTCACATCCGCCCATTAGCCACATCTTACATGGGTGTGCTACGTATCTTAAAAGGAACAGAACGACCTCACCACATTTGGGGAACTCAAGTACCCAGTACATTCCACGTGGTTACCGTTCTACAAATGGGGCCAATGCATTCGGTGACGTCTTCTCATTCTGGAAACAGACAGAAATCTGTGCACTAATGTCTCACACAGTTGGGTTCCCAATAGCCCCAGAGAGGCACTACCCCCAAATCCATCACGGGAGGAAAGAACACATTCAGTGGCATCCATACACATCATAGAGTGCAATTCAGGCGTAAGAAGAAACTAAGGTTTCCAATATTTTACGAAACAGACGGAACCTGGAAACTTAACACGCATTTTGAAAGCAAGCACACAAGGAAAGAGGTACATTACACGATCCCAGGCTTTGAGGACACTCCAGTAGGGACATTCGTAGACCCAGAAAGTGGAAGGGACAGTGGAGGGAGGAAACGGGGAGGGCGGTAACGTCGTCACGGGTACAGAGGTGCCATGAGATAGGATGGCAACGTTTTCCCCATAGATGGCAGTGCAGTCTACAAAGCATCACAGATGTCAGCAGTGTCACTGAACGGACACACACTAACAAATATAACCCGTCCCCAGTACTTAGATTCCATCACGGAAAAACCCACTACTCCAAGGCACGATAGAGGAGCGATAGGGTCACACAGCAGAGGTGCAGGGGAGACAGCTGAACAGGCCCCATGACCAGCTGAAGAAGTGGCAAGCTGGCTTGGCTGCACAGTGGGTAGGAGGGCTCAGGGGACTGCGCCCTGAAACCCAGGGTGCCGTGAGTGTTTCCCAGACAGACGCTGAGAGTTCCCACTGATGACATCCCCTCCGTTAGAAAGCCAAGGCCCCATTTCCCTTTTCCATCCTGCTCCCCTCCTCTGTGTTTCTGTGTACACCACTGCGTTCTGCGTACGCCACTGTGTACTGCATCCACCACTTTGTCCACCACTGTTGGCCCACTGGCAAGTCAGGCCTTGCTTGGTCACCCTTCACGTCCATTCCCTCTGGCCCCGCATCCACATCCAGCAGACTTAACTCCCCAAGTCGTTCCTGAGTAGCGCAGCCAATGTCCTGACAGCTCCTCTCTGTTCTCCTAGACCCTGTGGAGGGCCAGTCCAAGGACCTTCCTAGGAGCTGGACAAAAGAAGGTCCCCCAACTCTCCCTGAGGTAAGCTCGCCTCTCTGATTTCTCAGAGACACAAATGGTGCTTCCTTGATTTCTTCCATCAGTGGAGTTTGATGAACATCTGGCACTTTAACTCCCAGGGGAAGGGGGCAGCAGTCTCCCCTCGTGGAGGAATGCTGGGTCTGACCTCTTACACACAGTGGCCCCAAAAAGGGTGAGGACACAGGACAGCCTCAGTTACAAACTCCATGGGATCAAACACCTTCTTCAGCAGAAAAGGTTTCTCCTTGAAAGAGAACATTCTGTCTGTTGATCAGTATGGACTTCGGAGATTGAATGATGCTCCAGCATCATTCAAATGGTCCTCTTGAACTCAGGTGGGAGGACATGGACTCAACCACGGGACCTCATCCAATTAACTGCCTGAAGTCTTCCCCAAACCAAAGAGCTGGCCCAACAAGACAGGATGCTGGGATCCTCACTGTATTTCCTTTTCCCCAATTGCAGGTAGACGCTGGGAGCAAGGACAGCTGTACGTATTTAAGACCATCGGGCTCTGGGAGGAAATCTAGAGTACAAAGAAGCCTGCCCCCTGATTCTGGGTTCCAACAAGGAACGGGGGTTGGGGTATACTGACCGAGACTGTCCGGTGAGGCACGGTCACCACGTCAAACAGGGCTTGGAAGAACTCGTACATAGGGAAGGGGTGATCTTTGTGCACGTGGGATGAAGGCCCTGTGTGCGTGGGGGTGTGCGTGGGTGTGTGTGTGTGTGTGTCCCCATGCGTTATGCTTGTGAACACGATTGTGGGCCTTTCCCAGGTGATCTTTCTCACACTTCCATCACAATCACAGTGTCCTCCTTCCAAAACTCTCTCATCACCCTGGCACACTTTACATACTCCTTCCTCTACTCCCCACAGCTGTACCTGGAGGTTGTTTCCCTCTGATTTCCTGGGATGGGCATGGTGCGGAGATGAAGGGTCCAAACCCTTGACCTCCTACTTGGAAAGCCAAGATTGGAGCTCAGGTTCCAATCTGAAAGTTGCTCTGGCCTACCCACATGTGTTAGTCCCTCAGCCAGGGGGACATGCTGTACCATGGGTGCTAGCTAGCAAAGGGCCATCAGCATCTGTGCACACAGCCAAATACCTAGATTCTATGATGGTCCCCGAAAGGACCCAACATAACACAGTGGCTTTCATGGACACAGAAGCCAGGGCAAGCTTAGAAGCCCACCTTAAAGATTACAGGCTGGTCCCTGGAGTCAAGTGCACAGAGAAAAGCCACATCCTCATGCTCAAGCCCACATGGCTGGAAAGCGTGTGGACCCGTGGAGGACAGAACAGGGCAACATCGGTCATAGCCGGTCTCAGTGTGTACACACGACCGACCAATGGCAGAAAAGCTTCACGGAGGGAACTGACTGTACTTGATAAGATTTCCCTAAGCCTCAGGAAGGTTCAAATTCTCTAAGCACACACTCAAACACCACTGGCCAATAGGAAATCAAGGTGAAGCTTGGGTGGAAGCTTTGGACCCACATCCCCGGAGCAAATCTCCTGCAAAGCAGGCCTACAGCCGATCAGCACACACACCCAGACTGCTCTGTGTAAGCAACTTCCCACTGGTCAGAACACCTGGGAGGGTTCGGACAGCCACTGTCTTCAGGGGAAACACACACACACACACACACACACACACACGGGACAGTTCAAGAACAGTGGAAGGAATCTATCACACTCATCGACGGTGCCGGCTGTTTACGGAAGCTACGATGTCCGTGCTCTCCAGTGTTGCACATGGCATTTTCTGAAGACAAAGGATGAGTGAAGCAAACTACTAGGCTCCTTTCCTGAGGGTTGAATGCAGCCCGGCAAGCAAGGCTGCTTTTTATGCTGTGCAAGATCTTACACAGACGTGATGCATATAGTCGCAGCAGGTGGGGATCTTGGGCCCAGAGCTGATGTCCAAAGCAGCAGCGTGGGACACCTTAGTGGCACGTCAGTCAGGAGAGGTTATGGGACTCGGTCTTCACACAGAAGCCAGGTTAGGCTTCCCATGTCCTGGACTGGCTATTTGGCTTTGATCGGGCTCGATTTAGCTAGAAAGACAAGAACCCTCTTCGCGTTTCCTCCCTGTCCTCTCTCCCGTCCCTTCCCCTCTGCACCAGGACAAGGCCCGGCAGCAGTGCGGCCCGTACCTCCTAGGCGCCCCCGCACGCGCACACACTCCCCTCCTGTCCTCATCCATCCAAACTCCCCGCCTACTTCCTGAGCAGCCTCACCAGTGTCCTCATGGTGCCTCTGTATCCTCCTAGCTCTCCACGATGACCTGATGGAAGAGCTACTACCCACTTTGAGGGCCGAGGAGGAAACTCTGACTCTCCCTCAGGTAAACTCATTGTTCCTCAAGATTTTGTTTATTTGAAAGACAGAAAGACAGAGAAGGGGAGAGAGAGACAGATAGACAGACAGAGTGCACGAGAGCGCAAGCAGGGGGAGTAGCAGAGGGAGAGGAAGAAGCGGGCTCCCCTTTCGAGCAGGGTGCCCAATGTGGGCCTCCATCCCAGGACCCTAGGATCAGGTCCTGAGCTGAAGGCAGAAGCTTCAATGTCTGAGCCGCTCAGTCACCTCGCAAAAGTCATTTTGTGCTTCTGAGGGACAGCCAGTGTTTGATTTCTCTTTCCATGAAAGTGTCTGAGCATGGACATGCCAGAGGGGAGAGACCATGTCCTTGGTGCTGAGAGCCTGCCGTGAGTTTATACCATTAACGGACAGCCGATTGAGACGGGCACCACCATTGCTTAGGCAGTGGATGGTCGTGAGCATTTTCCACCAGGTCATTCTGTCTATGGGAAATGGCTTTGGAATGAGTTGCTGACGAAAATGGATGGGGGAATTTTGACATAACATGCCGGAGCCAAGGACAAGGGGGTCATTTTCGGGAGGTCATTTCCTCCTCCTCTGGAAAATAGACTCAATGACCGCATCGCATCTAGCTTGCTTACGACACACACCAAGGGCACAGAGATGTGTGCACACGGTGTGCACAGGGTGCGGGGATCCTCACTGGGTTTCCCTTTCTCCAACTGCAGGAGGCGGCGACTGGATACACCCCATATGCTTATACCCCCATCACTCCCCTTAGGGGGACAGATCTAACTCAACAAGGTAGGGTTTTCTCTCCTCCTTTGGTCTGGAGAGCTTCCCCCTTCTGAGTTCCTCCCGGGAACAGAGGCTGGGGCGGACTGAACAAACGGAGTGTCCTGCAGAAACCCAGGACCCTGTGCTACAGTCCCTGCAAACCAGTAGGTCATTTCGGGCGGTGTGCTTGGTGCATTGGAGGGTTGGGGCTCACTTTCGCGTGGGTCGATGCGACGGGACCGGGCATGTCGGTGTGTGGACTGTGTGCGTTTCACCAGAAGACATCTCCCACTGAATGGACTTGAGGGCACGGGTCAAAGTTTCAAAGCCAAACCTCCTTCATCCCCGCTGCACACACCCCGCTAGGACACCACATTCCTCGCTGACCACAGCTCCACCTGGAGGGTTGCTCAGGATTCCCTTTCCTCAGACAGGGATGGGGAGAAAAGGGGCCCACATCTGTCCTAGCTCGGGACGTTTCTCAGACAGGGTCAAAACACAAAGGAATCAGAAGCTACTTTAGTCGACCCAAACATCACCACCAGCCTTACAAAAACGCTCCCATCTTGAATGCACATAGAGGGAAGGCTCACTGGAAAATGGCAATGGCCAGGAAAGCTTCATCATTAGCTTGGGGTCCAATCCGACTTCCTGACAATATGCTACATGGCCAGGTTAGAGAGTGCCCTTCTCTCGCCTGGCCTCCGCTCTCTCGTGAACTTGCCGGATCCTGACTGGGGGAGCTGGGTCCTGGGAAACTGGGTCCCGCGGACTCCAAGGACACACCCACAGGCCACAGGAAAGGAAAGACTGGGAAGAATCAGCACTTTGCGGATGGGGACTCTGTTGGAATGGTCAGATGTCAGTACGTAGAAATCCTGGGTCTTTGGTTTTCCTGACCCTGCATGACTCAGGGACAAATAGAAACCTCTAGGGTACTTGTGCTTGCATTGCATGCAACCCTGCCACACAGTGTTCTTCTGCAGAAATACAATCTCCTAGAAGAGGTGAGAGGTAGGTGGGAACAGCCAAGAAACGGTCTTGACCATGACCATGACACAGGCGCTGGTTGGAGGAACTTGCCTGTCAGTACGGAATGTGTCTCTTAGTGTTTACCCTTTCTGCTTGAAGAGGTCACCCTGATTCCACTCCCTGTAGCTCAAGTTCAGAGTCAATATTTCTCCCTCCGTTCCTGCTCCTTGCCCTGACCTCTCTCGATGCAACAGCAGCTTGCTCAGTCCATACGCACGCCATACACTCCCGGTCACGCCCACCCCAAGCGAAACTCCCTGAGCTCTTCCTGCCGAGCCCCACCAGTGGACTGACCATTCTGTGGATCTCTCCCTAGCTTGGCTGGATGGACAGGCGGGTGAGCGTTCAACAGGAAAGAATGAGGAAGACGCCCCGTTTTACACCAGAGTGGTACGCTGGCCTTTCTTTGGGGGAGACACAAAACTCTTCTGGCTTTTTAAATCAAGGTCACATAAAAAAAATATCAGCATGCACCATTGACAGGGTAGGGAGAAGTTTGAGAGAGAATCTGTTACCAAATGCGACCTAACCCCGAAGGCATTGCAGGGGGGCTGGGACAACCACAGCAGGATCACCTACCATCTGGAGGGCAGGGAGCTTTGGTACGGGTAGCAGCTATTCCTCCTTACCACCTATTTTGTCCAGTGGGACCTGGAACGTGGGACCTCTAGGAAGACGGGGCGCATCTGCAGAGGACTCATTTTGCTCTCGTCACACTTTGTGGCTCACGGGCCTCTAGCACACTTCCGCATCGGGCTTCCTCCCATCCCCCAGGGAACAAAAGAGCCATGCAAACAGGACAAAGCCTGATTTGATGTTCATACTCTTTTCTTTTCTGAAATCACAGGTGTCCCTGCTGGAAGAGGATGGCGGTAAGTATTCTGTACTCTAGAGTCACTCACTTGTTTGCAAAACCTGGAAAAGGGCAAAGGTCGGGGCTTCCTCACAGGCTCCACCACGAGAGAACCACCCTGATTCCAGATCCGGCGGGACTGAGAAGAAGGGTCGGAGTAACAGAAAGGGATTTTCTGGGGAAAGATCCGTGGCCTCATGGCCCTGTCCCCAGAAAACTACTGCGCTGCTCTTAGGTGGTGCAGGTTTGGGGGCAGGCAGTAGGTGTGCCTTGGAGATGGACTATTTCACAGCCAACCCAGGCCCTGTAGCTCCAACAGGAGCCAGAGTTTCTATTCACATCCCTGCTCCTCTCCAGGACCTTTCATCCTCCATCCAGGAAGGGCCCACTGCAGCTCAGTCCATACTGATGAGCTCCCCACTTCCACACACATGTCCACACGTGCACGCCAAGCAAAGCTCCCCGAGCGATTCCCGAAGAGTCCCATCGGGGTCCCGACACTCTCTGTGTGTATCCACCTAGATCCCCTCGATAGTCTGTTTGATGACCTTGACGTGGACAGCACAGAAGGAGAGGTCCCATTTTTCACCAAGGTGGTAAGTTAGCCTTTCTTCAGGTGAGGTACAGCATCCCTTGTTTCTCTGATACTCGCAATCAGATCCGAACACCTCAGCACGTACAATGTCCTTGGTGGGGAGATTCTTGAGGGAGCGACTCTTAGCCAGGGACACCCCATTTCAAAGACCCTGAAGGAAACAGCAGGTTCGGTTACAGTCCACAGGGTCCTTAGCTTTTTCACGGGTGCTACTGACACCGCCGTGCCACCTAATGGACCCAGGGCATGCGACCTCTAGGTGGATTCCATATCACTGCCCATGACCCTGCCCATCACCAAGAGACCAAAAGAGCTGTGCACAGGACGAGGCAGAACTTGATGTTCATCATGTTTTCTTTTTCTGAAATCACAGGTGGCCCTGCTGGAAAGGGAGCATGGTAAGTTGCTGTCCTCTAGAGTCACTCATTGCTTTTGAGCAACCTGCACAATGGGCAAGGTGGGGCCTCTTTGCAGGCTCCATCTTGAGAGCTACCCACAATCCAGATCCTGTTGCAACGAGACTAAGGGTCATGTTCCAGACTGAGACCCGAGGCCTCGTGACCCTGGCCCTGGAAGCTACCGTGCTTCTCTTAGGTGCTGTAGGATCGGGTGCTGGGCACAAGGTCTGTTTCCATGGGAATTCATGTGCTGTGATTCGCAGAGTTGGTGTGTGTGTCAGGTGGATGAATGCTGTGCTCTCGAACGTGTCTGGTCCCCTCAAAATGGCGATTAATGGTGTCCACGTTCTCAGGGATATTTCCCATCACTGTCACGTCATGAACGTCCATTCATGGGAAAACTCTTCAACACCAACAATTGAAAGAGGTGTTCTTTCCTTCCAAATACACATCAATTCCCCCAGAAAACAAATCCTGTCGCTAACTAGGAAGGGCTAGACTGGGCCCCAAAGACACAAGTGTGTCTTTCCCAATCCCTGTTACTGAGTCAGTGTCCATGGTGCTCTCCTGCCAAGCTAGGTCTCGGGCAAGGATGGTCACAGCACCACCCTCTTGACACTGCACTCACACACACACACATCTCTGCATCAGAGGCCCCACGATGCATCTATCCAACCTCATCGGAAACACTGAGTGCGGGGACACACTTCCTCCCTTCTTCAGGTGGCTTCCGGGGCAGCCGCGTACAACAGCCCGTTCAGGGATGACCCGCACAAAGGGGTAGTGGCCAGGGAACAGATGGGGCCAATTCACTCTGTGTTTCTCCATGGAGATATACCATTTCCCTGCAGATACTGTGTCTAAGAATGCAAGTGGCCTTCTCCCAGGGAAATCCCACACCCACCACTGGTCCTTGCTGGGGATCTTGGAGGTGGGTCCAAAAGGTGTCCTATCCAAGGGGGAATGAGGTGGTCTTCAGGGACTGAGCATCACTGGGGGCACCTGGGCCCCCTCCATGCAGGAACGAAGGGTGCTCTGTGCATCGCAACGTGGCCAAACAGAACCTCAAACCAACAACAGGGGTGACAGGACAATCATCACCCATTTCGCTGGCCATCTGTCCATGCAAGGGGGCCTTGTTAGATTCGGAAGGTTTGGGCCAAGAGTCAACTCAAGGGAGTTCAGTGCCTGGGAATGGAAACAGAGCCAAAGCAGGGTTTCAGGGTTCTTTGGCAGCCAACAAGACTTTGTCTCATGAGAAACATGTATTGGAACAGAATCTGATTTTCCAACATCTCTTTTTCTCACTCGCATGTGCGGAATCCACGGGAGTACCTTTCACTGCTCTCCGAGGACACTCAACGGGCTTTTCCAGGGTAGTTGCACCAGTCTGCATTCCATGAATTGCATACAAAGTCTCTAATTTTCTGCCTCCTTCCAACATGGGTCCTGGGTTTGAATTCCTGGTTTGGGTCCTCCCCACCCTAACTGACAATGCCACAGCTCAGCATCCTTTGGATTCGCATTGCCCTCACGATGCGTTACGTTGAGCATCTTTTCGTACAATGTCTGTCTGACTGGCCGAGTCATTCGTTCCCTTTGCAGCACAGACTATTCCAGTCTTTTTCTCGATTCTTTCATTTGGTGAAATCCCGGTCTTCTTTTGTTTGGTTGGTTTTCTTTGTTGTTCTTCCTTTTTGTCAGTGAACACACCTTTTCTGAAATAAGGATTGCCAAGGGTGTCTCCAATCTGTGGGCTGCCTTTTCACTCTGTTCGCTGTTTCAGACGAGGATGCTTTTCCTGGGCGGTCCTCTTGGGAAGCATCGTGATGCCAACATGAGCGCATTTCCGGGGGCATTTCTCTTCCGCTCCCAGGTGCCCCTGCCTATTTGTATGCCAGCACCCTCCTGTTGGCTCGGGGAAGTCATTCAAGGTATTGGAAGGTCAGCTTCTAGAGACCCACCACCGACTTCTTCATCTTCAGAAACGTCGTGGTTCGCTGTGTTCCTTTATGGTTCCCTTATCTATTCTAGCAGCTCCTCTGTCCTGAGAGCATCACATTGTATGCTTTAGATCAGTGCTGCACGGAATCCGCTCCCCATTTATTCTAGGAACTGGGGCTTCACCTTAATCTCTTCGGGTCCAAAGACCACCAGCAGCGCCTGGTGGGTGTGTGTGAGCCCGGGAACGTCTTCCCTTGATCAACATCCCTGTCAGGCCAGCCACTGATGCCCGAGCAATACGCGGGAGAGCAGGCCTCCTCTCTCGCTCCTGGTTGGTGTCTAGTGCTGAGTGATCCAGGAAAGAGTCTGTCTAGCATCCATCATACACAGTCATTTATTATCTCAGCGCAGTACACGGAAATCATCAAGGGAACGAAAATGTCCAGTTGCTCACTCCCACTAGCCACACGTCAAGAGTCCCATAACGACTGGAGTTTCTGATGGTTGCGCTGGGAGGGGACAGCGGTCATGGGCATGCAGAACTGACACTGAGGTGATTGCTGCAGCGTCCTGGTCTCATTAGAAGGCATGAAACTCCAATCCCTGTCTCCTCCAAGGGCTCCGGCTCCGCCAGCCCTGTGAACCTCTGAGAGCACTGCAGAAGGGTCAGGCAGATGCTGCACGGCCCAGAGACATCTCAACGCACCTGGGATGAAGGGGTGAGGCGGTTTCTCTCCTAACGGCATTGCTCCTCTTTCAGTTCTTGCAGATCTACTGATAGAGAGCATCGAGGACTACTCCTTCAGTGAGGACGAAGTCTCTTCAGGTAGGGAATGGCACCGAGGAGGGGAACACTGGGACAGGGCTCCCGGGAACATGGGGTTGCCCCTGCCGCTCTGGAGAAGGAAGAAGGTGGGTCAAAAACCACCAAGGAAAGCGATGCTCTGGCACAGGCATGATTTGCTCATATCACGGTCTCAGGATGAAAAGAACAGACGAGGTGTCCATGGGCTTTTAGGATAGGCTGGGTTTGTCATCACCACTCGACTCCTTGCGTGGCTCCTTGTAGGATCTTTCCCATCAAAGCTGCTCGTGCCTCCCTTGGCCACTGCCACACATCAAAGCTTGGTGGAGCAAAGCTCTTTGCTCATGGCCTCTCAGGAATGGTGCACAAGAGATTCTGCATCATTCTTGGCACGGGCCCAGACCTGGTCATGCTCAGGACTTGGCGGCCCCAACCGCACTCTCCTGGGCAAGAGACACTACGCAACACTCCGTTCTGGTCTGAGCCAGAAGGTGTAAGACAGGTCTAAATTCTCTCCCTCATAACCTCCACTACCAAACCATCCTGGTTCTCTCCAAGCTGCTGTACTTCAAGGGGACGCCCAGAGCTGCAGAAGGGAAAGCGTACTTCTCCTGGGTTCACTACACAGGTTCCCGTAAATCGGAGCTTCTGCCAGCCTTCACACCCCAGCCGAGTCTGACCTGGGGACGTGTTTCCAAAGGGTGGGACGCCCCCATGCAGCTGCCCTGGAGAACCCCTGTCGTGGGCCACGGTCCCCTGGGCCTGTGTGAAGGGGCTGCTGGACCTGCTTCACACACTTGCTGCCCCGGGTCCACTCTACCTCTCACTAGCTGGCGTCGAAGCATAGCACAGGGCCTCTTGGGAGCAGGGCCAGGGAGTCATGGTTCCTCTCACAAACCCCACCTCGCTGGCCCACAGCCCTGGCCATGCTCCCCACTCCCTAGGCATGCCCAAACGGCAAACATTCCTCAGGCCTGCCCAGGGCCCTACACACACCCCGACCCCGTCCATTCCTGGCAAGCCTCAGCAGGAGCACTGGCAGGAATCCTGTGTTTCAGTAACCACACCAATGGATGTTTTCCAGCCCTGAACAGCTGAGGGCGCCTGCACAATTTCCCATGCTCCTGTCTCCTGTCTCTATGACACTTAGGGAAACAGAGGGCGTTGCGTTCCCTGAAACACGTCCCTGGGAAGGTCATCCCAGTCCCTGGGCAGACATGGGCTGTGGGGACGTGGTGGGCCATCTCTCCCGGCACTTCCCCAGCAATCCCAGACCCATGACAGCTGCTCCCAGCACAGACGGATCGGGGGATTGATTCCAGGGGACCCAGGATATCTCCTCTCTTTCCTTGGTGGCCCCCTCCTGGATAACAATAGGACTGGTGAAGCTTGGCAGGGGGAAAGACATGGAGCATCTCTAGGGGAGGAGGTGGAGGAGGAGGAGGAGGATGAAGGAGAGCAGGGAAGGACAGGAAAAAGGACAGAGGAAAACAACGTCCCGCAGAGGCAGTCTTAGGGACAGTGACAGCCTCCAGGGGGGAAAGGATCACACAGCCAGGCTTCCGGGTCTTGGAGAGAATCGGAGGTGGGAAGAGCAGGTGGGCAACCAGAGACCCCCCTGTACCCTGTGGAGATCAAACGACCAAGGCCAGGGAGGACTCGGAGCTAGGGACGCACCCCACTGAGGGCAGAGCCCAGCATCCCCAGAGCAGCAGGCCGTGGGTCGTCACCTGCACTAACTCCCCTTTGTTCTCTCTCAGGGCCAACCCCAGAACCCTTGCTGCTCCCTAACCCGAAGAAGGATTCCACAGAAGATGATTCCGATGGAAGAAGCCACCCTGCGCCTGTAATTCACTTCCACCTCCATCTCTTGGGATTCCTCTTTCCTCTGTCCCTAAGTGCCTCCGCCCAGCTCTTCCCCTTTCCCTGCTTTGACGACGCCAACCCCGGAGGCCCTCGTCTCTGGGAGGCACTCGGGCTCTGAATGGGAACTGCTGCATGAAATCCCTGGGAAGCCCTCCTCACCCCTTTCCTACCATCACCCCTGACCCCTCACCGTGGACTCTGGGAAGCAGCCCCGGACAGCAGAGCAGGGAGGAGGGCTGGGAATCGGCAGGGCACGGCTCACCCGGCTGGAGGGGCTTCGGGAAGGGAGGCTGGGCCTGGGTGTCCCCACTTGGTTCTCTGATGCCAGGGAGTCTGTGCTCATGCCCACTTCTGCTCTTGCTCTTAGCTCTCAAGAAACTTTCCTTCAGTGGACTTGGCGCAAACGACAAGGGAAGCAGAGAGAAGAGGAGGACTCAGGAACGGGGTGAGTCGGGCAGGAAAAGGGGCCGGTGAACATGGACACACCTTTTCTCTCGTTGCCCCGTCCCTGTTGTGGGTACCTCAGCAAACAGCACAAAACCCGGGGTGCTGCCCTAGCCTCTGACCACAAAGAGGAGAGGAGAGGAAGATCCCAGTCCCTGCAGCACTAGGAAGTCCTGAGAACATCCCACGGGGAACCTCCACCTAATCCCTGCAACTCCCTGTGGTGGTTGGGCGCTGTCGACCAGGAGCTGCTGATCTTGGAGGGAGGGCCCTGGCTGCCTGGAGGGACTGGACCCCAGGCAGCCTAGGCACGGTGACCTTCTGGCAAAGGGCTCCACGCCGCCCATTGAGCCCCTCCCTCTGCACGACCCAAACATTGCCCTCCCACCCTGCAAAAGCCAGCAGACGGCTTGCTCCCGGACGACACTAGTCGCGAAGAGACAGTGGTGAGGTGAGGTGGCCTCATCTCCCACTTCAGGCACGTGAGAAATGAGCAAACAAGACAGGCCCCCGGGCTCACAGGAGCAGGACAGCTCACCCCTCCCAGCGCTGCATCCCTGTGGGTGGGGAGTCAGGCCCGTTCTCCAGCTGAGTCATGTCCGCCGGCCACTCCCATACGATCTAACCAACACCTCCAGTCCCCCGAGCCTCCAAGATGCCTCGTGGGAGGTAGTGGGTCCCCTCATGGCACACTTTGCTTTGTGAGTTTCATACTCTAGAGACTCACCTCCATCCCTCAGTCGGCAGGGGAGATTCACCAGGGAAAGGCCACCCTGCCTACTCCCACCTTGCCCAACACCTGCCCACAGCCCGTGGACTGTGCGAACTCACTTCCCATGGGGGTCGGGAGCACGTGGTCATTGCCACGCCACCTGCAACACTCATGTGGGCAAAGGCTCCCCCCACAAAGAAGGGCACGTCCAGGGCTCTCAGAGAGGCCGGGGAAGGGACAGCCCATCAGGAGGAGGAGGACCCCGCCGTCATGGAGGAGGACGCTCAGGGAAGGGGCCTGAGGGACCCTGGCAGTGTAGCCTTCATTCAGCTCCAGGGGGCCCACAGGAAATTCCCCTTTCTTCAGGTCATGCATGGGTCCTGCAGGGAAACCTCCACCTCAACACCTCAGAAGACACGTCCCGCAAAACCCCACAGGCCTCTGGTAAGGCCCAGGCCACACGCCATTCGCTATCTCACACCACTCCACCCGTTGTCTCCACAGCTGCACCACAGGACAGTGTGCCCACCACCCCAAGGCACCAGAGGCTCCTGGGGTGCTCCGACAAAGGAAGCCAGGCGGGCCCTGGGGCCTCACTTGTGGCTCCAATTTGGGCCCGGAGGAGGATTCGGCGTGAACACACAGGGAAACACGCCTGCAGGAATGGCTCTCTTACGCCTGACCTCCGTAGGCCAAAGAGAAGACTTCTGGGCAGCCCACCAGAGGACGGCACTGGAGCCCCGAGGACGAGACGAGAGGACCCTCTGAGTCGGCCGCCACACCCAGAGTTGGCTGCCCGGGCCCTGCCGATGATGGATACTTGGAACACGAGGCAACCACCTGGGCCCACAACAGTCCGTTGTGTGGGGAGACTGGGCCCACCTGGGACTGGGCGGGACAGCAGCCTTCCCTTTGTCTCCCCTGTCTGCTGCAGGGGCTGCTCCTCCTCCCGCTGTCCTCTGCAGTCCCCGACAACCCTGCAGAGCATGACACATGCAGGACGAAGCGGCACTGCCAGGGCCCCTTGATCACCCTGGGATCGACTCGAGGGGCAGCAGCCCTACCCCTGCTGGATTCCCCGAGGGTGCCGCACCGGAACCGCCCCCGTCGCTTCGACGCACAGGACCGTGACCAATGCTGGGCTCAACACTGGAAGCAGCCCCACAAAACGGGCCCCGCTCAGCCTGTGTGTTTGGCAGCAGCAAGAGGTTTAGGGAGGAGAGGCTTTCCCCTGCACTCAGCGACCTCTTCCTTTTACAACTCAGACAGCAGAGGCCTCCCCCAGCTGGGCCTCTGCCACCTGACCAGGAACGACCCACGCGGAGGGACAGCTCTACGCCCCTATTCAGCAGGAAGAAGCTACAGAAGATGAGACCGTCCTCCTTCAACAACCTTCACCACGCAAGGCTCCGCACTGGTCAGGGGCACACGAGGAGGGAGGGGAAGGCTAGCTGAGCGCCAAGCAGGACCTGGCACGCCACACCGCCCCCCAACCTGTCATACGGGGGACATCCCTCAGGCGCTCTGACTACCCTCAAGCTGAGGAAAGGAAAAAACAGATTCTCCACAGATGGAGATCAAAACCCGGCAAGACTGGAGTCTCCCTCGGTTTGTAAAAGTCCTCGTGATTCTATAGGAAGAGGCCTGCTTAACAAGAGCCTAGCGACCTACCAGAGGCCCGTATCTCCGTTTCCTGAAGCCCTGACATCTCCCTCCCCTCCATGACACTGAGGAAGGCTGAGGCCGAAGGAAATGTCCGTAGGACACAGTTTCTTTTCAAGCGTGCAGTCCCTGGGATGGACCTGTGAGAGGAGGAAGGTAACATTCCTCCAGGAAGCTCCGCACCATCTTTCAATTCATGCCTTCCTAGCAGGAAAAACCACCTTCCCTTCACAAGAGCAAAGCCAACTGTATCCTCGGTGTCCTCTGTCCTCCTGCCACGTTCTTGCAAAACCTCCCTTTTGCTTGACCTCCTCCAATGCCATCCCAGAAAGTCAGCCTCCTGTCACGACCCCAGCAAGCAGCCCTATCTACCCAAGGGTCGTATCCCTGTGCCTTAATAAAAAGCACCTCCTGCCAGCAGAGCCGTCTCAAGACTTCTTTCTTGACCATCGGCCTTGAATGCTAACCTCTTTCCTACATCAGTCCTGTCTCCTGTAGGGCTCCTGTGGAAACAACCCTGCAACACGGGCCCATTTCTGTCAACCCTTCCGACTCCATCCACCTCACCCACTACACATTCTGTGTCCTCCGAGGACTGGACCCTTCTGTGGTTCTTGCACTCAAACCCTCACATGGCCCCTCTCTCGGTCCTCGACGTGGTTGACGTTGCCCTTCTGAAACTCCCCAGTCTCCCATCCTCACTTTCTTTGTCTCGCAGGTTTATCTGGTCCATAGGCTCTCATCACCAACACGCTACAACGGGTTTCTGCTCCTGAGTAGAGGACTCCATTCCTTTCCTTTCTCATCAAGCTCAAATCTTAACTCTCAGATGTTTGTCTCACAACTTTAAAAATTCTTCTTTCCCCTAATGCCTCTCTACCAGTTTCTCTTCTTCCTTTTTCAAGCCATCCTCCCTCCCTCCCTCCCTCCCTCCCTCCCTTCCTTCCCTACATGATCTTTTCGTTCTTTGTATTCTTTCCTCCCTCCCCCTCTTTCCTTTTCTCCTTCTGTTCTGTTAGTCCCCACACAGCATTTCAGTACTTTTTCACCAAGTGTTCCGGGACTCACTCTTTGTGTACAAGATCCAGGAGCTCATGGCAATCCGTTCCCTATTATAAAGGATGAAGGGAGACCCACACGGGGGGGCATCTCAAAGGTCTGCTTCTCTGCAAGTCAACGGGAAGCTTCAGGGTCATGAACCCTGGCCTTCCACACTAGAGCTGGACACGGGCTACGCTAAGCATTCCCCACAATCCCCTGTCATCCAAGACCCTGAGCATACGGGCTGTCCCACCAGAGACCAGAAGAGTTTCATTTCTCGGCTGAAATGGGCCTCCAGTCAAACCGCCGCCCGAGTGTCTGGAAAAGTCACTGGCTTCAGCACGACTCACGGGTATATAGTCTTTGAAACGAAACACATCAAAAATTTAATCAGCAGTTGACGTGGTATGAGGCTACCATGTAGAAAGATCTATCTGAATTCCGGAAGGAACAAGGCACGTGACTACAAGTGGCTTGCAGGGGTAGACACAGCGACCGTTCCTGAAGGGAGGGGCTGGAACGCGTTCCTTGAGTCAGGGAAAGGGAAAAACTTGAGGGAGCGATCCTGCCACAGCCCCTCGTGCTCCGGCCATTAGCACAGGGTTCACACTGCACAGGAACCCGGGCAATGCTGGAGCACAGCACGGAGATGTCTCACGTGCCTCACCTCACTCCCGGTGTGCTGTGTCCTGGGAAGACAAGCCTTGTATTTGCTGACAATGTGGAAGAGCCTTCAGCCATGGGTCCCTGGTGCCAGGGACATCAGAGCTCGTTCATCCTGGATCGCAGCAGCACACCCATCTCCCCAGTGTGGGAGAGCCTTTAGTCGGGGCTCTAACCTCGGGAGACACGACAGAACTCACCCTTCCGAGGAACGGAGACGTGATACACATGGGGGGAACAACTCCACGGCAGTGCTCACCTCTGTACACAGTAAGACCACTGGAGACACACCTCAGCGATGGAAAGAAGGTGGGGGGACCCTTGTTTCAGAGAGCTCTGCTCTTCTTTATGTCCAGGAACTCACACGGGGTAGATGATGCCATGTGCTGGGATTGCTGCACAAGAGCTCACAGCAACATACATCTCTTCGAGGCCATGGGCACATTCCCACAGACAGAAACCAACTGAATTTCATCTTCAGGGAAAAGCATTTAGGCCAGCCACACCCTTAGCCAGCACCTGAGGATCCACAGCGGCGGCAACCCTGACAAATGCGGTCAACGTGGAAGAGCCGTTCGATACAGCTCTCACATTTGGAGACACCAGACAACTCAGAGCAGAGAAACCTGTGTCTGTCATCATTGGGGCCCCACCTGTACCCAGAGTGCCCACCTTGCTCACCGCCACAGAAATCACACAGTACAAACCCTTGTCTCCCGTCACTGAGGCAGAGCCTTCAGTCAGAAGTGGGCCCTTTCCCAACACCAGAGAACTCACACAGGGAGAGCCACTAGCCCGGTATCCTGGTGGGAGAAGCTTCAGGTGGGGCTCAGGCCTGAGGCTCGGGCTACCATCTCAGAGTGTGCTTCATCCCTCACATGGGAGCGAAGGTGCAGGCACCCCTGGGACCCCCTGCATCATCGCTGTGGCTGAATGTGAGGACATCCCATATGGGAATCCCATTCCTCACGGAGCCAACACAGGAAGGACCTGGCAGGATTCGCACACAAGAAAATCCTCCCGTTCTGATGAGCAAAGGAATGGGCTCAGCTATCCCTTCTTCCCTAGACAGCAATGACACCCTCACACCGAGGAATCAGAACCAAGACAACTTACCACTGCGATGCACGTGCACCAGCGAGTCGACAGCGGTCACACTCCTGGACGTGCTGCACTTCCATCTGCACTGAAGAGACAGAAGCCAGACGCTCTTGATGCTGCCCAGTAGGCCACGTCCCCTGAGCCTCAAAGCGCCACCTGTAAAAACAAGGAGAGCATTCAGTCGAGGTCTCAGGACCCGCACGTGGGGAGAGACAGAGTCACCCATGATGGAAGCAGGCCCCTCCGTCCCAGCAGGGAGTGCAGGTTCAAGGAGGCCAAAACCACAGGGCCCCGCCATCTGTCAAAGTCTTAGCATTGCTGCTGGAAGGCCTTCCCCTAAAGCATGCTTGGCCAATTGCCTGCCAGGAGTTCCATGAGGCTGAAAAGGACGTCTGGTCTTTCCTTGCTAAGACATGCCTCTCATGGGCCCTGGTACTCAACAAGGAAAAAAAAAAAAAAAAAAAAAACCCCAACAACGACTGACTACCTTCCCCTTCCACAACACCCTTCCACTTCAGGGTCGTGACTATGGCAGAGTTCACACTGTGCGCATTTTGCCCTGATAAACGCCAACCCTCCAATAAAGCACAGAGCAGAGTGTCAGGCTTGAGCACCCCAGCGACCTGGCTGGCTGCTGTGGCTCCCTGGGCCTCCCTCCCTCCCTCCCTCCCTGGCTCTAGTCCTTTCCAATAAGCATCTGCCTGGGCCCTGGGACTCTGGCTGTCCCCAGGTGCCCCGGGCCCTGGGTACAGGCCGTGTGAAAGCAGTTGAGGGGCTACAGACTCCAGCCGGCCGGCCCTGTGCTCCCCTCAACCCAACCACCGTGGTAACCAACGTGGGCCCAGGTGCCAGATCCAACTGCAGCCCCCGCCTTCCTGCTCAAACACAGGGTCGCTTCCGAAGCAAGGCACATCGGCCCCAAATAACCTGCCCCTTTGCCCCCACCCCACCGGCCTGAATATCCCCTGGGGACAGAAACCCCAGAAGACAACACAACCTCCATTCCAGTCAGCACATTTCACTCATCCTCACGTCTTGCACAGGCTGTCTGATGGGTCCAGAAAAATCCGCCTACGGTATGGCCCACGTGCTGCTGTGATGTTAGGAACCCTTCACCTCCCCAGAGTTTGAAAGGTCACCTGACCCATTTTGGAGGGCTGTCCCAGCGACCACGCCCACTTCTCCTGCCAGCCTGGGACTCTGCCTGCAGAAAAAGAACAAGAAAGAACAAGAGTTGGTGATAATGTGAAGAAATAGGAACCTTGTGTACTGATGGTGGGGATGAAAACTGGTGCAGCCATTATGGAAAACAATGTGGGGGTTCCTCAAAAATTTAAAAATAGAACTGTCATATGTTCCAGTAATTCCATTACTGGGTATTTACTCAAACAAAATGAAAACATTTGAAAAGATACGTTTATATTGCAGCACTATTTACAGTAGGCAAGATATGGAAGAGCCCGTCAATAGATGACTGGATAAAATGACGTGGTGTATATATAGATATATATATAGAGAGAGAGATAGAGATTATATAGATAGCTAACAGACTAGTACTTGGCCAGAGAAAAGAATGAAATCTTAACATTTGCAACAACACGGATAAATCTAGAGGGTATAATACTAAATGAAATAGGTCAAAGAAAGACAAATATCCTAGGATTTCAATCATATGTGAAATTTAAGAAACAAAACAAAGCATAAAAGAGACCCCAAAAAAGAGACTCACAAATATAGAGAACAAACTGGTGATTACCAGAGGGAAGGTGCGTGGAAAGAGGGCATGAGACAATGAGGGTGAGTCATTTAAAAGGAAAAACAAAACTCTATCTGAAGTCAATATTATTGTCTATGTACAAAATCTCAAGTATCTTATAAAAAAAATCTATTGGAAGTAATGAGGAAATACCAAAACATCATAGGATACAAGGTCAATGTAAAAAAGTCAACTATTTTCCTATATCTGAATAAAGAATTGAATTCCAAATTTTCAAATGAAAAAAAATACTCTTTACAATACACCCCTAAAAAGGGTACTCAAGTATAAAATCTAACACAATACATATACACAGGAAGACAAAACTGATGGAAGAAATCAAAGATCTAAATAAATGGAGAGAGAGTTCATATTCATCAGTAGCAAGACTCAATATGGCTAAGAGGTCAATTCTTTCCAACTTAATCAATAAATTCAATGAAATCCAAATAAAACCTCACAGTTATTTTGCAGATAATGACAAGAAGTATTCTGAAGTTTACACAGAAAGGCAAATATCTAGAAGAGCCAACACACTGGACACCTGGGTGGCTCAGGTCATGATCCCAGAGTCCTGGGATCAAGTCCCGAGTCAAGCTCCTTGCTCAGAGGGGAGCCTGCTTCTCCCTCTGCCCTCTCTGCCTGTGACATCCCCTGTTTGTTCTCTCTCTCTGACAAATAAATAACATCTTTAAAGAAAGTTTAAAAAAAAATAGAATAGCCAACACAATGTGGAAGAAAAATGAGAATTCACCTCACCTGGTCTTGAGACTTACTATAAAGCTACTAGCCACCAAGACAGTGTGTTAGTGCTGAGGGAGACACACAGATCAACAGAACAGATTACAAGGACCAGGAATAGATCTACCAAAATAAAGTCAAACATTTTTTGACAAAGGCACAAAAGGAATAAAAGGAGAAAAGATAGTCTTTCAATAAATGGTGCTCGAACAACCGAACACTCATGCAAAAGAAATGAAACTAGACACAGACCTTACACAAGTATTAACTAAAAATGAATCAGAGATATAAATATAAAAATACAGGAGAAAAATCTCTAGGACACTGGTTTGGGGGATGGGTTTTTAGATTCAACAGCAAAAGCATATTCCACAGGGAAAAGCATGTGTTGGATATTTTTTTTTTAAAGATTTTATTTATTTTATTTGACAGACAGAGATTACAAGCAGGCAGAGAGAGAGAGGAAGGGAAGCAGGCTCCCCGCTGAGCAGAGAGCCCTATGCGGGGCTTGATCCCAGGACCCTGGGTTCATGACCTGAGCTGAAGGCAGAGGCTTTAACCCACCGAGCCACCCAGGCGCCCCCATGTGTTGGATATTATTAAAAATAAAGTCTTCTGCTCTGTGAAAGACATTTTTAAGAAAATGAAAGGATAAGGCACAGACAGGGAGAAAATATTTGGAACACAGGTATCTAATAAAGGCTTTGTGTCCAACATCACAAAAGAGCTCTTAATGATTCAATAATAAGAAAAAAAGAAATGACCAAATGACAAATATGTAAAAGATTTGAACAAACTCTTCACCAAAGATATAAGGATAGCAAATAAATACACAAACAGATAGATGCTCCACATCACCTCAGTGGGAATATGCAGACAACATGACACAGGTATTGGAATGGTTACATCAAAAATAATGACAGTGCCAATTTCAGGTCCAGAATCAGAACAACAAGATTCTCATTCATAGTTGGTAGGAACAAAAACTGATACAGCAACTTTGTAGAAATAGTTTGGCAATTTCTTGCGAAGCTAAACATACATACATACATACATACATACATACATAACAAACACAGCAATTTCACATCCTATGTTTTTGAAAACTTGTGTTTTAAAACCTACATGTGAATATTTCTAGCACCTTAATTCAAATGGTCCCAAACTGGGAGAATCAAGCATCCATGGGTTAACCACTCTCAAATCATGTATGCAACTCTGAAATCATGTATGTGTATTCTAGAATTGAACTATCAAATAAATGAAATCCTGATGTTAGCTGGATTCTCACTGTTAGTGCAGGAGATTACAGACAAGCAAGGGGAGAAGGTTAGAAGGTTAGAATGTTCTATCTGGTAATGCTTACAAGAGGAGACAACAGTGTGAATACTTAGCTTACTATACATACAGATGGTTACATATTAAAATATTTATAGACACCTGTATATACATGAGTGAGTATACACATATTCCCTGTTCAGTTAGCTGAGAGGGTCTTGGAGCAATGATTTAACATTCACAACAGACACACCTAGTCCCCCAATCTTGGTTTCTCATACTATGCTCCAATGAAAAGAACCAGAACTACTTAGGGGGAAAAAATGGCTAATTCCAGGGCAGGAAAGACATAAGATGCACCTGGAAAATCTACTGCCACAGAGTAAGGTAGAAATATTCAAACAATAACCGGGTATGTCAATAGACACAGGAAGCGACAGAAGGTGCTTTTTAAAAAATTTATTTACTTGTTTTTGAGAAAGTAGAAAAGGAGAGAAAGCATAAGCAGCAGGGAGGAGCACAGGGAGAGAGAGAGAATTTCTATTTATTTATTTATTTATTTATTTATTTGACAGAGATCACAAGTAGGAAGAGAGGCAGGCAGAGAGAGAGGGGGAAGCAGGCTCCCTGCTGAGCTGAGAGGCCGATGTGGGGCTCGATCCCACGACCCCGGGACCACGACCTGAGCTGAAGGCAGAGGTTTTCACCCACTGAGCCACCCAGGCACTCTGAGAGAGAGAATTTCAAGCAGGCCCCACACTCAGCAGAGAGCCCAACCTGGGGATGGATCGCAAGACCCTGAGATCATGACCTGAGCCGAAATCAAGAGTCAGACACTCAACCAACTCAGCCACCCAGGTGCCACTAGAAGATGCTTTTACTAACAAACCTGGAACAACTTGAGCAACAACAGGAACAAGGTATCATTGTACTAGAACCAAAATATAAATAACTAGCCACGAATTCGTGCTGATATAAATGGATTAGTAAATAGGAGAGAACAGAAAAATCTCCTATGCAGAATTCCTGATAATTTATGTACATAATCATGTAGCTACTCCAACAGGAAGGAGGTATAGTGTAAGTGGTATAGTGTAATTGCCCACTTCCTTCCAAGGAGTACAGTATGAGGACAGAGAAAACAAAGTAATAAGTCATGTCCAGACCACTAACCCTTGATATGATAAGACCAAAGGACATTTTATCTCTGTGGTCTCCCTCCAAGAAACCCATAACCTCAGTCTAATCATGAAACAACAGCAGACAATTCCCAGTTGAGGGACATTCTACAAAACACCTAACTGTACTCCTCAAAACTGCCCAGGTTATCAAAAACCAGGGAAGTCTGAGAAATTGTCACAGCCAAGGGGAGCCTAAAGAAATGACTAAGTGAAAGGTGGCATTCTGAAACAGAATACCTGCATGGGGGAGAAAACACCAGGGTCAACTATCAAAAGACAAATCACATCCCATAAAATAAGAGTTTGCAACCCATAAAATGGACAAGCACTAGTATCCCTAATCTATAAAGAGCTAGACACTGAAGAAGAAGAAAAACAAAAAAAGCCACAACCTAAGAGCAAAATGGGCAAAAGATATGAACAGAGGGTTCACAGAAACGTAAATACACCTTTCAGATACATGAAAAAATACTTCACCTCACTCATAGTTAAGAAGCTTGCAGAGATAAACTTCATAAAATACCACGTTTCTCTTTCCACTGCCAAAATTCCAGAAGTTGAACCACATGTTCTATGGGTGAAGCTGTGGACAAACAAGCACGGATGTGGTGTCGATGGGAGTGACACAAAATGATACCACAATCCTGAATGATCGAGTTATCAATTCTATGCACCCGTTGACCTGGCAGCACACTTCTAGGAATTAGATAGAAAAAACCTATACGTACAAGGTCATTCACTAGAACATGGTTTGTAATAGCAAAAGGTTTGAAATAGTACATAACTAATAATAACCAGTTAACTAACTATGGAACGTCCATGCTTGAATTACTGTCAGCTATAACAAAGAAACAATCCATGTTCTGCTTAGATACAGATGTCTGGGACAGGCTTTTCAGAAGTGACAAAAAAGCAAAGAAAGAAACAGAAAATCATGTATAGACTCCTTACTCAAAGTGTGGCTCCCTGAGCAGCAGAGTCCGCTTCACCTGGGAGCTTTTTAGAAATGCAAAACCCAGGGTCCCCACCAGATCCACTAAATCAGCATCTGCATTTTAACAGGATGCCAGCAGTGTACAGCTGCATCTAAGTTCAGAAAGCCCTAAAAATGATGGATTCCCTTCTAAATAAAAGTAGGGGGCATACAAGAGTATCTTTTACCTGAAAAAAGCAGCACTGGTAGGACAAACAAGACAGACAGATATCTACAGCAGGATGACCATAACTCCAGTTTGTCTGGGACTGTCCCGATATAGCCAGTTGTCCCATTATAACTTTATGAACCTCTTTCATTCTCAGTGGAAGTGTCTCAGTTGAGATGAAAAATGTCACCCTTCCTAGAGGGAACATCACTTAACCTTTTTAACCATGTTATTACTAATTCAGAAGTATTTTATTAAAAAGAGAGAGAGAGAGAGAGTGAAGACCAGTCAGGAAAAAACACAGACTGAAGAAAAGCAGTGAGCCAAGGATGGTTGATCAACAAACCCAAGGAGAGGCAACGTCTGGGGCAAAAGGGAAAGACAACTTTGTGAGGAACAGTAAGGGGATGTATCAGAGTTAAGAAAGGAAAGCTAGCAGGCAGGTGTCAGAGACAATAGAGACTGAGGGTTATGCTGCAGGATGGTCCAGTAAGACTAAAGCCAAAAACTGGATTTGACTACAATTTGGTAGCCTTTTCCAGAGCTGACTCAGCTGAATGTCGAAGAAGCAAAAATGCATTCATGAAGTTGAAATATGAATGAGAAATGCAGAAACCAAAGCTGGAACAGGCGGCTATTCAAGCTAGAGATGTGAACAAGTGGACACAAACACTTAGGGAGAGTCATCTGGAGGACGTGTGGTCCCTCCATTCCACCAGATCTTCAAAGTCCTATTTCTGGATCAAGCAGGACCATGAGAGAGCTGTCCACTCAGGCCTCATTGTTCGGTCCCCTGAAAAGCAGCCATACACTTCTAGCACAATGCTGTGTCTACCAGATATGATTATAGGCAATTTTAGTGTTATTAGGAAAATCAAAGTTTTTTACAACTTGCACAACTCTGTGAAATTAAGAGTCCTGCTTCTCATTCTACCAACTGTTCTTTGAATTTGCTTGATATACTTGATACACTTCCCTTCAAGTAATTCTTGCCTATTTCTATCTTTTAGGTTTTATTTTTAAGATTTTATTTATTCATTTGACAGAGAGAGATCACAAGTAGGCAGAGAGAGCAGGTACAGAGAGAGAGGGAAGCAGGCTCCCTGCTGAGCAGAGAGCTCGATGTGGAGCTCGATCCCAGGACCCTGCGATCATGACCTGAGCCAAAGGCAGGGGCATTAACCCACTGAGCCACCCAGGAGCCCCCTCTATTTTTTTGTTTCAAAAATATGAATCCTTTCAAATTTTAGAAAACTCATTTTAAAACAAAGTGGAATCAGGTAACGTGATGTGATGCCCCCAGCTTTATTTTTGTTTTTCAACATTTCCTTAGCGATTCGGGGTCTCTTCTGATTCCATACAAATTTTAGGATTAGTTGCTCCAGCTCTTTGAAGAATATCAGTGGAATTTTGATCGGAATGGCATTAAAAGTATATATTGCTCTAGGCAGTATAGACATTTTAACAATGTTTATTCTTCCGATACAAGAGCATGGAATCGTCTTCCATCTTTTTGTGTCTTCTTCAATTTCTTTCATGAGTGTTCTGTAGTTCCTCGAGTACAGATCCTTTACCTCTTTGGTTAGGTTTATTCCCAGGTATCTTATGGTTCTTGGTGCTATAGTAAATGGAATCGATTCTCTAATTTCCATTTCTGTATTTTCATTGTTAGTGTATAAGAAAGCCACTGATTTCTGCACATTGACTTTGTATCCTGCCACGTTGCTGAATTGCTCTATGAGTTCTAGTAATTTGGGGGGTGGAGTCTTTTGGGTTTTCCATATAACGAATCATGTCATCTGCGAAGAGAGAGAGTTTGATTTCTTCATTACCAATTTGGATACCTTTTATTTCTCTTTGTTGTCTGATTGCTGTTGCTAGGACTTCTAATACTATGTTGAACAAGAGTGGTTAAAGTGGGCATCCTTGTCTTGTTCCTGATCTCAACGGGAAGGCTGCATGGTACTGGCATAAAAAAACAGACACATAGACTGTGGAACAGAGTAGAGAGCCCAGCTATGGACCCTCAACTCTATGGTCAATTAATCTTCGACAAAACAGGAAAAAATATACAGTGGAAAAAAGACAGTCTCTTCAATAAATGGTGCTGGGAAAACTGGACAGCTATATGTAGAAGAATGAAATGCAACCATTCTCTTACACTGTACACAAAGATAAACTCAAAATGGATAAAAGACCTCAACGTGAAACAGGAATCCATCAGAATCCTAGAGGAGAACATAGGCAGTAATCTCTTCGGTATCAGCCACAGCAACTTCTTTCAAGATATGTCTCCAAAGGCAAAGGAAACTAAAGTGAAAATAAACTTTTGGGACTTCATCAAAATCAAAAGCTTCTGCACAGCAAAGAAAACAGTCAAAAAAACAAAGAGGCAACCCATGGAATGGGAGAAGATATTTGCAAATGACAGTACAGACAAAAGGTTGATATCCAGGATCTATAATGAACTCCTCAAACTCAACACACACGAAACAGGCAAACATATCAAAAAAGGGGAAGAAGATATGAACAGACACTTCTCCAATCAAGACATACAAATGGCTATCAGACACATGAAAAAATGTTCATCATCATTAGCCCTCAGGGAGATCCAAATTAAAACCCCATTGAGATATCACCTTACACAAGTTAGAATGGCCAAAATTAACAAAACAGGAAACAACATGTGTTGGAGAGGATGTGGAGAAAGGGGAACGAACCCTCTTCCACTGTTGGTGGGAATGCAAGTTGGTGCAGCCTCTTTGGAGAACAGTGTGGAGATTCCTCATGAAATTAAAAATAGAACTTCCCTATGACCCTGCAATTGCACTCCTGGGTATTTACCCCAAAGATACAGATGTTGTGAAAAGAAGGGCCATCTGTACCCCAATGTTTATAGCAGCAATGGCCACGGTCGCCAAACTGTGGAAAGAACCAAGATGCCCTTCAACGGATGAATGGATAAGGAAGAAAGATGTGGTCCATATACACTATGGAGTATTATGCCTCCATCAAAAAGGATGAATACCCAACTTTTGTAGCAACATGGACGGGACTGGAAGAGATTATGCTGAGTGAAAAAAGTCAAGCAGAGAGAGTCAACTATCATATGGTTTCACTTATTTGTGGAGCATAACAAATAACATGGAGGACATAGGGAGATGGAGAGGAGATGGAAGTTGAGGGAAATTGGAAGAAGGGAGATGGATCATGAGAGACTATGGACTCTGAAAAACAATCTGAGGGGTTGGAAGTGGCTGGGGGGTGGGAGGTTGGGGTACCAGGTGGTGGGTATTATAGAGGGCACAGATTGTATGGAGCACTGGGTGTGGTGAAAAAATAATGAATACTGTTTTTCTGAAAATAAATAAATTGAAAATTTTTTTTTAAATAAATAAAAAATAAAACCCTGTCACAGACCCCCCCTCCAAATAAATAAATAAATAAATAAAACAAAGTGGAAATAAACAAACAAAAAGCTCACCTGGGATGTGTTCCTTTTCTGCTCTGAGTCGAGGAGGGAGAGCTGAGGAAGAAGGAAGGAAGAAGGAAGTTAGAAGAGACTTGGCCTGCCTTGCAGTTCCTGGATTTACCTGCCTACACAGCGCCACATACAATATACTTACATGTCCATGTGTGGCTCCGATAGATGTTGAGCTTAGACATGATACTCTTCACTGAGTGAATGTAAACAATTGTTCCTTCTGGATTTATTATCAATTTAGGTTCTGTGACACAGAAAAATTAAAAACATGAGAAGATGAGTTTAACATTTACCAGTAACCTAAAGGAGGAAACACTATGGCTTTTTCAGAACTGATGTGGGAAAAATTAAAAATTAAAAATCTCAAGCCACATTGTTATTCTGTTTTCCTGTGAACACTATTAATCCCCTGAGGTCAGAAAATCCAAGAAACTCTGGAAAAAAGAGATGGGGGTGTCGAAGCCAAGATAAAAAAATAAATGTTTAATGTTGGTTTCTTACAACAACTTTCAAAAGGTCATTAAATAAGAAACTATCTTTGACTTAATTAAACTATCTATGACTTAACCCACTGAGCCACCCAAGAACTCCTGGAGAGACTTTGTGAAACAATCTCGTATAAACAGAGGAGTTTTCCAGAGTAGCAGATAGTGAAATGAACATTTCAGTCTCCTAGGTGCCCTCAGGAGTCTCCTTTTCTGAATGTCCAAAAATGCAGGTAGTTAACATACAGTGCAGTATTGCGTTCTGCAGTACAACTCGGGGACTCATCACTTCTCTCCACCACTCAGTGCTGACCACAACAAGTGCCTTTCTCAATGCCTATCATCTAACGACTCCTCTCCAACCCACTTCCCTCCATGACCCCACAGTGTGCAGGGATGCCTTCACCCTCAGAGTTCTGTCATGAGCCATCGCCAAGGTGACCTGATGACACGCATCCATCCTTCCGTTTCAACTGTCACTCTGTGAGCCGAGGCCGTGGCGGTTTGGTGAGCGGCTGTAGAGATCCCCACGATGGGGAATCTTAACTGCTGTTGTACGGGTATGTGCCTATCGATTTTCTCAATTCTCTTCTCTCGAGCTGGTTGCCTCCCTTTCACAGAGACAGGCTTCTTCCCTTTGGCTTATCCGCTCCACCCACTGATTCCTCCACCCGGTTCGATGCCTGCGCTTGTTCGTTTGTCTGGGTGATTTCGCTAGGATTTCGTGGGGAAGCTGCCATCCTTAAAGTACTTCTACGTTCAGAAAACCGTACTCTTTCTGAATACCCATTTCGGACACAGTCCTAAAGGGACAACACACAGGTCACACGCCACACTGCTGTCCCCGGATCAGGAGAACCTTGGTGCGACCCAGGCACCACATATGAGGGGGAGGAATTGCCGGTCACCTCTTCCCGATGGACACGACAAAATCGGAGAGGAAGGGTCAGCGGTCGAAATGCAGCTGTTTTTAGAAGGAGAGACACTGGAAGATAGCGGGGTGGTCTCATGGGTTGATGTGCAGGGTTTCACGGGCCATCTGCTTGATGCTGGGGAGTGCACGGGAACGGGCTGTGCCACCGGGTGGGTGGACAGAACACACGGCAGTTGCACAGTGGACTGTCTGCTGCTCTCAAAGGTACTGCTGGGCTGGGTTCTCCAGGCCCGGCCTAGGGAGGGAGACAGGAGACTGTCCGCTAAACCCTACAGTCTCCAGAGGGGATCAAGAGATCTGAGAGTAGACAGGGGATGCTGGCGAAGAATGAGAGAGCAGGGGGAGGGACTCACGCCAGCCAGGGTAGCCTCACTTCCATCCAGGCTCCTCAGAGCAGTCCGCATGGCAAGAGCGGGCCCCTCAGCATCATCCGTCTCCTTCCTGAAACCAACCACCCCACATGGCCAGCCCACATGGCCACCTCCATGTTCGTTCGTACCATCGACTGCTCCTCGGGACTGGCGAGCTCAAGGCAAGCGTGTTCTTGGTGGGGTCAAAGTGTAACCTTTGGGAGCGGAAGGCAAGCGAGTTCTCGACGGGGTCCTATGTGACTGTTGGGAGTCTGAATCACCTTGGGAGCCAAGCAGAACCCCAGGAGCCGTGGGCTGCAACTGGCCTTCAGGACAGCCTTGGCGACTGGGCTGACCTTGCAGAGAGGTGAGGGAACGTGGCCCATGCTACCCGTTCCTGGTCCTTCACTAGGGCCCCACTGGGCAGAAACCGCCACATAGTTGATGTCAGGGCCCCAAACACAGATGTGAATGAGGACTGAGGCTGGTCTCGTGGCCCTCGCTCTCCCCTACAGAAACACTGGCACAGAGGAATTTCAGATTGTGAGGGCAGCTCTTGGTTCAGGCCTTCAGGACCTTTCCTCAGGGGCCGTGGGTTGGTGTCAGGGGCTGGGGGATCTCCGGCCACAGGGAAACAACAACATTCCTGTCCCAGATCAATCCTTCATCAGGGCCCTCCACTGTCCACCCACTGTGGCTTCAACCACAGCCAGCCATCTAGCTGAGTCCCTAGGCGGTCCCTTCCTCAACACTGCCGAGCGGCTGGGCAGCATCCCATACTCCCCTAGGTCCCAGGTGCTCCTTGGACTCAATCACTTGGGACACCGTGGCGGCACACTAACGTCTAGGCCGGAGGGCAAGGAAGCGGGCACAGAGGGTTCTGGGGAACACTCTCGGGTAGGTGTGGCTGCTCAATGGCTGTGACTGAGGCCATCACGCGTGCTCACGGCACTCTGTTGCATTTCTGTCCTGTCTCTGCTCCATACAAGCCGTTGCCCACAGAACCTGTGGGTGTGGGAGGGGGCTGAATTCAGAGCACAGCACATGGTGACCTCTTCCTAAGTCCCACCTGGAGGGAGGAATGCCTGATGGGCACCTGGCCAGTAGGGGCAGGAGACGGATGGACAAGAAGGAAGGGATGTCCAATCCCCCTATGGGCTCCTGACGACAAGGTGCCGACACTGTTCTCTATTTCTGTGCATCTCCCAAAGATCTGTGGGGAGTGTCTCCTCGAGGATGTGGAGACGCCCCCACCCACGCTCCTCCCTCCACGAGGACCCAAGAAGAGAGTCCGGTTCTCCTTCCATGATGAGGTGTACATCATCAAGGACACCAAGGAAGGTACCTTGGGGATTGAATCATTACGTAGATTGGAGACGCATTCTGTCATTCACTAGCACATACATAACCGAAGCCTTTAAAACTGCTGAGACACATTGTCCTCTGATTTCACTGGTAGCCATTTCCCTCTATGCCGTCCGTCCATCCCCTTTTAAGTCCACAAGTCACGATGAGATCCTCATTCAAACTGGACCCAAGGGGCACAGGAAAAAAGTGTCTACTAGCTGAAGGAATAGATCTTAGGTCGTTCTGGAACACACAGGTCCCTACAGGTCTCCCCAGGAAACATGGTTCTGAGATGTGTAGGAAGGAAGAGACTATGTTTTCCGCTGAACAGAAAAATGGGCCAGAATACGACAGGAGGTTTCACGATGCCCCCCCTTCACTTCCGCCCATTAGCCACATCTTACATGGGTGTGCTACGTATCTTCAAAGGAACAAAACGACCTCGCCACATTTGGGGAACTCAAGTACCCAGTACATTCCATGTGGTTACCGTTCTACAAATGGGGCCAATGCTTTCGGTGACGTCTTCTCATTCTGTAAACACAGAAATCTGTACACTAATGTCTCACACAGCGGGGTTCCCAATAGCCCCAGACAGGCACTGCCCCCAAATCCATCACGGGAGGAAAGAACACATTCAATGGCATCCATACACATCATGGAGTGCAATTCAGGCGCAAGAAGAAACAAAGGTTTCCAATATTTTACGAAACAGATGGGCCCTGGAAACCTAACACGCATTTTGAAAGCAAGCACACAAGGAAAGAGGTACATTACACGATCCCAGGCTTGGAGGACACTCCAGTAGGGACATTCGGAGACCCAGAAAGTGGAAGGGACGGTGCAGGGAGGAAACGGGGAGGGCCGGTCATGTCGTCACGGGTACAGAGGTGCCAGGAGATAGGATGGCAACGTTCTCCCCGTAGATGGCAGTGCGGTCTACAAAGCATCACGGATGTCAGCAGTGTCACCGAACGGACGCGTACTAACAAAATACAACCGTCCCCAGTACTTAGATTCCATCAACGAAAAACCCACTACTCCAAGGCACGATAGAGGAGCGATAGGGTCACACAGAAGAGGTGCAGGGGAGACAGCGGAACAGGCCCCATGACCAGCTGAAGAAGTGGCAAGCTGGCTTGGCTTCACAATGGGCAGGAAGGCTCAGGGGACTGCGCCCTGAAACCCAGGGTGCCTTGAGTGTTTCCCAGACAGGCGCTGAGAGTTCCCACTGATGACATCCCCTCCGTTAGAAAGCCAAGACCCCATTTCCCTTTCCCATCCTGCTCCCCTCCTCTGTGTTTTGTGTACAGCACTGTGTACTGTCTCCACCACTGGGTCCAACACTTTTGGCCCACTGGCAAGTTAGGCCTTGCTTGGTCACCCTTCACGTCCATTCCCTATGGCCCCGCATCCACATCCAGCAGACTTAACTCCCCGAGTCATTCCTGAGTAGCGCAGCCAATGTCCTGACAGCTCCTCTCTGTTTTCCTAGACCGGGTGGAGGGACAGTCCAAGGACCTTCCTAGGGGCTGGAAAAAGGAAGGTCCCCCAACTCTCCCTGAGGTAAGCTCACCTCTCTTTCTCAGAGACATAAATGGTGCTTCCTTGATTGCTTCCATCAGTGGAGTTTGATGAACATCGGGCACTTTACCTCCCAGGGGAAGGGGGCAGCAGCCTCCCCTCATAGAAGAATGCTGGGTCTGACCTCTTACGCACAGTGGACCCAAAAAGGGTGATGACACAGGACAGCCTCAGTTACAAACTCCATGGGATCAAACACCTTCTTCAGCAGAAAAGGTTTCTCCTTGAAAGAGAACGTTCTGTCTGTTGATCAGAATGGACTTCGGAGATTGAATGATGCTCCAGCATCATTCAAACGGTCCTCCTGAACTCGGGTGGGGGGACATGGACTCAACCACGGGACCTCATTCAATTAACTGCCTGAAGTCCTCCCCAAACCAAAGAGCTGGCCCAACAAGACAGGATGCTGGGATCCTCACTGTGTTTCCTTTTCCCCAATCGCAGGTAGACACTGGGAGCAAGGACAGCTGTACGTATTTAAGAGCATTGGGCTCTCGGAGGAAATCTAGAGTACAAAGAACCATGCCCCCTGATTCTGGGTTCCAACAAGGAACGGGGGTTGGGGGATACTGACCGAGACTGTCCGGTGAGGCACAGTCACCACGTCGAACAGGAGCTGGAAGAACTCGTACATAGGGAAGGGCTAATCTGTGTGCACGTGGGATGAAGGCCCTGTGTGCGTGGGGGGGTGCAGGTGTGTGTGTATGTGTCCCCATGAGTTATGCTTGGGAACATGATTGTGTGCCTTTCCCAGGAGATCTTTCTCACACTTCCACCACAATCACAGTGTCCCCCTTCCAAAACTCTCTCATCACCCTGGCACACTTTACATACTCCTTCCCCTACTCCCCGCAGCTGTACCTGGAGGACATTTCCCTCTGATTTCCTGGGAAGGGCATGGTGCGGAGATGAAGGGACCAAACCCTTGACCTCCTACTTGGAAAGCCAAGATTGGAGCTCAGGTTCCAATCTGAAAGTTGCTCTGGCCTACCCACCTGTGTTAGTCCCTCAGCCAGGGGTCATGATGTACCATGGGTGCTAGCTAGCAAAGGGCCATAAGCATCTGTGCACACAGCCAAATACCTAGATTCTATGATGGTCCCCCACAGGACCCAACATGACACAGTGGCTTTCATGGACACAGAAGCCAGGGCAAGCTTAGAAGCCCACGTTAAAGATTACAGCCTGGTCCCTGGAGTCAAGTGCACAGAGAAAAGCCACATCCTCGTGCTCAAGCCCACATGGATGGAAAGCGTGTGGACCCGTGGAGGACAGAACAGGGCAACATCAGTCATAGCCGGTCTCAGTGTGTACACACGACCGACCAATGGCAGAAAAGCATCACGGAGGGAACTGACTGTACTTGATAAGATTTCCCTAAGCCTCAGGAAGGTTCAGATTCTCTAAGCACACACTCAAACACCACTGGCCAATAGGAAGTCAAGGTCAAGCTTGGGTGGAAGCTTTGGACGCAACATCCCCGGAGCAAATCTCCTGCAAAGCAGGCCGACAGCCTATCAACACACAGTCCAACAAGACTCCTCTGTGTAAGCAACTTTCCACTGGTCAGAACACCTGGGAGGGTTCGGACAGCCACTGTCTTCAGGGGAAACACGCACATACAGACACACACACGGGACAGCTCAAGAACAGTGGAAGGAATCTATCACACTCATCGATGGTGCCGGCTGTTTACGGAAGCTACGATGTCCGTGCTCTCCAGTGTTGCACATGGCATTTTCTGAAGACAAAGAAAGGATGAGTGAAGCAAACTACTAGGCTCCTTTCCTGAGGGTTGAATGCAGCCTGGCAAGTGAGGCTGCTTTTTATGCCGTGCAAAATTTTACAGAGATGTGATGCATATAGTCGCAGCAGGTGGGGATCTTGGGCCCAGAGCTGATGTCCAAAGCAGCAGCGTGGGACGCCTTAGTGGCACGTCAGTCAGGAGAGGTTATGAGACTCGGTCCTCACACAGAAGCCAGCTTAGGCTTCCCATGTACTGGACTGGCTATTTGGCTTTGATCAGGCTCACTTTAGCTAGAAAGACAAGAACCCTCTTCGCATTTCCTCCCTGCTCCTCTCCCGTCCCTTCCCCTCTGCACCAAGGACAGGTGCACCAAGGCCCGGCAGCAGTGCGGCCCGTACCTCCTACGCTCCCGCACGCACACACTACCCTCCTGTCCTCATCCATCCAAAATCCCCGCCTACTTCCTGAGCAGCCTCACCAGTGTCCTCATGGTGCCTCTGTATCCTCCTAGCTCCCCGCGATGACCTGATGGAAGAGCTACTACACACTTTGAGGGCTGAGGAGGAAACTCCGACTCTCCCTCAGGTAAACTCATTGTTCCTCAACTTTTTATTTATTTAAAAGAAAGTCAAGAGAAAAAAGAGAAAAAAAAGAGAAAAAAAAAAACAGACCGAAAAAAAAAAAAAAAGAAAGTGCGCACGAGAGAGCGAGAGACAAACAGCAGGGGGAGTAGCAGCAGGGGGAGTAGAGGGAGAAGAAGCAGGCTCCCCTTTCAAGCAGGGTGCCCAATGTGGGCCTCCATCCCAGGACCCTAGGATCAGGTCCTGAGCTGAAGGCAGAAGCTTCAATGTATGAGCCGTTTGGTCACCTCGCTAAAGTCATTTTGTGCTTCTGAGGGACAGCCAGTGTTTGATTTCTCTTTCCATGAACATCTGAGCATGGACATGCCAGAGGGGAGAGACAACGTCCTTGGTGCTGAGAGCCTGCCATGTGTTTATACCATTAAGGGACAGCGGATTGAGACGGGCACTGAGAAAACATCACACCATCATTGCTTAGGCAATGGATGGTTGTGAGCATTTTCCACCAGGTCATTCTGTCTATGGGAAATGGCTTTGGAATGAGTTGCTGAAGAAAATAGACGGGGGAGTTTTGACATAACAAGGTGGAGCCTTTTCGGGAGGTCATTTCCTCCTCCTCTGGATCATAGACTCAATGACCGCATCCCATCTAGCTTGCTTACGACACACACCAAGGGCACAGAGATATGTGCACACGGTGTGCACAGGGTGCTGGGATTCTCACTGGGTTTCCCTTTCTCCAGCTGCAGGAGGCGGTCACCGGATATGGCCCATATGCCTATTCCCCCATCACTCCCTTTAGGGAGACAGATGTAGCTGAAGATCAAGGTAGGGCTTTCTCTCTTCCTTTGGTCTGGAGAGTTACCCCCTTCTGAGTTCCTCCCGGGAACGGAAGCTGGGGCGGACTGAACAAACGGAGTGTCCTGCAGAAAACCAGGACCCTGTGCTACAGTCCCTGCAAACCAGTAGGTCATTTGGGCGGTGTGCTTGGTGCGTCGGAGGGTTGGGGCTTGTTTTCGCGTGGGTCGATGCGACAGGACCGGGCATGTGGGTGTGTGGACTCCGTCGAGTTTCACCAGAAGACATCTCCCACTGAATAGACTTGACGGCACGGGTCAAAGTTTCAAAGCCAAACCTCCTTCATCCCCGCTGCACACACCCCCCTAGGACACCACATTCCTCCCTGACCCCAGCTCCACCTGGAGGGTTGCTCAGGATTCCCTTTCCTCAGACAGGGATGGGGAGAAAGGAAGGGGCCCACATCTGTCCTAGCTCGGGACGTTTCTAAGACAGGGTCAAAACACAAAGGAATCAGAAGCTACTTTAGTCGACCCAGACATCACCACCAGCCTTACAAAAACGCTCCCATCTTGAATGCACAGAGGGAAGGCTCACTGGCAAATGGCAATAGCCAGGAAAGCTTCATCATTAGCTCGGGGCCTGATCCGACTTCCTGACAATCTGCTACATGGCCAGGTTAGAGAGTGCCCTTCTCTCGCCTGGCCTCCGCTCTCTCTCGTGAACTTGCCGGGTCCTGACTGGGGGAGGTGGGTCCCGGGATACTGGGTCCCGCGGACTCCAAGGACACACCCACATGTCACAGGAAAGGAAGACTGGGAAGAATCAGCACTTTGTGGATGGGGACTCTGTTGGAATGGTCAGATGTCAGTACGTAGAAATCCTGGGTCTTTGGTTTTCCTGACCCTACATGACTCAGGGACAAATAGAAACCTCTAGGGTACTTGTGCTTGCATTGAATGCAACCCTGCCACACAGTGTCCTTCTGCAGAAATACAATCTCCTAGTAGAGGTGAGAGATAGGTGGGAGCGGCCACGAATCGGTCTTGACAATGACCACGACACAGTCGCTGGTTGGAAGAGCTTGCCCGTCAGTACAACGGACCGTGTGTCTTCGTGTTTACCCACTTTCGGCTTGAAGAGGTCACCCTGATTCCATTCCCTGTAGCTCGAGTTCAGAGTCAGTATTTCTCCCTCCGTTCCTGCTCCTTGCCCTGACCTCTCTCGATGCAGCAGCAGCTTGCTCAGTCCATACCCACGCCATACACTCCCGGGCACGCCCACCCCAAGCGAAACTCCCTGAGCTCTTCCTACCAAGCCCCACTATTGGACTGACCATTCTGTGGATCTCTCCCTAGCTTGGCTGGATGGACAGGCGGGTGAACGTTCAACAGGAACGACAGAGGAAGACGCCCCGTTTTACACCAGAGTGGTACGCTGGCCTTTCTTTGGGGGAGACACAAAATTCTTCTGGCCTTTTAAATCAAGGTTACATAAAAAAAATCTCAGCATGCACAATTGAAAGGGTAGGGAGAAGTTTGAGAGAGAATCTGTTACCAAATGCTACCTAACCCCAAAGGCTTGCAGGGGGCTGGGACAACCACAGCATGATCACCTACCATCTGGAGGAGAGGGAGCTTTAGTACGGGTAGCAGCTATTCCTCCTTGGCACCTATTTTGTCCAGTGGGACCCGGAACGTGGGACCTCTAGGAAGACTGGGCACATCTGTGGAGAACTCATTTTGCTCTTGTCATACTTTGGGGCTCACGGGCCTCTAGCACACTTCCCCATCTGGCTTCCTCTGGTGCCCCAGGGAACAAAAGAGCCATGCAAACAGGACAAAGCCTGATTTGATGTTCATACTGTTTTCTATTCTGAAATCACAGGTGCCCCTGCTGGAAGGGGATGGCGGTAAGTATTCTGTACTCTAGAGTCACTGACTTGTTTGCAACAACCTGGAAAAGGGCCAAGGTCGGGGCTTCGTCGCAGCCACGATGAGAACCACCCTGATTCCAGGTCTGGCAGGACTGAGAAGAAGGGTCAGGGTAACAGAAAGGGATTTTCTGGGGAAAGACCCGTGGCTTCATGGCCCTGTCCCCGGAAACTACTGCGCTGCTCTTAGGTGGTGCAGGTTTGGGGGCAGGCAGTAGGTGTGCCTTGGAGATGGACTATTTCACAGCTACTCCAGGCCCTGTAGCTCCAACAGGAGGCAGAGTTTCTATTCACATCCCTGCTCCTCTCCAGGACCTTTCGTCCTCCATCCAGGAAGGGCCCACTGCAGCTCAGTCCATACTGATGAGCTCCCCACCTCCACACACATGTCCACACGTGCACGCCAAGCAAAGCTCCCCGAGCGATTCCCAAAGAGTCCCGTACGGGTCCCGACATTCTCTGTGTGTATCCACCCAGATCCCCTGGCTAGCCTGTACGATGACCTTGACGTGGACAGCACAGAGGGAGAGGTCCCATTGTTCACCAAGGTGGTAAGTCAGCCTTCCTTCAGGTGAGGTACAGCATCCCTTATTTCCCTGATACTCGCAATCAGATCCGAACATCTCGGCATGTACAATGTCCTTGGTGGAGAGATTCTTGAGAGAGCGACTCTTAGCCAGGGACACCCCATTCCAAAGACCCTGCAGGAAACAGCAGGTTCGGTTACCGTCCACAGGGTCCTGAGCTTTTTCACGGGTGATAATGACACTGCCGTGCCACCTAATGGACCCAGGGCATGCGACCTCTAGGTGGATTCCATATCACTGCCCATGACCCTGCCCATCACCATGAGACCAAAAGAGCTGTGCACACAGGACAAGGCAGGACTTGATGTTCATCATGTTTTCTTTTCTATAATTGCAGGTGGCCCGGCTGGAAAGGGAGCTTAGTGGTAAGTATGCTGTCCTCTAGAGTCACTCATTGCTTTTGAGCAACCTGGACAATGGGCAAGGTGGGGCTTCCTTGCAGGGTCCATCTTGAGAGCCACCCACAATCCAGATCCTGTTGCAACAAGACTAAGGGTCATGTTCCGGGCCGAGAACCCAGGCCTCGTGACCCTGGCCCCGGAAGCTACCGTGCTGCTCTTAGGTGCTGTAGGATCGGGTGCTGGGCACATGGTCTGTTTCCATGGGAATCCATGTGCTGTGATTCTCAGGGTTTCTGTGTGTGTGTCAGGTGGGTGAATGCTGCGTTCTCGAACATGTCTGTTCCCCTCAAAATGGCGATTAATGGTGCCCACGTTCTCAGGGACGTTTCCCATCACTGTCACGTCAGGAACGTGACATGGAAAAACTCTTCAACACCTACAATTGAAAGAGGTGTTCTTTCCTTGCAAAAACACATCAATTCCCCCAGAAAACAAACCCCGTCGCTAACTAGGAAGGGCGAGACTGTGCCCCAAAGACACAAGTGTGTCCCTGTTACTGAGTCAGTGTCCATGGGGCTCTCCCGCCAAGGTAGGTCTCAGGCAAGAATGGTCACAGCACCTCCCTCTTGACACTGCACTCACACACACACATCTCTGCATCAGAGGCCCCACGATGCGTCTTCCCAACCTCATCGCAAGCATTGAGTGCTGGGACACAGTTCCTCCCTTCTGCGGGTGGCATCCGGGGCAGCCACATGCAAAAGCCCGTTCGGGGATGACCCGCACAAAGGGGTAGTGGCCAGGGAACAGATGGGGCCAATTCACTCCGTGTTTCTCCATGGAGAATTACCATTTTCCTGCAGATACTGTGTCTAAGAATGCAACTGGCCTTCTCCCAGGGAAACCCCACACTCACCACTGGTCCTTGCTGGGGCACTTGGAGGTGGGCCCAAAAGGTGTCCTATCCAAGGGGGAATGAGGTGGTCTTCAGGGACTGAGCATCACTGGCGGCACCTGGGCCCCCTCCATGCAGGAACGAAGGGTGCTCTGTGCATCGCAAGGTGGCCAAAAAGAACCTCAAACCTCAACAGGGGTGACAGGACAATCACCACCCATTTTGCTGGCCATCTGTCCATGCAAGAGGGCCTTGTTAGATTCGGAAGGTTTGGGCCAATAGACAACTCAAGGGGATTCAGTGCCTGGGAATGGAAACAGAGCCAAATCAGGGTTTCAGGATTCTTTGGCAGCCAACAAGACTTTCTCTCATGAGAAACATGTATTGGAAACAGAATCTGATTTTCCAACATCTCTTTTTCTCTCTCGCACGCGCGAGATCCACGGGAGTGCCTTTCGCTGCTGTCCGAGGACACTCAACGGGCTTTTCCAGGGTAGTTGCACCAGTCTGCATTCCACAAATTGCATACAAAGTCTCCAATTTTCTGCCTCCTTCCAACATGGGTACTGGGTTTGAATTCCTGGTTTGGGTCCTCGCTACCCTAACTACAATGCCACAGCTCGGCGTCCTTTGTATTCGCATTGCCCTCACTATGCCTTATGCTGAGCATCTTTTCGTACGACGTCTGTCTGACTGACCGAGTTATTTGTTCCCTTTGCAGCACAGACTATTCCAGTCTTTTTCTCAATTCTTTCATTTGGTGAAATCACAGTGTTCTTTTGTTTGGTTGGTTGTCTTTGTTGTTCTTCCTTTATGTCAGTGAACACACCTTTTCTGAAATAAGGATTGCCAAGGGTGTCTCCAATCTGTGGGCTGCCTTTTCACTCTGTTCGCTGTTTCAGAAGAGGATGCTTTTTCTGGGTGGTCCTCTTGGGAAGCATCGTGATGCCAACATGAGCGCATTTCCAGGGGCATTTATCTTCGGCTCCCAGGTGCCCCTGACTCTTTGTATGCCAGCACCCTCCTGTTGGCTCAGGGGAGTCATCAGAGGTATTGGAAGGTCAGCTTCTAGAGACCCACCACCGACTTCTTCATCTTCAGAAACGTCGTGGCTCGTTGTGTTCCTTTATGGTTCCCTTATCTATTCTAGCAGCTTCTCTGTCCTGAGAGCAGCACATTGTATGCTTTAGATCCGTGCTGCATGGAATCCGTTCCCCACTTATTCTAGGAACTGGGGCTTCACCTTAATCTCTTCGGGTCCAAAGACCACCAGCAGCGCCTGGTGGGTGTGTGTGAGCCCGGGAAAGTCTTCCCTTGATCAACATCCCTGTCAGGCCAGCCACTGATGCCCGATCAATACGCGGGAGAGCAGGCCTCCTCTCTCGCTCCTGGTTGGTGTCTAGTGCTGCTGAGTGATCCAGGAATGAGTCTGTCTAGTATCCATCGTACACAGTCATTTCTTATCTCAGTGCAGTACACAGAAATCATCAAGGGAACGAAAACGTCCAGTTGCTCACTCCCACTAGCCACACATCAAGAGTCCCATAACAACTGGAGTTTCCGATGGTTGCGCTGGGAGGGGACAGCGGTCATGGGCATGCAGAACTGACACTGAGGTGGCTGCTGCAGCATCCTGGTCTCATTAGAAGGCATGAGACTCCAATCCCCGTCTCCTCCAAGGGCTCCGGCTCCGCCAGCCCCGTGAACCTCTGAAAGCACAGCAGAAGAGTCAGGCAGATGCTGCACGGCCCAGAGACATCTCAACGCACTTGGGATGAAGGGGTGAGGCGGTTTCTCTCCTAATGGCATTGCTCCTCTTTCAGTTCTTACAGATCTACTGGTAGAGAGCATCGAGGACTACTCCTTCAGTGAGGACGAAGTCTCTTCAGGTAGGGAACGGCACCAAGGAGGGGAACACTGGGACATGGCTCCCGGAACATGGGGTTGCCCCTGCCGCTCCGGAGAATGAAGAAGGTGGGTCAAAAACCACCAAGGAAAGCGATGCTCTGGCACAGGCATGATTTGCTCATGTCACGGTTTCGGGATGAAAAGAACAGACGAGGTGTCCACGGGCCTTTAGTGTAGGCTGGGTTTGTCATCACCACTCGACTCCTTGCGTGGCTCCTTGTAGGATCTTTCCCATCAAAGCTGCTCGTGCCTCCCTTGGCCGCTGCCACATGTCAAAGCTTGGCCTCTTTGCTCATGGCCTTTCGGGAATGGTGCACAAGAGATTCTGCATCTTTCTTGGCACGGGCCCAGACCTGGCCATGCTCAGGACTTGGCGGCCCCAACCGCACTCTCCTGGGCAAGAGACACTACGCAACACTCCGTTCTGGTCTGAGCCAGGAGGTGTAAGACAGGTCTAAATTCTCTCCCTCATAACCTCCACTACCAAACCATCCTGGTTCTCTCCAAGCTGCTGTACTTCAAGGGGACGCCCAGAGCTGCAGAAGGGAAAGCGTACTTCTCCTGGGTTCACTACACAGGTTCCCGAAAATCGGAGCTTCTGCCAGCCTTCACACCCCAGCTGAGTCTGACCTGGGGATGTGTTCCCAAGGGTGGGACGCCCCCATGCAGCTGCCCTGGAGAACCCCTGTCGTGGACCACGGTCCCCTGGGCCTGTGTGAAGGGGCTGCTGGACCTGCTTCACACACTTGCTGCCCCGGGTCCACTCTACCTCTCACCAGCTGGCATCGAGGCATAGCACAGAGCCTCTTGGGAGCAGGGCCAGAGAGTCACGGTTCCTCTCACAAACCCACCTCGCCGCTCACAGCCCTGGCCATGCTCCCCACTCCCTAGGCATGCCCACACGGCAAACGTTCCTCAGGCCTGCCCAGGGCCCTACACACACCCCAACCCCGTCCATTCCCGGCAAGCCTCAGCAGGAGCACTGGCAGGAATCCTGTGTTTCAGTAACCACACCGATGGATGCTTTCCAGAGCTGCCCTGAACAGCTGAGGGCGCCTGCACAATTTCCCATGCTCCCGTCTCCATTCAACCTCTCTAACACTTAGGGAAACAGAGGGCGTTGCGTTCCCTGAAACACGTCCCTGGGAAGGTCATCCCAGTCCCTGGGCAGACATGGGCTGTGGGGAGGAGGTGGGCCATCTCTCCCGGCATTTCCCCAGCAATCCCAGGCCCATGACAGCTGCTCCCAGCACAGACATTGATTCCGGGGGACCCAGGATATCTCCTCTCTTTCATGGTTGCCCCCTCCTGGACAACAATAGGACTGGTGGAGCTTGGCAGGGGGAAGGACATGGAGCATCTCTAGGGGAGGAGGTAGAAAAGGACGAGGAGGAAGACAGAGAGCAGGGAAGGACAAGTACAAGGACAGAGGAAGACAAAGTCCCGCAGGCAGTCTTAGGGACAGTGACAGCCTCCAGGGGGGAAAGGATCACACAGCCGGGCTTCCAGGTCTTGGAGGAGAATCGGAGGTGGGAAGAGCAGGTGGGCAACCGAAGACCCCCCTGTACCCGGCGGAAATCAAGCGACCAAGGCCAAGGAGGACTCAGAGCTAGGGACACACCCCACTGAGGGCAGAGCCCAGCATCCCCAGAGCAGTGGGTCGCCAGCTGCACTAACTCCCCTTTGTCCTCTCTCATGGCCAACCCCAACATCCTCGCTGCTCTCTGACCCGGAGAAGGATTCCACAGACGCCGATTCCGTCGGAAGGAGCCACCCTGCGCCTGTAATGCACTTCCACCTCCATCTCTTGGGCTTTCTCTCTCCTCTGTCCATAAGCGCCTCCTCCCAGCGCTTCCCCTTTCCCTCCTTTGACGATGCCCACCCTGGAGGCCCTCGTCTCCGGCAGGCACTCAGGCTTTGCATCGGAACTGCTGCATGAAATCTCCGGGGAGCCCTCCTCACCCCTTTCCTACCATCACCCTGACCCCTCACTGCTGACTCTGGGAGCAGCCCCAGACAGCAGAGCAGAGAGGAGGGCTGGGAGTCGGCAGGGCACGGCTCACCCGGCTGGAGGGCCCTCGGGAAGGGAGGCTGGGTGTGAGTATCCCGACTTGGTTCTCTGAAGCCGGGGAGTCTGTGCTCATGCCCACTTCTGCTCTTGCTCTTAGCTCTCAAGAAGCTTCCCTTCTGTGGACATGGCGCAAACGACAAGGGAAGCAGAAGAAGAGGAGGACTCGGGAACAGGGTGAGTCAGGCAGGAAAAGGGGCCGGTGAACATGGACACACCTTTTCTCTCGTTGCCCCGTCCCTGTTGTGGGTACCTCAGCAAACAGCACAAAACCCGGGGTGCTGCCCTAGCCTCTGACCACAAAGAGGAGAGGAGAGGAAGGGCCCAGTCCCTGCAGGCACTAGGAAGACCTGAGAACATCCCACGGGGAACCTCCACCTAATCCAGGCAACTCCCTGTGGTGGTTGGGCACTGTCGTCCAGGAGCTGCTGATCTTGGAGGGAGGGCCCTGGCTACCTGGAGGGACAGGACCCCAGGCAGCCTAGGCACAGTGACCTTCTGGCAAAGGGCTCCACGCCCCCCATTGAGCCCCTCCCTCTGCACGACACAAGCCTTGCCCTCCCACCCTGCAAAAGTCAGCAGATGGTTTACTCCCAGACGACACTACTCGCGAAGAGACAGTGGTGAGGTGGCCTCATCTCCCACTTCAGGCACGTGAGAAATGAGCAAACAAGACAGGCCCCCGGGCTCACAGGAGCAGGACAGCTCACCCCTCCCAGCGCTGCATCCCTGTGGGTGGGGAGTCAGGCCCGTTCTCCAGCTGAGTCATGTCCGCCGGCCACTCCCATACGATCTAACCAACACTTCCAGTCCCCTGAGCCTCCAAGATGCCTCGTGGGAGGTAGTGGGTCCCCTCATGGCACCATTTTGCTTTGTGAGTTTCATACTCTAGAGACTCACCTCGATCCCTCAGTCAGCAGGGGAGATTCACCAGGGAAAGGCCACCCTGCTTGCTCCCACCTCACCCAACACCTGCCCACAGCTCGTAGACTGTGCGAACTCACTTCTCGTGGGAGTCGGGAGCACGTGGTCTCTGCCACGCCACCTGCAACACTCGTGTGGGCAAAGGCTCCCTCCACAGGAAGGGCACGTCCAGGGCTCTCAGAGAGGCCAGGGAAGGGACAGCCCAGCAGGAGGAGGAGGACCCTGCCGTCATGGAGAAGGACGCTCAGGGAAGGGCCTGAGGGACCCTGGCTGTGAAGCCTTCATTCAGCCCCAGGGGGCCCATGGGAAATTCCTCTTTCTTCAGGTCATGCATGGGTCCTGCAGGGAAACCTCCACCTCAACACCTCAGAAGACATATTTCCCCCAAACCCCACAGGCCTCTGGTAAGACATGGCCCAAACCACACGCCACTCACTATCTCACACCACTCCACCCGTTGTCTCCACAGCTGCGCCACAGGACAGTATGCCCACCACCCCGAGGCACCAAAGGCTCCTGGGGTGCTCCGACAAAGGGAGCAAGGAGGGCCCTGGGGCCCCACTTGCGGCTCCGATTTGGGCCCGGAGGAGGATTCGGCGTGAACACACAGGGAAACACGCCTGCAGGAACGGCTCTCTTACGCCTGACCTCCGTAGGCCAAAGAGAAGACTTCTGGGCAGCCCACCAGAGGACGGCACTGGAGGCCCGAGGACGAGACAAGAGGACCCTCTGAGTCGGCCGCCACACCCAGAGCTGGCTGCCCGGGACCTGCCGATGACGGACACTTGGAGCACGAGGCAACCACCTGGGCCCACAACAATCCATTGTGTGGGGAGACTGGGCCGACCTGGGGCTGGGCCCACCTGGGACTGGGATGGAGAGCAGCCTTCCCGTCATCTCCCCTGTCTGCTGCAGGGGCTGCTCCTCCTCCCGCTGTCCCCGGCAGACCCCGGCAACCCTGCAGAGCATGACACAATGCAGGACGAAGCGGCACTGCCCGGGTCCCTTGATCACCCTGGGATCGACTCGAGGGGCAGCAGCCCTACCCCTGCTGGATTCCCCAAGGGTGCCCCACTGGAACCGCCCCTGTCGCTTCGACGCACAGGACCGTGACCAATGCTGGGCTCAACACTGGCAGCGGCCCCACAAAACGGGCCCCGCTCAGCCTGTGTGTTTGGCAGCAGCAAGAGGTTTAGGGAGGAGAGGCTCTCCCCTGCACTCAGCGGCCTCTTCCTTTTACAACTCAGACAGCAGAGGCCTCCCCCAGCTGGGCCTACCCCACCTGACCAGGAACGACCCACGCGGAGGGACAGCTCTACGCCCCTATTCAGCAGGAAGAAGCTACAGAAGATGAGACAGTCCTCCTTCAACAACCTTAACCACGCAATGTTCCGCCCTGGTCAGGGGCACACGAGGAGGGAGGAGAAGGCTAGCTGAGCACCAAGCAGGAGCTGGCACGCCACACCGCCCCCCCAACCTGGGATACGGGGGACATCCCTCAGGCGCTCTGACTGCCCTCAAGCTGAGGAAAGGAAAAAAAAAAAAAAAACAGATTCTCCACAGATGGCAAGCCCGGAGTCTCCCTCGGTTTTTGTAAAAGTCCTCGTGATTCTGTAGGAAGAGGCCCGCTTAATGAGAGCCTAGCGACCTGCCAGAGGCCCGGATCTCCGTTTCCTGAAGCCCTGACATCTCTCTCCCCTCCACGACACTGAGGGAGCCTGAGGCCGAAGGAAATGTCCGTAGGACACAGTTTCTTTTCAAACCTGCAGTCCCTTGAGAAGGACCTGTGAGAGGAGGAAGGTAACATTCCTCCAGGAAGCTCCGCACCATCTTTCAACTCATGTCTTCCTAGCAGGAAAAACCACCTTCCCTTCACAAGAGCAAAGCCAACTGTATCCTCGGTGTCCTCTGTCCTCCTGCCACGTTCTTGCAAAATCTCCCTTTTGCCTGACCTCCCCCAATGCCATCCCAGAGAGTCAGCCTCCTGTCACGACCCCAGCAAGCAGCCCTTTCTATCCAAGGGTCATATCCCTGTGCTTTAATAAAAATCACCTCCTGCCAGCAAAGCCGTCTCAAGACTTCTTTCTTGACCATCGGCCTTGAATGCTAACCTCTTTCCTACATCAGTCCTGTCTCTTGTAGGGCTCCTGTGGAAACAACCCTGCAACACGGGCCCATTTCTGTCAACCCTTCCGACTCCATCCACCTCACCCACTGCACATTCTGTGTCCTCCGAGGACAGGACCCTTCTGTGGTTCTTGCACTCAAACCCTCACATGGCCCCTCTCTCAGTCCTCGACGTGGTTGACATTGCCCTTCTGAAACTCCCCAGCATCCCTCCCTCACTCTCTTTGTCTCGCAGGTTTATCTGGTCCATAGGTCCTCATCACCAACACCCTACAACTGGTTTCTGCTCCTAAGTAAAGGACTCCATTGCTTTCCTTTGTCATCAAGCTCAAATCTTAACTCTCAGATGTTTGTCTCACAACTTTCAAAATTCTTCTTTCCCCTAATGCCTCTCTACCAGTTTCTCTTCTCCCTTTTTCAAGCCGCCCTCCCTCCCTCCCTCCCTTCCTTCCTTCCTTCCCCTGCATGATCTTTTCATTGTTTGTATTCCTTCCTCCCTCCCCCTCTTTCCTTTTCTCCTTCTGTTCTGTTAGTCCCCACACAGTACTTCAGTACTTTTTCACCTAGTGTTCCGGGACTCACTTTTTGTGTACAAGACCCAGGAGCTCACGGCAATTCATTCCCTATTATAAAGGATGAGGGAGACCCACACGAGGGCATCTCAAAGGTCGGCTTCTCTGTAAGTCAACGGGAAGCTTCAGGGTCATGAACCCTGGCCTTCCACACTAGAGCTGGACACGGGCTACGCTAAGCATTCCCCACAATCCCCTGTCATCCAAGACCCTGAGCATACGGGCTGTCCCACCAGAGACCTGAAGAATTTCATTTCTCGGCTGAAATGGGCCTCGAGCCAAGCCGCCGCCCGAGTGTCTGGAAAAGTCACTGGCTTCAGCACATAGTCTTTGAAACGGAAACATCAAAAATTTAATCAGCAGTTGACGTGGGTATGAGGCTACCATGTAGAAAGATCTAAATGAATTCCGGAAAGGAACAAGGCACGCGACTACAAGTGGCCTACAGGGGTAGACGCAGAGACCATGCCTGAAGGGAGTGCCTGGAACGCGTTCCTTGAGTCAAGAAGGGAGGAACGTGCGGGAGCGATCCAGCCACAGCCCCTCGTGTTCTGGCCACTAGCAGAGGGTTCACACTGCACAGGAACCCGGGCAATGCTGGAGCACAGCACGGAGAGGTCTCACGTGCCTCACTCACTCCAGGTGTGCTGTGTCCTGGGAAGACAAGCCTTGTATTTGCTGACAACGTGGAAGAGCCTTCAGCCATGGGTCCCTGGTGCCAGGGACATCAGAGCTCGTTCATCCTGGATCGCAGCACACCCATCTCTCCAGTGTGGGAGAGCCTTTAGTCGGGGGGCTAAACCTCGGGAGGCATGAGAGAACTCACCCTTCCGAGGAACAGAGACATGATACACATGGGGGGAACAACTCCAGGGCAGTGCTCACCTCTGTACACAGTAAGACCACTGGAGATGCCCCTCACGGATGGAAAGAAGGTGGGAGACCCTTGCTTCAGAGAGCTCTGCTCTTCTTCCTGCCCAGGAACTCACACGGGGTAGAAGCCATGTGCTGGGATTGCTGCACAAGAGCTCACAGCAACATACATCCCTTCCAGGCCATGGGCACGTTCCCACAGACAGAAACCGGTGGAATGTCATCTTCAGGGGAAAGCATTTAGGCCAGCCACACCCTTAGCCAGCATCCGAGGATCCACATCGGCGGCAACCCCGACAAATGCGGTCAATGTGGAAGAGCCGTTGGATACAGCTCTCACATTTGGAGACACCAGACAACTCAGAGCAGAGAAACCTGTGTCTGTCACCACTGGAGCCCCGCCTGTACCCAGAGCACCGCGCCCACCTTGCTCACCGCCACAGAAATCACACAGTACAAACCCTTGTCTCCCGTCACTGAGGCAGAGCCTTCACCCAGAAGTGGGCCCTTTCCCAACACCAGAGAACTCAAATGGGGAGAGCCACTAGCGCGGTATCCTGGTGGAAGAAGCTTCAGGTGGGGTTCATGCCTGAGGCTCCCGCTACCATCTCAGAGTGTGCTTCACCCCTCACACGGAAGTGAAGGTGCAGACACCCCTGGGACGCCCTGCATCATGGCTGTGGCTGAATGCCGAGGACATCCCATATGGGAATCCCATTCCTCACGGAGCCAACCCAGGAAGGACCTGAGAGGATTCGCACACAGGAAAATCCTCCCGGTCTGATGAGCAAAGGAATGGGCTCAGCTATCCCTTCTTCCCTAGCCAGCAATGACACCCTCACACCGAGGAATCACTGATCCCAACACAACGAAGGGAAATTCTTCCCTAGGCACTCCCATCAGAGAATCACTGGGCAACTACCTCCTAAGGAATTCCTCGGGGTGACTCTGAGATACAAACTCAGACACTGCAAACACATATAACAGGGCCCCGTTCTGAGGGATGCGGAATGCGCTATTCCAGTAACCAAGAGCTAGAAATCAAGCACATCTGCTCTGATCCAGGAGTACTTCCATAAAGGCCAGTCTCACCAAACAGGCGGCGTCTCACAACCGTGCACAATATGCCAAGTAAGAACAGGGGGTTTCTCCTTCAGGAGCTCTCACAACAGACACAGGTACTGTCCCTTGGTAGGAAGTGGGATCACGGGAAGTAACACTGCCTGGGATCCATGAGAACATCAAGTCGAGGGTGAACTCAGAGTCTCAGAACACAAGGTGATAGAAGTATGTTCACAAAAACATGAACCTATCAATGTATATAGATCGCAAGGATGAATGGCCACAAGATTCAAAAAACACATGGTTTGTGATCTACCTCTCATGTGTCCTTAATTCTACTAATATTGTCCTCACAAAGCGCAAAGGATTTAAAAAATAATTGCATGCTTAGAAATATATCTACTTCACTTATTGGAGATCGACAGAGCTAGTGAGGGAGCAAGAACAGCCGGGGTCCGGCAGCGAAGAAGAGGGAGAAGGGTGCCCAATCCAGGGCTTGATCCCCCAGGATCCAGGGATCCTGACCTCAGCCAAGGGCAGATGCTTACCCAACTGTGCCACCCGGGGGCTGGCAAATTAATTTCATCTTTTACAAAGATGCTCTTCTGGAAGACAGGGCACCAAAACCTCCACAGTTCAGCATCAGGCAGTGAGGGCTTCCTCCCTGTCTATGAGAACACGGAAGCCAAAGGTTTTTCTCCACCACCAAGAAGAGCTACATATCTCTGGGCCTGAGAGGGTGTACAACAACTGCAGATGTGGAAATGCTCCCCGATTCGGTAGATTTTGAACAGGAAGGCGTTCTTACAGTCCCTTCCATAAAGACAAAGCCTGTCCAGGAATGCCTGCGAAGTTCTTTCAGTTAAGGGACCAGCTTTTGGCTTTGGGTCAGGTTAAGATGTCAGGGTTATGGGACTGAGCCCCGTGTCAGGCTATGGAAGGCATGTGGAGCCTGCTGAAGGGTCACTCTCATCCCCTGCAACACCCACTCCTGTGAAAAAAAAAAAAAAAAAAAAGAAAAAAAAGAAAAGAAAAGAAAAAAAAAAGAGGAGAGAGAGAAAGAACATGTGCGGAAGTCCACTCAGACATCCATTTGTAAAGATGCCTGGGATTCGTTGCTCTAGATGAATGGCCCAATAAAGCAAGTGTGGGCAGAAAGTTGATCATCAAGAGAATATCTATTTATAAGGTCAGGCTGCAATAACTCAGGACTCCTCTAAAAGGGGCAACCTGGAGTTCAGAAGTCTTGTGTGGGGCAGGGACTTGCAGAACCTTCTCCACATGTGCCACTAAGTCATCTTCCCCAAGCAGCCGACTCTAGACATTCTGGTTAACGGTACATCTCCATGTTAATCGATAAGAAGAGGCTCTATTTGCCTCCGGAAGAAAGACAGAAGCCGGCAAGAAAGACACCCAAGTCAAGGCCTGAACCTCAACCCTGGTGGGAGGTTCAGAACCAAGACAACTTACCACTGCGATGCACGTGCACCAGGGAGATGACAGTGGTCACACTCCTGGACGTGCTGCACTTCCACCTGCACTGAAGAGACAGAGGCCAGACGCTTTGGATGCTGCCCAGCAGGCCACGTCCCCTGAGCCTCGAAGCACCACCTGTAAAAACAAGGAGAGCATTCAGTCGAGGTCTCAGGACCCGCACGTGGGGAGACACAGAGTCACCCATGACGGAAGCAGGCCCCTCCGTCCCAGCAGGGAGTGCAGGTTCAAGGAGGCCAAAACAACAGGGCCCCGCCATCTGTCAAAGTCTTAGCATTGCTGCTGGAAGGCCTTCCCCTAAAGCATGCTTGGCGAATTGCCTGCCAGGAGTTCCATGAGGCTGATAAGGGCCTCTGGTCTTTCCTTGCTAAGACATGCCTCTCATGGGCCCTGGTACTCAACAAGAAAAAAAAAAAAAAAAAAAAAAACAAAAACGACTGACTACCTTCCCCTTCCACAACACCCTTGCACTTCAGGGTCGTGGCTATGGCAGAGTTCACACTGTGCACATTTTTTCCCTTTGGTTATATTATAGTCTCTCTCACTGCAAAACCTGAAATGGACCCCCATTTTTTTTTTAAGGACATTCAAAATTACAGCATGGCCTAGAACTTCAAGATCAAGTTTATGCTGGTGTCTCCAACTTTATTTCATGCCATTGCTCACTGTGTTTGTCGTGATAGAAACACACTAGCCATCTTGCTATTGACTGAATGAGTCCAGGTGCTCCTGACCAGGAAGTTCCTGCCTCTCTCAGCAATGCTCTCCTCACAGATCTTTGCTGTCAAGACATTCCATATAATTTAGGTCCTTTCCAGATACAATCTTGAAGAGAATACCCCTGGCCACTTGGCTGAAACAGTCTGCTTATCCCCAATACCCTCTATCACTATCATCTCATCTTCTGGTCTTTAAAACCCTTCACAGCATTTAGCATGACCTGAAATTATAGGATTAATTTATTTGCATCCTTTCTTCCTCTGTGGTCCTTATCTCTACACCTCCCTCCTGAATGTAAGCCCAGCAAAGGGAGAGTCCTTGACTTTCTTGTTCATTGATGTATATCCTGAGCTTTTAGAAGGGCATCAGTTTAATGCTGGTTAAAAGTATCAATTTCCCAGGGGTGCCTGGGTGGCTCAGTGGGTTAAAGCCTCTGCCTTTGGCTAGGGTCCTGGGATCGAACCCGCATCGGGCTCTCTGCTCAGCAGGGAGCCTGTTTCCTCCTCTCTCTCTGCCTGACTCTCTGCCTACTTGTGATCTCTATCTGTCAAATAAATAAAATCTTAAAAAAAGTATAAACTTCCCAGATACCTATTTTAGCAAGGCCCTGTGCATTTATATCTTGCCTCTTCTGATGCTCACAAATATTGTGACAAAGGTCTTATTATCCAAATTTACAATGAGGAAACAAAGGCTCATAGAGATTAAGTGACTCGTCTAAGCCAGTAAGTGGCTTAGCAAGAATTTGTGGGCTAGCAGTAGTAATTTTAAAGTAGGCTTCAGAATAAAAAAGTTCTACCAGAAATAGAGACATCATCATAAAGGGGTCAAGGGCTCGAGAGGACATAAATATCCAAGTATTTATACACTTAATAATTCTTAAAATTGATAACACGAAAACCAATAGAACTGAAAGGAGAAGTAAACACAAAATTGTAGCTACAGAGTTCAACACTGCTTCTCACTGTATCACTGACAAAGCTCTTAGGAATTTTACCCCCAAACCCATTTTTCCGTTAGCCCTGTGATTTTCAGTACACTATTTTACATGGAGCAGTGATTCTTTTTTAGGAAAACACACATCATGTTATAAAAGAAGTCACCGTATTTGTATACCTTCTCTCCTCTCCGTTTGTTTTTAGCCTCCTCTTATCTATATAGATACATACCCTTTCTGTGTTGCCTAGATTTGCAACTCATACAATCTGTCACCTAGTTCCCACATTTGTTCTCAGTTCTTTGTGGGGGGGGGGTGTCAGGGTGGCACAGTCGGCTGACTGACTCTTGGATTCAGCTCTGGTCGTGATCTCGGGGTTGGGGGTAGAGTCCCTCGTCGGGCTCCAATATCAACACAGAGTCTGCTTGTTTCTCTGTCTCCCTAACATGTTCACTCTCTCTCTTTCTCAAACAGGTAAGACTTGAAGGGGGGAAAAAAAAACTAAAAAGCAAAATAAAATTAGTTCTTCAGTTAAAGTCAGAGTCTACTACCAGCCGTTTTACCATGCTTCTTTATGTCACTCCCTGGTTACCTGATACTCATTCTCTAACAGAGCCTTCCAGGAACAAAGATCCTAGAGTTCTTGTCCATTCAGAAAAGACTTGCTGTCTTTGTTGAAGAGTATCTTCTTAACTGGGTGTAATACTCTCAATGTGACACCTTGAGGATTTTGTAGAAACTGCTCTTGCTGACTCTGAGCTACAGATTTTACTATGGAAAAGTCTGAGGCTATTTGGACTTTCTCTTATATTGGCCGGTTGTCAAAATAACTGTTTTTGAAATCTAGTCCCTTTATCAGAATATATCCTAATGTTGCTAAGGACTGGCTCTTTTACACAGATTCAATCACAAATATGTCCCCCCACAAAAAGTATTCTTGAAATATTTTAAACATTTGTTCTATTTCTTTTCCTTTCTGTTTTTGGGAAGGAATTCTATGTATGGTATGTATGTGAACTCTCTTTTTAATGTAATCTTCTAATTTTATTTCATTTTCTTCTGGCTTACATCTATCCTTTCTTTCTGAACAAATTTTTTTTAAAGATTTTAATTATTCATTTGAGAGAGAGAGAGGCACAGCGAGAGAGGGAACACAAGCAGGGGGAATTGGAGAGGGAGAAGCAGGCCTCCTGCCAAGCAGGGAACCCAATGAGGGGCTCGAACCCAGGACCCTGGTATCATGACCTGAGCTGAAGGCAGACACTTAATGACTGAACCACCTGGACGGGCCCTGAACAGATTTTTGCCAGTATGTATTCATCCTTGGGGTTCTTCCAATTTGCTTTCTTTACTGTAATTATATTTTCTGTTCTCTTTTCTCAGTTTGACACCCTGCCATGTGTTTGCTATTCCCTTATTAATATCTTTCTTAAATACCTGTACCACAGAGATAATTAATCCAATTAGTTCACCCTTTGGAAACTCATGATTTAGTACTTGGTCACATAATTTACCTACTTTATGACTACTTTGATCAGATGACAATTCTATCACCAACTAGCTTTCTTCCCAATACTTTTCACCCCCTTTTTCTTATAATCGTTTTGCATTCATTTGTGCTGGTTCCTTTTCCATTACTTGGGCTAAAAGGATGTGAGCTTTTCAAGGAAGACCACACTGCAAAAGGTTTACTTGGGAGATGGAACAGAGTCATCCCTTAGGCTAGAGGGGTAATTCATTATGAACAAGTGTTCTGCACATGTGTTGGTCTCAGTTTACAGATCAACCAGGATGTGCCCTCCTTCCTCGTTGGAACAGCCTCCACAACAGCTTGCTCTCTTGCTCATCACAGAGTCAATCACTGACTGCAGCTCCAAACTGAGGAAAACCAAGTGTTGGGCTCATTGCACAGAAACAGGCCCAGAGGCCGAACTGGGCCCATGGAGGCTCCGACTTCCCCAGCATCTGCCTAGGCCAACTGTCTGATGCAATCCAGGAAAGAAAGGTAGTTAAAACTCTACAGAACAGTTTCATCTGAGAGAGAGGAACAAGACAAAAGAGAACATCCTTTCCCCTTCCACCTTTCTGACCAGCTGCTCTGGCACACAGTGGTTCACACTGAGACTCGGAACATATCCTGCTAGTCTGAGCAATCACATGTGCTAATTACGAAGCTACAGTCAACGAGGTAATCACCCCCCTGAGCATTCCCCTCCTCCTAACCAGCCTTACCGACCCCCTTGCTTCCCTCACTTTTGTAGAAGGTCTGCAAATCCCGATCAACCGTTGCCAAGTAAGATTTGCATCAAATTCTATGTCAGAGGAGTACCTGCTAAGATGGCATGTAAGATTATTTCTGCACATTTAGTGTCTATGAGGTGGTTTTCCCTCATGTACAGTCTCTCTTACACCATCATGGAAACAGGCGGCTACTGAAAAGTGTGGTTTGTACTTCTACACTTCAGTACGTCTCCTTTGCAGAATGAAACTGTCTCCAAGGGAGCTCAGCTATCTAGTTCATGGCACCGTTGTTCATGGAAGTTTTAGGTGTGGATGTGCTCTGTTCATGAAAAGCGCACTGCCAGACCCCGTGCGCATCAGAAATGCTTTTGTTTTCTACCCACCTGCTAACATACACACGTTCCTTGATCCACTATCAGCTCTGATGCAGGTACACTTGTACTGATTTGGGATTTCAGATATCCACTAATGTCATAGAATGAAGCTTGCCTTGCTCACTTCCCTTAGTGCTTGGATGATTTGCAGACAAAGGCAGAAAATGCTGACTTGATACATTCTTCTTCAAGAAGTTCATTTTGCCTTTGAAAACCATCTTAACTCAGCTACAGGACACCATATTCTCTGTTTCCACCTTATCTCCAAACTGTTCCTTCTCTCTTCTTCGCTGAGTCCTCTCATTTTCATGACTTCTAAACATTAGTGTCCCAGGGGACAGCTTTCAGACCTCTCAAATTTGTTCATTCTTACTTCTGAGAGGTGGTTACCTGATCCCTTAGCTTCAAATACTAATTTTAAAAACTTTAAATACTACCATAAGTTGATAATTTCCAAGTAAGTATCTCCAACCTGGGGTCTTCCCTATATCACCTCTGCTCATACAACCAAATGCTTATTCCCATGTAAACCTGTGCATTTTATAATCATTTCATTCAAGTTGATATCATCCAAATGCCTTCCTGAATGCCTTCCTTTTCTCAAGTATTACATTTCATTATTTCAATTTATAACTTCCTTGCTATTTTGTTGACATACTATGTATATAGTACTATGTATATAGTATGTGTATGTGTGTACCTATTATGTATATTATGACATATTATGTGTATAGTATGTATATGTGTGTTTATTTCTTTTCTTTCCCTATCAGAATGTAAGCTCCATGAGGTCAGGAACAAATTCAGTTTGATCATGTGTTTCAGCACCTAAAACTTGAGTGAGGCACAGCAGGTACTCAGTATTTGTTAAATGTGAAAACGAACATATAAGCAAGTACCTGAGAATAAAAACAATTCATACCATGTCACCTAGTGTCCATCTGTTTAATACATACGAACTCACCTGGGTAGCTCTGACTTGGGGATTCTTCCTCTAGCATCCATGGCTGCTCTCCTTGCTCCAACTTCAGGATCACTTCTGGTTTAGGGATGCAACACGCTGTAATTGGGAAATGACATGGGAATTTGGCGAGGCTCATGGGCTTCAGGGCCCTTGAAGAAGACAGAAGACGAAGCTTCAATTACAACACTTCATTCTTTACAGTGATTCAACAATCCTTCTGCTTAACACTTGAAATCTCAAACTTAAATATCATTAAACTCAACAAAGCTTCTACAGGTGTCAAACCAAGAATGAAAGTGCATACTAGGAGTCTGCATGGGAAACAATCCTTACCCACTGAGACAAGGTGGCTATAGTTCTCCAGCATCACCTCCCTGTACAGGGTCCTCTGAGCAGGGTCCAGATGCTGCCACTCCTCCTGGGTAAAGCCCACAGTCACATCCCCAAATGATAAAGATCCCTGAAACAGCACATTTGTGTTCAAATTTAAGTAATCACAGTGGGAAGACATGGAAAAGCTGTCAAAGAACTGTTACGGAGTTCACTATTCACAATTAGAAAATGTGTTCTGGCGTGCCTACCTTTGTACTTGGTTGGAGGAGAAAGCACGGCAGACATTCCTCACCAGTTTGATAAGTTACCGGCATCCCATCATGTGCCTACATGCCATAAAGAACTCTGCTACCTTGAGAATCTGAAAACCAATAAAACCATGTCACTGTTCTCAAGGAGCATATAATCTGACAGACACAAGCATGAAGCATCCAATTTCCATGTAGCATGAAATCCTACTACAGTAAAACAGGTGCAAAGTAGAGTTAGATTACAGAGGGGAGAAAAGTTCTATTCCTATATTAGGGTGAATTTCACTGATAACAAAGTATCATTCATGAACCTGGGCCAAGAGCATAACCATGCACACTTCTAAAATATGGAGTTAAGTGTTTGCCTTTGGCTCCAGTCATCATTTCAGGGTCCTGGGATCGAGCCCCATGTCAGGCTCCCTGCTCAGTGGGGAGTCTGCTTTTTGCTCTCCCCCTGAATGTGTGTGTTCTCTCTCTCTGTCAAAGGAATAGAAATCTTTTTAAAATGTAGTTAAAGGAGTCAGTGAACACACAGGAAAGGACTGCTGGGACTATGTTCACATAAAGAGCTACAGTCGTCTTCAGGGAAAATGCTATTTAATAATTCTGAACATAACTCCTGTAGGACGGGGTGTTCAAAGTGTTTGGTTACTGTTCCATCTAGGAAACCCTTGTCTGTCTGTCTTTCTTTCTTTCTTTCTTTCTTTTCTTTTCTTTTCTTTTTTAAGGAAACCCTTTTTTTAAACAGTAAACTTACAATGTCAATTTATATATTAAATTGCATTATTGTTATTTTTCCTAAGTCACTTTTCTTTTTTCAAATGAATATATTTGGCATGTAACATTGTATAACTCTGATAGGCTTATATTACTGTAACGATTGCCAATGTAGCTGTATTTATCGTATTACATAATTACAGCACATTAGTGTGTATATCCATTTCACTGTATACTAGATTTCTTCATTCTTCTCTTTATGGATTACAATAAATCTAGGGAGATACCCAAGTATTTTCTTCCCATAACTGAACTGACTGTCTTATACAGTTCATAGGTTTTATACCACCCATTTATAAAATGACCACTGTGGAAAATACAGCAAGAAGAAACAGAGACATATCATTCCCAGGTTATCAAAACAAACAGCTAATCAATGTTCATGTCATACACTAAAAATTGGTTACTAGGAAAAACAAGACTATTTTCCAGAAATGTATAAGGTCTAATTGAGAAAACAAACAAACAAAAAACAAAAAATACCTAAGTAAATGAATGCATTATATTCATGTATTCATGGCTTAGAAAATTTAATATTACAAAAATATCTCATTTCTCCACAAATTGACCTATAAATTCAAGACAATCAGAATTAAAATCATAGCAGATATTTTTGTGGAAACTGATAACTTTACTCTCAGACTTACACAGAAACTTGAATGGCCAAGAATAACCATAACTACCTTGGAAAACAGAATGGATAAACTCACACTAATTATGGTAGGCAGAATCTAAGATGACAACCTCCAATGGATCCAACAACACGACATAAGCTCCTCTTAAATGGAAGAGACTTAAGTCCCTGTGATTGTGATACAGTCTACGGCAAAACAGATTTTGCAAGTATAAATGAGATCCTTTAAGCAGTTGACTTTGGTCTAAAAGGAAGATTTACTTGGGTGGGCCTGACTAATCTTGTGAGTCTTTTCTTTATTTATCTTTAATATTTTATTTATTTATTTGTGAGCGAGAGAGAGAGAGAGCATGAGCACACGAGCAGGGTGAGGGGCAGAGGGAGAAGCAGGCTCCCTGCCATGCAAGGACCCCAAAACGGGACTTGATCTCAGGACCCCGGGATTATGACCTGAGCCAAAGGCAGACACTTAACCAACTGAGCCACCCAGGCATCCCTCATGTGAGTCTTTTAAGGAACGTAAAATATCAGAGACCCTTCTTCTGACCTCAAAGAAGAAACAAGCTACTGTGAATCCTACGGCAGTCCAGAAATTAATTCTGCCACATATGTACAGATGGGAGCCCAACCAAGCCTTAGATAAGGAGTCCCACGCAACACCTTGATTGCAGCATTAATGCCTAAGAAACTTAGCTAACCTACTCCTAACTCATTCTCGTCTATACATATGAGCCATATGAGCAGGGAGCCTGATAATAGGATTGATCCCAGACTCCAAGAGCAGGACCTGAGCCGATGGCCAATACTTAACCCACTGAGCCACCCAAGAACTCCTGGAGAGACTTTGTGAGACAATCTCGTATAAATAGGAGTTTTCCAGAGTAGCAGATAGGAAAATGAACATTTCAGTCTCCTAGGTGCCCTCAGGAGTCTCCTTTTTTTAATGTCCAAAACTGCAGGTAGTTAACGTACAGCGCAGTATTGCGTTCTGCAGTATGACTCAGGGACTCATCACTTCAATCCACCCCTCAGAGCTGATCACAAGTGCCTTAATTGCCAATCATCCATTGACCCCTCCCCACCCCCTTCCCTCCATGACCCCGCAGTGTGCAGGGATGCCTTCATCCTCAGAGTTCAGTCATGAGCCATTGCCACGGTGACCTGATGACACGCATCCAATGTTCCATTTCAACTGTCACTCTGTGAGCCGAGCCCCTGACGGTTGGGTGAACAGGACTAACAGTCTTCGCGATGGGGAATCTTAACTGCTGTTGTACGGGTATGTGCCTATCGATTTTCTCAATTGTCTTCTCTGGAGCTGGCTGCCTCCCTTTTACAGAGACTGGCTTTTTCTCTTTGGCTTTTGCTCTCCACCACCCTCTGATTCCCCCTCCCGGTCCGATGCCTGTGTTTCTTCGTTTGTCTGGGTTATTTCATTGAGATTTCATGGGGAAGCTGCCTTCCTTAAAGCGCTTCGACTTTCAGAAAACCGTACTCTTTCTGAATGCCCATTTCGGACACAGTCCTAAAGGGACAACACACAAGTCACACGCCACACTGCTTGTCCCTGCATCAGGAGAATCTTCGTGCGAAACAGGCACCACATTTGAGGGGAACGAATTACCGGTCTCCTCTTCCCAAGGGACATGACGAAATCGGAGAGGAGAGGGTCAGCAGTCAAAATGCAGCTGTTTTTAGAAGGAGAGACACTGGAGGATACTGGGGTGGTCTCATGGGTTGATGTGCAGGGTTTCACGGGCCGTCTGCTTGATGCCTGGGAGTGCACGGGAATGGGCTGTGCCACCGGGTGGATGGGGAGAACACACGGCAGCTGCACAGTGGACTGTCTGCTGCTCTCAAAGGTACTGTTGGGCTGGGTTCTCCAGGCCCGGCGTAGGGAGGGAGACAGGAGACTTCTGCTAAACCTAAGTCTCCAGAGGGCATCAAGAGACCTGAGAGTAGACAGGGGATGCTGGCGAAGAATGGGAGAGCAGGGAGGGACTCACTCCAGCCTGGGTAGCCTCACTTCCATCCAGGCTCCTCAGAGCAGTCCGCACGGCAAGAGCGGGCCCCTCAGCATCATCCATCTCCTTCCTGAAACCAACCACTCCCAGCCCACATGGCCAGCTACATGGCCAACCCACATGGCCACCTCCATGTCTGTTCATACCATCAACTGCTCCTCGGTACTGGCGAGCTCAAGGCAAGTGAGTTCTCGGCGGTGTCCTATGTGACCATTGGGAGTATGAATCAGCTTGGGAGCCAAGCAGAACCCCAGGAGCCTGGGCTGCAAATGGCCTTCAGGACGGCCTTGGGCGACTGGGCTGACCTTGCAGAGAGGTGAGGGAACGTGGCTCATGTTACCCGTTCCTGGTCCTTCACTAGGGCCCCACTGGGCAGAAACCACCACCTAGTTGATGTCAGGGCCCCAAACACAGAGATGAGTGAGGACTGAGGCTGGTCTCATGGCCCTCGCTCTCCCCTACAGAAACACTGGCACAGAGGGATTTGAGACTGTAAGGGCAGCTCCTGGTTCAGGGCTTCAGGACATTTTCTCAGGGGCCGTGGGTTGGTGTCAGGGGCTGGGGGATCTCCGGCCACAGGGAAATGACAACATTCCTGTCCCAGATCCATCCTTCATCAGGGTGGCAACTCAGGACGGTCCCTTCAGCACCCTACATTTCAGGGCCCTCCACTGTCCTCCACTGTGGCTTCACCCATAGCCAGCCGTCTAGCTGAGTCCCTAGGCAGTCCCTTCCTCAACACCTGCCGAGCGGCTGGGCAGCATCCCATACTCCCCTAGCTACCATCACGTGGGACACTGTGGCGGCACACAAACATCTAGGCCAGAGGGCAGGGAAACAGGGCACAGAGGGTAGGTGTGGCTGCTCAATGGATGTGACTGAGGCCATCATGCGTGCTCACGGCGATCTGTTGCGTTTCTGTCCTGTCTCTGCTCCATACAAGCCATTGCCCAGAGAACCTGTGGGTGGGGAGGGGGCAGAATTCAGACCAAAGCACATGGTGACCCCTTCCTAAGTCCCACCTGGAGGGAGGAATGCCTGCTGGGCAGCTGGCGAGTAGGGGCAGGAGACGGATGGACTACAAGGAAAGGATGTCCAATTCCCCTATGGGCTTCTGACAACAAGGTGCCGACACTGCTCTCTATTTCTGTGCATCTCCCAGAAATCTGTGGGGAGTGTCTCCCTGAGGATGTGGAGTTGCCCCCACCCACGCCAACCCCTCCACGACGACGACACCACCGCCGCCGCAAGAAGAGAGTCCGGTTCTCCCTCCATGATGAAGTCTGTACCTTCGAGGACACCGAGGAAGGTAGGTACCTTGGGGATTGACTCATTATTTTGATTGGAGACGCATTCTTTCGTTCAGTAGCACAGACATAACGGAAGCTTTTAAAACTGCTGAGATATATTGCCCTCTGATTTCACTGGTAGCCATTTTCCTCTATGGCGTCCGTCAATCTCCTTTTAAGTCCACAAGTCACGATTAGATCCTCATTAAAACTGGATCCAAGGGGGCACAGGAAAATAGTGTCTACTAGCTGAAGGGATGGATCTTAGGTCTTTCTGGAACACACAGGTCCCTACAGGTCTCCCCAGGAAACATGGTTCTGAGATGTGTAGGAAGGAAGAGTCTATGTTTTCCACAAGGAACGCTGAACAGAAAAATGGACCAGAATACGACAGGAGGTTTCACGATGGCCCCCCTCCACTTCCGCCCATTAGCCACATCTTACATGGTGTGCTACGTATCTTCAGCCCATTAGCCACATCTTACATGGTGTGCTACGTATCTTCAAAGGAACAGAACGACCTCAACACATTTGGGGAACTCAAGTACCCAGTACATTCCACGTGGTTACCGTTCTACAAATGGGGCCAATGCATTCGGTGATGTCTTCTCATTCTGGAAACACAGAAATCTGCACACTAAAGTCTCACACAGCTGGGTTCCCAATAGCACCAAACAGGCACTGCCCCCAAATCCATCATGGGAGGAAAGAACACATTCAATGGCATCCATACACATTATGGAGTGCAATTCAGACGCAAGAAGAACAAAGGTTTCCAATATTTTATGAAACAGATGGGCCCTGGAAACCTAACACACATTTTGAAAGCAAGCACACAAGGAAAGAGGTACATTACACGATCCCAGGCTTTGAGGATACTCCAGTAGGGACATTCGTAGACCCAGAAAGTGGAAGGGACAGTGGAGGGAGGAAACGGGGAGGGCTGGCCATGTCGTCACGGGTACAGAGGTGCCAGGAGATAGGATGGCAACGTTCTCCCCGTAGATGGCAGTGCGGTCTACAAAGCATCACGGATGTCAGCAGTGTCACCGAACGGACACGTACTAACAAATACAACCATCCCCAGTACTTAGATTCCATCACCGAAAAACCCACTACTCCAAGGCACGATAGAGGAGTGATAGGGTCACACAGCAGAGGTGCAAGAGAGACAGCTGAACAGGCCCCATGACCAGCTGAAGAAGTGGCAAGCTGGCTTGGCTTCACAGTGGGCAGGAAGGCGCAGGGGACTGCACCCTGAAACCCAGGGTGCCTTGAGTGTTTCCCAGACAGACGCTGAGAGTTCCCACTGATGACATCCCCTCCGTTAGAAAGCCAAGGCCCCATTTCCCTTTTCCATCCTGCTCCCCTCCTCTGTGTTTCTGTGTACACCACTGCGCTTTGTGTACAGCACTGTGTACTGTGTCCACCACTGTGTCTACCACTGAGGGCCCACTGGCAAGTCAGGCCTTGCTTGGTCAACCTTCACATCCATTCCCTCCGGCCCTGCATCCATATACAGCAGACTTAACTCCCTGAGTCATTCCTGAGTAGCACAGCCAATGTCCTGACAACTCCCCTCTGTTCTCCTAGACCCTGTGGAAAACCAGTCCAAGGAACTTCCTAGGGGCTGGACAAAGGAAGGTCCCCCAACTCTCCCTGAGGTAAGCTCGCCTTTCTTTCTCAGAGACAGAAATGGTGCATCCTTGATTTCTTCCATCAGTGGAGTTTGATGAACATCTGGCACTTTAACTCCCAGGGGAAGGGGCCGCAGTCTCCACTCGTGGAGGAATGCTGGGTCTGACCTCTTACGCACAGTGGACCCAAAAAGGGTGAGGACACAGGACAGCCTCAGTTACAAACTCCATGGGATCAAACACCTTCTTCATCAGAAAAGGTTTCTCCTTGAAAAAGAACGTTCTGCCTGTTGATCAGAATGGACTTCGGAGATTGAATGATGCTCCAGCATCATTCAGCATCATTCAAATGATCCTCTTGAACTCGGGTGGGGGGACATGGACTCAACCACGGGACCTCATCCTATTAACTGCCTGAAGTCCTCCCCAAACCAAAGAACTGGCCCAACAGCAGACAGGATGCTGGGATCCTCACTGTTTTTCCTTTTCCCCAATCGCAGGTAGACGCTGGGAGCAAGGACAGCTGTACGTATTTAAGACCATCGGGCTCTGGGAGAAAATCTAGAGTACAAGAAGCCTGCCCCCTGATTCTGGGTTCCAACAAGGAACGGGGGTTGGGGGATACGGACCGAGACTGTCCGGTGAGGCACGGTCACCACGTCGAACAGGGCCTGGAAGAACTCGTACATAGGGAAGGGGTGATCTGTGTGCACGTGGGATGAAGGCCCTGTGTGCGTGGGGGTGTGCGTGGGGGTGTGTGTGTGTGTGTCCCCATGCGTTATGCTTATGAACATGATTGTGTGCCTTTCCCAGGTGATCTTTCTCACACTTCCATCACAATCACAGTGTCCCCCTTCCAAAACATTCTCATCACCCTGGCACACTTTACATACTCCTTCCCCTACTCCCCACAGCTGTACCTGGAGGATGTTTCCCTCTGATTTCCTGAGACGGGCATGGTGCGGAGATGAAGGGTCCAAACCCTTGACCTCCTACTTGGAAAGCCAAGATTGGAGCTCAGGTTCCAATCTGAAAGTTACTCTGGCCTACGCACCTGTGTTAGTCCCTCAGCCAGTGGGTCATGATGTACCATAGGTGCTAGCTAGCAAAGGGCCACCAGCATCTGTGCACACAGCCAAATACCTGGATACTATGATGGTCCCCGACAGGACCCAACATGACACAGTGGTTTCCATGGACACAGAAGCCAGGGCAAGCTTAGAAGCCCACGTTCAAGATTACAGCCTGGTCCCTAGAGTCAAGTGCACAGAGAAAAGCCACATCCTCATGCTCAAGCACACATGGATGGAAAGCGTGTGGACCCGTGGAGGACAGAACAGGGCAACATCGGTCATAGCCGGTCTCAGTGTGTACACACGACCGACCAATGGCAGAAAAGCATCACGGAGGGAACTGACTGTACTTGATAAGATTTCCCTAAGCCTCAGGAAGGTTCAAATTCTCTAAGCACACACTCAAACACCACTGGCCAATAGGAAATCAAGGTCAAGCTTGGGTGGAAACTTTGGACCCAAAAATCCCAGAGCAAATCTCCTGCAAAGTAGGCCTACAGCCGATCAGCACACACTCCAACACTCCTCTGTGTAAGCAACTTCCCACTGGTCAGAACACCTGGGAGGGTTCGGACAGCCACTGTCTTCAGGGGAAACATGCAAACACAGCGCGAGCGCGCGCGCGCACACACACACACACACACACACACACGGGACAGCTCAAGAACAGTGGAAGGAATCTATCACACACATCGACAGTGCCGGCTGTTTACGGAAGCTAAGATGTCCGTGCTCTCCAGTGTTGCACATGGGATTTTCTGAAGACAAAGAAAGGATGAGTGAAGCAAACTACTAAGCTCCTTTCCTGAGGGTTGAATGCAGCCTGGCAAGTGAGGCTGCTTTTTATGCCATGCCAAATCTTACAGAGACGTGATGCATATAGTCGCAGCAGGTGGGGATCTTGGGCCCAGAGCTGATGTCCAAAGCAGGAGCGTGGCACGTCAGTCAGGAGATGTTATGGGACTCGGTCCTCACACAGAAGCCAGGTTAGGCTTCCGATGTACTGGACTGGCTATTTGGCTTTGATCGGGCTCGCTTTAGCTAGAAAGACAAGAACCCTCTTCGCGTTTCCTCCCTGCTCCTCTCCCGTCCCTTCCCCTCTGCACCAGGACAAGGCCCGGCAGCAGTGCAACCTGTACCTCCTACGCTCCCGCACGCACACACTCCCCTCCTGTCCTCATCCATCCAAACTCCCAGCCGACTTCCTGAGCAGTCTCACCAGTGTCCTCACAGTGCCTCTGTATCCTCCTAGCTCTCCACAATGACCTGATGGAAGAGCTACTACCCACTTTGAGGGCCGAGGAGGAAACTCTGACTCTCCCTCAGGTAAACTCATTGTTCCTCAAGATTTTGTTTATTTGAAAGACAGAAAGAGAAGGGGAGAGAGAGAGAGACAGGCAGACAAAGAGCGCATGAGCGCGCAAGAAGTGGGAGTAGCAGAGGGAGAGGAAGAAGCAGGCTCCCCTTTCGAGCAGGGTGCCAATGTGGGCCTCCATCCCAGGACCCTAGGATCAGGTCCTGAGCTGAAGGCAGAAGATTCAATGTCTAAGCCGCTCGGTCACCTCGGTAAAGTCATTTTGTGCTTCTGAGGGACAACCAGTGTTTCATTTCTCTTTCCACGAATATTTGAGCATGGACATGCCAGAGGGGAGAGACAATGTCCTTGGTGCTGAGAGCCTGCCATGAGTTTTTACCATTAAGGGACAGTGGATTGAGATGGGCACTGAGAAAACATCACCACCATTGCATAGGCAATGGATGGTCGTGAGCATTTTCCACCAGCTCATTCTGTCTATGGGAAATGGCTTTGGAATGAGTTGCTGAAGAAAATGGATGGGGGACTTTTGACATAACAAGCCGGAGCCTTTTCAGGAGGTCATTTCCTCGTCCTCTGGATCATAGACGAATGACAGCATCTCATCTAGCTTGCTTACGACACACACCAAGGGCACAGAGATGTGTGCACACGGTGTGCACGGGGTGCGGGGATCCTCACTGGGTTTCCCTTTCTCCAACTGCAGGAGGCGGCGACTGGATATATCCCGTATGCATATTCCCCCATCATTCCCTTTAGGGGGACAGATCTAACTCAACAAGGTAGGGCTTTCTCTCCTCCTTTGGTCTGGAGAGCTTCCCCCCTTCTGAGTTACTCCCAGGAATGGAGGCTGGGGCGGACTGAACAAACGGAGTGTCCTGCAGAAAACCAGGACCCTGTGCTACAGTCCCTGCAAACCAGTAGGTCATTCGGGCGGTGTGCTTGGCACTTCGGAGGGTTAGGGCTCGTTTTTGCGTGGGTCGATGTGACGGGATCGGGAATGTGGGTGTGTGGACTGCGTGCTTTTCGCCAGAAGACATCTCCCACTGAATGGACTTGAGGGCACGGGTCAAAGTTTCAAAGCCAACCCTCCTTCATCCCCACTGCACACACCCGGCTAGGGCACCACATTCCTCGCTGACCCCAGCTCCACCTGGAGGGTTGCTCAGGATTCCCTTTCCTCAGACAGGGATGGGGAGAAAGGAAGGGGCCTACATCTGTCCTAGCTCGGGACATTTCTCAGACAGGGTCAAAACACAAAGGAATCAGAAGCTACTTTAGTCGACCCAAACATCACCACCAGCCTTACAAAAATGCTCCGATCTTGAATGCACATAGAGGGAAGGTTCACTGGCAAATGGCAATGGCCAGGAAAGCTTCAACATTAGCTCGGGGCCCGATCCGACTTCCTGACAATCTGCTACATGGCCAGGTTAGAGAGTGCCCTTCTCTCGCCTGGCCTCCGCTCTCTCGTGAACTTGCCGGGTCCTGACTGGGGGAGCTGGGTCCTGGGAAACTGGGTCCCTCAGACTCCAAGGACACACCCACATGCCACAGGAAAGGAAGACGGGGAAGAATCAGCACTTTGTGGATGGGGACTCTGTTGGAATGGTCAGATGTCAGTATGTAGAAATCCTGGGTCTTTGGTTTTCCTGACCCTGCATGACTCAGGGACAAATAGAAACCTCTAGGGTACTTGTGCTTGCATTGAATGCAACCCTGCCACACAGTGTCCTTCTGCAGAAATACAATCTCCTAGAAGAGGCGAGAGGTAGGTGGGAGCAGCCAAGAAACGGTCTTGACCATGACCATGACACAGGCGCTGGTTGGAGGAACTTGCCTGTCAGTATGGAACGTGTCTCTTAGTGTTTACCCTTTCTACTTGAAGAGGTCACCCTGATTCCACTCCCTGTAGCTGGAGTTCAGAGTCAATATTTCTCCCTCCGTTCCTGCTCCTTGCCCTGACCTCTCTCGATGCAGCAGCAGCTTGCTCAGTCCATACCCACGCCATACACTCCCGGTCACGCCCAAACCATGTGAAACTCCCTGAGCTCTTCCTGCCGAGCCCCACCAGTGGACTGACCATTCTGTGGATCTCTCCCTAGCTTGGCTGGATGGACAGGCGGGTGAATGTTCAACAGGAAAGAATGAGGAAGACGCCCCGTTTTACACCAGAGTGGTACGCTGGCCTTTCTTTGGGGGAGACACAAAACTCTTCTGGCTTTTTAAGTCAAGGTCACATAAAAAAAATCTCAGCATGCACCATTGACAGGGTAGGGAGAAGTTTGAGAGAGAATCTGTTACCAAATGCGACCTAACCCCGAAGGCATTGCAGGAGGCTGGGACAACCACAGCAGGATCACCTACCATCTGGAGGGCAGGGAGCTTTGATACGGGTAGCAGCTATTCCTCCTTACCACATATTTTGTCCAGTGGGAACTGGAATGTGGGACCTCTAGGAAGACTGGGTGCTTCTGCGGAGGACTCATTTTGCTCTCGTCAAACTTTGGGGCTAACGGGCCTCTAGCACACTTCCGCATCGGGCTTCCTCCCATCCCCCAGGGAACAAAAGAGCCATGCAAACAGGACAAAGCCTGATTTGATGTTCTTACTGTTTTCTTTTCTGAAATCACAGGTGTCCCTGCTGGAAGAGGACGGCAGTAAGTATTCTGTACTCTAGAGTCACTCACTTGTTTGCAACAACCTGGAAAAGGCAAAGATCGGGGCTTCCTCACAGGCTCCGCAAAGAGAACCACCCTGATTCCAGGTCCGGCGGGACTGAGAAGAAGGGGCGGAGTAACAGAAAGAGATTTTCTGGGGAAAGACCCGTGGCTTCATGGCCCTGTCCCCAGAAACTACTGCGCTGCTCTTAGGTGGTGCAGGTTTGGGGGCAGGCAGTAGGTGTGCCTTGGAGATGAACTATTTCACAGCCACCCTAGGCCCTGTAGCTCCAACAGGAGCCAGAGATTCTATTCACATCCCTGCTCCTCTCCAGGACCTTTCGTCCTCCATCCAGGAAGGGCCCACTGCAGTTCAGTCCATACTGATGAGCTCCCCACCTCCACACACTTGTCCACACGTGCATGCCAAGCAAAGCTCCCCGAGCGATTCCCAAAGAGTCCCGTCGGGGTTCCAACACTCTCTGTGTCTTTCCACCTAGATCCCCTGGCTAGCCAGTACGATGACCTTGACGTGGACAGCACAGAGGGAGAGGTCCCATTGTTCACCAAGGTGGTAAGTTAGCCTTTCTTCAGGTGAGGTACAGCATCCCTTGTTTCTCTGATACTCGCAGTCAGATCCGAACACTTCAGCACATACAATGTCCTTGGTGAAGAGATTCTTGAGGGAGCGATACTTAGCCAGGGACAGCCCGTTCCAAAGACCCTGCAGGAAACAGCAGGTTCGGTTACAGTCCACAGGGTCATGAGCTTTTTCACGGGTGCTACTGACACCGCCGTGCCACCCAATGGACCCAGGGCATTTGACCTCTAGGTGGATTCCACATCACTGCCCATGACCCTGCCCATCACCAAGAGAACAAAAGAGCTGTGCACACAGGACGAGGCATGACTTGATGTTCACCATGTTTTCTTTTCTGAAATCGCAGGTGGCCCGGCTGGAAAAGAAGAGTGGTAAGTATGCTGTCCTCTAGAGTCACTAATTGCTTTGGAGCTACCTGGACAATGAATGGGCAAGGTGGGGCTTCCTTGCAGGCTCCATCTTGAGAGCCACCCAGAATCCAGATCCTGTTGCAATAAGACTAAGAGTTATGTTCTGGACCGAGACCCGAGGCCTTGTGACCCTAACCCCAGAAGCTACCATGCTGCTCTTAGGTGCTGTAGGATCGGGTGCTGGGCACGAGGTCTGTTTCCATGGGAATTCATGCGCTGTGATTCACAGGGTTGGTGTGTGTGTGTCAGGTGGGTGAATGCTGTGCTCTCAAACGTGTCTGGTCCCCTCAAAATGGCGATTAATGGTGTCCACATTCTCAGGGAGATTTCCCATCACTGTCACGTCATGAATGTCCATTCATGGGAAAACTCTTCAACACCTACAACTGAAAGAGGTGTTCTTTCCTTGCAAGTACACATCAATTCCCCCGGAAAACAAACCCCGTCGCTAACTAGGAAGGGCGAGACTGTGCCCCAAAGACACAAGTGTGTCCTTGTTACTGAGTCAGTGTCCATGGGGCTCTCCCGCCAAGGTAGGTCTCGGGCATGAATGGTCACAGCACCTCACTCTTGACACTGCACTCACACACACACACATCTCTGCATCAGAGGCCCCATGATGCGTCTTCCCAACCTCATTGGAAGCACTGAGTGCTGCGACACACTTCCTCCCTTCTACAGGCGGCTTCCGGGGCAGCCGTGTGCAACAGCCCGTTCGGGGAGTACCCGCACAAAGGGGCAGTGGCCAGGGAACAGATGGGGCCCATTCTCTCGATTTCTCCATGGAGATCTACCATTTCCCTGCAGATACTGTGTCTGAGAATGCAACTGGCCTTCTCTCAGGGAAATCCCACACCCGCCACTGGTCTTTGCTGGGGCTCTTGGAGGTGGGCCCAAAAGGTGTCCTATCCAAAGGGGAATGAGGTCCTCTTCAGGGACTGAGCATCACTGGGGGCACCTGGGCCCCCTCCATGTAGGAACAAAGGGTGCTCTGTGCATCGCAACGTGGCCAATGAGAACCTCAAACCTCAACAGGGGTGACAGGACAATCACCACCCATTTCGCTGGCCATCTGTCCATGCAAGAGGGGCTTGTTAGATTCGGAAGGTTTGGGCCAATAAACAACTCAAGGAAGTTCAGTGCCTGGGAATTGAAACAGAGCCAAATCAGGGTTTCAGGGTTCTCTGGAAGCCAACAAGACTTTCTCTCATGAGAAACATGTATTGGAACAGAATCTGATTTTCCAACATCTCTTTTCCTCACTCGCACGTGCGGGATCCACGGGAATACCTTTCGCTGCTCTCCAAGGACACTCAACGGGCTTTTCCAGGGTAGTTGCACCAGTCTGAATTCCACGAATTGCATACAAAGTCTCCAATTTTCTGCCTCCTTCCAACGTGGGTCCTGGGTTTGAATTCCTGGTTTGGGTCCTCGCTACCCTAACGGACAATGCCACAGCTCAGCATCCTTTGGATTTGCATTGCCCTCACAATGCCTTACATTGAGCATCTTTTCGTAAAACGTCTGTGTGACTGACCGAGTTATTTGTTCCCTTTGCAGCACAGACTATTCCAGTCTTTTTCTCGATTCTTTCATTTGGTGAAATCCCGGTCTTCTTTTCTTTGGCTGGTTTTCTGTTGTTTTCCCTTTCTGTCAGTGAACACACCTTTTCTGAAATAAGGATTGCCAAGGGTGTCTCCAATCTGTAGGCTGCCTTTTCACTATGTTTGCTATTTCAGAAGAGGATGCTTTTTCTGGGCGGTCCTCTTGGGAAGCATCATGATGCCAACATGAGCACATTTACTTGGGCATTTCTCTTCTGCTCCCAGGAGCCCCTGCCTATTTGTATACCAGCACCCTCCTGTTGGCTCAGGGGAGTCATCCAAGGTATTGGAAGGTCAGCTTCTAGAGACCCACCACCAACTTCTTCATCTTCAGAAACGTCGTGGTTCGCTGTGTTCCTTTATGGTTCCCTTATCTATTCTAGCAGCTTCTCTGTCCCGAGAGCAGCACATTGTATGCTTTAGATCAGTGCTGCACGGAATCCGGTCCCCATTTATTCTAGGAACTGGGGCTTCACCTTCATCTCTTCAGGTCCAAAGACCTCCAGCAGCACCTGGTGGGTGTGTGTGAGCCTGGGAACGTCTGCCCTTGATCAACGTCCCTGTCAGGCCAGCCACTGATGCCCGAGCAATACACGGGAGAGCAGGCCTTGTCTCTCGCTCCTGATTGGTTTCTAGTGCTGAGCGATCTAGGAAAGAGTCTGTCTAGTATCCATTGTACACAGTCATTTATTATCTCAGCGCAGTACACGGAAATCATCAAAGGAATGAAAACGTCCAGTAGCTCACTCCCACTAGCCACACGTCAAGAGTCCCATAACGACTGGAGTTTCCGATGTTTGTGCTGGGAGGGGACAGTGGTCATGGGCATGCATAACTGACACTGAGGTGACTGCTGCAGCGTCCTGGTCTCATTAGAAGGCATGAAACTTCAATCCCCGTCTCCTCCAAGGGCTCCGGCTCCACCAGCCCCATGAACCTCTGAGAGCACTGCAGAAGGGTCAGGCAGATGCTGCATGGCCCAGAGACATCTCAACGCACCTGGGATGAAGGGGTGAGGCGGTTTCTCTCCTAATGGCATTGCTCCTCTTTCAGTTCTTACAGATCTACTGGTAGAGAGCATCGAGGACAACTCCCTCAGTGAGGGCGAAGTCTCTTCAGGTAGGGAATGGCACCAAGGAAAGGGACACTGGGACAGGGCTCAGCTTCCTGGTCTCATTAGAAGGCATGAAACTCCAATCCCCGTCTCCTCCAAGGGATCCGGCTACACCAGCCCCGTGAACCTCTGACAGCACAGCAGAAGGGTCAGGCAGATGCTGCACGGCCCAGAGACATCTCAACACACTTGGGATGAAGGGGTGAGGCGGCTTCTCTCCTAACGGCATTGCTCCTCTTACAGATCTACTGGTAGACAGCATTGAGGACTACTCCACCAGTGAGGACGAAGTCTCTTCAGGTAGGGAACGGCACCCAGGAGGGGAACACTGGGACAGGGCTCCGGGGAACATGGGGTTGCCCCTACAGCTCCGGAGAATGAAGAAGGTGGGTCAAAAACCACCAAGGAAAGGGATGCTCTGGCACAGGCATGATTTGCTCATGTCATGGTTTCGGGATGAACAGAACAGACGAGGTGTCCACGGGCCTTTAGGGTAGGCTGGGTTTGTCATCACCACGGCTCCTTGAAGGATCTTTACCCTCAAAGCTGCTCGTGCCTCCCTTGGCCGCTGCCACATGTCAAAGCTTGGTCTCTTTTGCTCTTGACCTCTCGGGAATGGTGCACAAGAGATTCTGCATCTTTCTTGGCATAGGCCCAGACCTGGTCATGCTCAGGACTTGGCGGCCCCAACCGCACTCTCCTATGCAAGAGAACCGTGACACTATGTTCTGGTCTGAGCCAGGAGGTAGAAGACAGGTCTAAATCCTCTCCCTCATAACCTCCACTACCAAACCTTCCCGGTTCTCTCCAAGCTGCTGTACCTTTCAAGGGGATGCCCAGAGCTGCAGAAGGAAAAGCATACTTCCCCTGGATTCACTACACAGGCTCCCATAAACCGCAGCTTCTGCCAGCCTTCATACCCCAGCCGAATCTGACCTGGGGACGTGTTCCCAAGGGCGGGACGCCCCCATGCAGCTCCCCTGGAGTACCCCTGTCGCGGCCCACGGTCCCCTGGGCCTGTGTGAATGGGCTGCTGGACCTACTTCACACACTTGCTGCCCCGGGTCCACTCTACCTCTCACCAGCTGGCATCGAGGCATAGCACAGAGCCTCTTGGGAGCAGGGCCAGGGAATCACAGTTCTTACAAACCCACCTCTCTGGCCCACAACGCTGGCCATGCTCCCCACTCCCTAGGCATGCCCAAACGGCAAACGTTCCTCAGGCCTGCCCAGGGCCCTACACACACCCTGACCCCGTCCATATCTGGCAAGCCTCAGCAGAAGCACTGGCAGGAATCCTGTGTTTCAGTAACCACACCGCTGCAAGTTTTCCAGGGCTGCCCTGAACAGCTGAGTGCGCCTGAACAATTTCCCATGCTCCCGTCTCCATTCAACCTCTCTAACACTTAGGGAAACAGAGGGCGTTGCGTTCCCTGAAACACGTCCCTGGGAAGGTCATCCCAGTCCCTGGGCAGACATGGGCTGTGGGGACGTGGTGGGCCATCTCTCCCGGCACTTCCCCAGCAATCCCAGACCCATGACAGCTGCTCCCAGCACAGACGGATCGGGGGATTGATTCCGGGGGACCCAGGGTATCTCCTCTCTTTCCTTGGTGGCCCCCTCCTGGACAACAATAGGACTGGTGGAGCTTGGCAGGGGGAAGGACATGGAGCATCTCTAGGGGAGGAGGTGGAGGAGGAGGAGGAGGATGAAGGAGAGCAGGGAAGGACAAGTACAAGGACAGAGGAAGACAAAGTCCCGCAGGCAGTCTTAGGGACAGTAACAGCCTCCAGGGGGAAAAGGATCACACAGCCAGGTTTCCAAGTCTTGGAGAGAATCGGAGGTGGGCAGAGCAGGTGGGCAACCGGAGACCCCCCTGTACCCTGCGGAAATCAAGCGACCAAGGCCAGGGAGGACTCGGAGCTAGGGACGCACCCCACTGAGGGCAGAGCCCAGCATCCCCAGAGCAGTGGGGCGTCAGCTGCACTAACTCCCCTTTGTCCTCTCTCATGGCCAACCCCAGCATCCTCGCTGCTCTCTGACCCAGAGAAGGATTCCACGGAGGACGACAATTCCGATGGAAGGAGCCACCCTGCGCCTGTAATGCACTTCCACCTCCATCTCTTGGGCTTCCTCTCTCCTCTGTCCATAAGCGCCTCCTCCCAGCTCTTCCCCTTTCCCTGCTTTGACAATGCCAACCCTGGAGGCCCTCGTCTCTGGCAGGCACACGGGCTTTGCATGGGAACTGCTACATGAAATCCCTGGGAAGCCCTCCTCACCCCTTTCCTACCATCACCCTGACTCCTTACCGCGGAATCTGGGAAGCAGCCCCGGACAACAGAGGAGGAGGGCTGGGAGTCGGCAGGGCACGGCTCACCCGGCTGGAGGGGCCTCAGGAAGGGAGGCTGGGTGTGGGTGTCCCCACTTGGTTCTCTTATGCCAGGGAGTCTGTGCTCATGCCCACTTCTCTTGCTCTCAGCTCTCAAGATGCTTTCCTTCGGTGGACTTGGCGCAAACAACAAGGGAAGCAGAAGAAGAGGAGGACTAGGGAACGGGGTGAGTCGGGCAGGAAAAGGGGCCGGTGAACATGGACACGTGTTCTCCCTCGTTGCCCAGTCCTTGTTGTGGGCACCTCGGCAAACCGCACAAAACCCGGTTGCCCTAACCTCTGACCACAAAGAGGAGAGGAGAGGAGAGGAAAGTCCCAGTCCCTGCAAGAACTAGGAAGCCCTGAGAACATTCCACAGGGAACCTCCACCTGATCCGTCGGGCCCAGTCTCCAGCTGAGTCATGTCTGCCGGCCACTCCCGTACGATCTAACCAACACCTCCAGTCCCCCAATCCTCCAAGACGCATGGTGGGAGGTAGTGGGTCCCTTCGTGGCACCAATTCCCTTTGTGAGTTTCATACTCTAGAGACTCTCCTCAATCTGTCAGTCGGCAGGGAAGACCCACCAGGGAAAGGCCACACTGCCTGCTCGCCCAACAACTGCCCACAGCCCGTGCACTGTGCGAACTCACTTCCCGTGGGAGTCGGGAGCACATCGTCTCTGCCATGCCACCTGCAACACTCATGTGGGCAAAGGCTCCCCCCACAGAGAAGGGCACGTCCAGGGCTCTCAGAGAGGCTGGGAAAGGGACAGCCCAGCAGGAGGAGGACCGCGCCGTCATGGAGGAGGACGCTCAGGGAAGGGGCCTGAGGGACCCTGGCAGTGTAGCCTTCATTCAGCCCCAGGGGGCCCACGGGAAATTCCCCTTTCTTCAGGTCACGCATGGGTCTTGCAGGGAAACCTCCACCTCAACACCTCAGAAGACACGTCCCACAAAACCCCACAGGCCTCTGGTAAGGCCCAGGCCACACGCCATTCGCTATCTCACACCACTCTACCCGTTGTCTCCACAGCTGCACCACAGGACAGTGTGCCCACCACCCCAAGGCACCAGGGCTCCTGGGGTGCTCCGACAAAGGAAGCGAGGCCGGCCCTGGAGCCTCACTTGCGGCTCCGATTTGGGCCCGGAGGAGGATTCGGCGTGAACACACAGGGAAACACGCCTGCAGGAACGACTCACTTACGCCTGACCTCCGTAGGCCAAAGAGAACACTTCTGGGCAGCCCACCAGAGGACGGCACTGGAGCCCCGAGGACGAGACGAGAGGACCCTCTGAGTCGGCCGCCACACCCAGAGTTGGCTGCCCGGGCCCTGCCGATGACGGATACTTGGAACACGAGGCAACCACCTGGGCCCACAACAGTCCGTTGTGTGGGGAGACTGGGCCCACCTGGGACTGGGCGGGACAGCAGCCTTCCCTTTGTCTCCCCTGTCTGCTGCAGGGGCTGCTCCTCCTCCCGCTGTCCCCTGCAGTCCCCGACAACCCTGCAGAGCATGACACATGCAGGACGAAGCGGCACTGCCAGGGCCCCTTGACCACCCTGGGATCGACTCGAGGGGCAGCAGCCCTACCCCTGCTGGATTCCCCGAGGGTGCTGCACCGGAACCGCCCACGTCACTTCGACGCACAGGACCGTGACCAATGCTGGGCTCAACACTAGAAGCAGCCCCACAAAACGGGCCCCGCTCAGCCTGTGTGTTTGGCAGCAGCAAGAGGTTTAGGGAGGAGAGGCTCTCCCCTGCACTCAGCAGCCTCTTCCTTTTACAACTCAGACAGCAGAGGCCTCCCCCAGCTGGGCCTACCCCACCTGACCAGAAAAGACCCACGCGGAGGGACAGCTCTACGCCCCTATTCAGCAGGAAGAAGCTACAGAAGATGAGACCATCCTCCTTCAACAACCTTAACCATGCAAGGCTCCACACTGGTCAGGGGCACACGAGGAGGGAGGAGAAGGCTAGCTGAGCACCAAGCAGGAGCTGGCACGCCACACCGCCCCCCAATCTGTGATACAGGGGACATCCCTCAGGCGCTCTGACTGCTCTCAAGCTGAGGAAAGGAAAAAACAGATGCTCCACAGATGGAGATCAAAACCCGGCAAGACCGGAGTCTCCCTCAGTTTGTAAAAGTCCTCGTGATTCTGTAGGAAGAGGCCTGCTTAACAAGAGCCTAGCGACCTGCCAGAGGCCTGGATCTCCGTTTCCTGAAGCCCTGACATCTCCCTCCCCTCCACGACACTGAGGGAGGCTGAGGCCGAAGGAAATATCCGTAGGACATAGTTTCTTTTCAAACGTGCAGTACCTTAAGAAGGACCTGTGAGAGGAGGAAGGTAACATTTCTCCAGGAAGCTCCGCACCATCTTTCAACTCATGCCTTCCTAGCAGGAAAAACCACCTTCCCTTCCCAAGAGCAAAGCCAACTGTATCCTCGGTGTCCTCTGTCCTCCTGCCACGTTCTTGCAAAACCAGCCTTTTGCCTGACCTCCTCCAATGCCATCCCAGAGAATCAGCCTACCGTAACGACCCCAGCAAGCAGCCCTTTCTACCCAAGGGTCATATCCCTGTGCCTTAATAAAAATCAACTCCTGCCAGCAATGTTGTCTCAAGACCTCTTTCTTGACCATCGGCCTTGAATGCTAACCTCTTTCCTACATCAGTCCTGTCTCTTGTAGGGCTCCTGTGGAAACAACCCTGCAACACGGGCCCATTTCTGTCAACCCTTCCGACTCCATCCACCTCACCCACTGCACATTCTGTGTCCTCCGAGGACTTGACCCTTCTGTGATTCTTGCACTCAAACCCTCACATGGCCCCTCTTTCGGTCCTCGACGTGGTTGACGTTGCCCTTCTGAAACTCCACAGCCTCCCATCCTCACTTTCTTTGTCTCGCAGGTTTATCTGGTCCATAGGTTCTCATCACCAACACACTACAACCGGTTTCTGCTCCTGAGTAGAGGACTCCATTCCTTTCCTTTCTCATCAAGCTCAAATCTTAACTCTCAGATGTTTGTCTCACAACTTTCAAATTCTTCTTTCCCTAATGCCTCTCTAGCAGTTTCTCTTCTTCCTTTTTCAAGCCGCCCGCCCGCCCTCCCTCCCTCCCTTCCTTCCTTCCCTGCAGGATCTTTTTGTTCTTTGTATTCCTTCCTCCCTCCCCCTCTTCCTTTTCTCCTTCTGTTCTGTTAGTCTCCACACACACTTCAGTATTTTTTCACCTAGTGTTCCGGGACTCCCTCTTTGTGTACAAGATCCAGGAGCTCACGGCAATTCGTTCCCTATTATAAAAGATGAAGGGAAACCCACACGGGGGCATCTCTAAGGTCTGCTTCTCTGCAAGTCAACGGGAAGCTTCAGGGTCATGAACCCTGGCCTTCCACACTAGAGCTGGACACGGGCTACGCTAAGCATTCCCCACAATCCCCTGTCATCCAAGACCCTCAGCATACGAGCTGTCCCACCAGAGACCTGAAGAGTTTCATTTCTCGGCTGAAATGGGGCCTCGAGTCAAGCCGCCGCCCGAGTGTCTGGAAAAGTCACTGGCTTCAGCACGACTCACGGGTACATAGTCTTTGAAACGGAAACATCAAAAATTTAATCAGCAGTTGACGTGGTATGAGGCTACCCATGTAGAAAGATCTATCTGAATTCCGGAAAGGAACAAAGCACGCGATTACAAGTGGCTTGCAGGGGTAGACGCAGTGACCGTTCCTGAAGGGAGGGGCTGGAACGCGTTCCTTGAGTCAGGAAGGGTGGAACGTGAGGGAGCGATCTGGCCACAGCCCCTCGTGCTCTGGCCATTAGCACAGGGTTCACACTGCACAGGAACCCGGGCAATGCTGGAGCACACCACGGAGAGGTCTCACGAACCTCACCTCATTCCCGGTGTGCTGTGTCCTGGGAAAACAAGCCTTGTATTTGCTGACAATGTGGAAGAGCCTTCAGCCATGGGTCCCTGGTGCCAGGACATCAGAGCTCGTTCATCCTGGATCGCAGCACACCCATCTCCCCAGTGTGGGAGAGCCTTTAGTCGGGGCTCTCAGCACCGGAGACATGAGAGAACTCACCCTTCCGAGGAACAGAGACATGATACACATGGGGAGAACAACTTCAGGGCAGTGCTCACCTCTGTTCACAGTAAGACCACTGGAGACACACCTCAGCGATGGAAAGAAAGTGCGGGACCCTTGTTTCAGAGAGCTCTGCTCTTCTTCATGTCCAGGACCTCACATGGGGTAGAAGCCATGTGCTGGGATTGCTGCACAAGAGCTCACAGCAACATACATCCCTTCCAGGCCATGGGCACGTTCCCACAGACAGAAACCAGTTGAATTTCATCTTCAGGGAAAAGCATTTAGGCCAGCCACACCCTTAGCCAGCATCCGAGGATCCACACCAGCGGCAACCCCGACATATGCGGTCAACGTGGAAGAGCTGTTTGATACAGCTCTCACATTTGGAGACACCAGACAACTAAGAGCAGAGAAACCTGTGTTGTCACCACTGGGGCCCTGCCTGTACCCAGAGCTCCCACCTTGCTCACCGCCACAGAAATCACACAGTACAAACCCTTGTCTCCCATCACTGAGGCAGAACCTTCAGCCAGAAGTAGGCCCTTTCCCAACACCAGAGAACTCACAACACAGGAAGGACCTGGCAGGATTCGCACACAGGAAAATCCTCCCGGTCTGATGAGCAAAGGAATGGGCTCAGCTATCCCTTCTTCCCTAGCCAGCAATGACACCCTCACACTGAGGAATCACTGATCCCAACGCACCAAGGGGAATTTCTTCCCTGGACACACCCATCAGAGAATCACTGGGCAACTACCTCCCAAGGAATTCCTCGGGGTGATTCTGAGATACAAACTCACACTGCAAACACAGACAGCGGGGCCCCGTTCTGAGGGATGCAGAATGCGCTATTCCAGTAACCAATAGCTAGAAATCAAGCACATCTGCTCTGATCCAGGATACTTCCATAAAGGCCAGTCTCACCGAACAGGCGGGTCTAACAACCATGCACACTGTGCCAAGTAAGAACAGGGGACTTCTCCTTCAGGAGCTCTCACAATAGACACAGGTACTGTCTCTTGGTAGGAAGTGGGATCACGGGAAGTAACACTGCCTGGGATCCATGAGAACACCAAGTCGAGGGTGAACTCAGAGTCTCCGAACACAAGGTGATAGAAGTATGTTAACAAAAACATGAACCTATCGATGTATACAGATCACAAGGATGAATGGCCACAAGATTCAAAAAACACATGGTTTGTGATCTACCTCTCATGTGTCCTTAATTCTACTAATATTGTCCTCACAAATCACAAAGGATTTACAAATTAATTGCGTGCTTAGAAATATATATATTTACTTCACTTCACTTATTGGAGATCAACAGAGCTAGCGAGGGAGCAAGAACAGCTGGGGTCCGGCAGCGGAGAAGAGTGAGAAGGGTGCCCAATACAGGGCTTGATCCCCCAGGATCCAGGGATCCTGACCTCAGCCAAGGGCAGATGCTTACCCAACTGCACCACCCGGGGGCTGGCAAATTAATTTCATCTTTTACAAAGATGCTCTTCTGGAAGACAGGGCACCAAAACCTCCACAGTTCAGCATCAGGCAGTGAGGGCTTGCTCCCTGTCTATGAGAACATGGAAGCCAAAGGTTTTTCTCCACCACCAAGAAGAGCTACATATCTCTGGGCCTGAGAGGGTATACAACCACTGCAGATGTGGAAATACTCCCCGATTCGGTAGATTTTAGAACAGGATGGCGTTCTTACGGTCCCTTCCATAAAGACAAGACCTGTCTAGGAATGCCTGTGAGGTTCTTTCAGCTAAGGGACCAGCTTTTGGCTTTGGGTCAGATTAAGATGTCAGGGTTATGGGACTGAGCCCCGTGTCAGGCTATGGAAGGCATGTGGAGCCTGCTGAAGGGTCGCTCTCATCCCCTGCAACACCCACTCCCCCACAAAAAAGAAAAAAAAACAGGAGAGAGTGAGTGAGAAAGAGAGAGAGAAAGAACGTGTGCAGAAGACGACTCAGACATCCATTTGTAAAGATGCCCGGGATTCTTTGCTCTAGATGAATGGCCCAATAAAGCAAGTGCGGGCAGAAAGTTGATCATCAAGAGAATGTCTATTTATAAGATCAGGCAGCAATAACTCAGGACTCTGCTAAAAGGGGCAACCTGGAGTTCAGAAGTCTTGTGTGGGGCAGGGACTTGCAGAACCTTCTCCACATGTGCCACTAAGTCATCTTCCCCAAGCAGCCAACTCTAGACATTCTGGTTAAGGGTACATCTCCACGTTAATCGATAAGAAGAGGCTCTCTTTGCCTCCGGAAGAAAGACAGAGACCGGCAAGAAAGAGCCTTGACCCAAGTCAAGGCCTGAACCTCAACCCAGGTGGGAGGTTCAGAACCAAGACAACTTACCACTGCGATGCACGTGCACCAGCGAGACGACAGCGGTCACACTCCTGGACGTGCTGCACTTCCATCTTCACTGAAGAGACAGAAGCCAGACGCTCTTGATGCTGCCCAGTAGGCCACGTCCCCTGAGCCTCAAAGCGCCACCTGTAAAAACAAGGAGAGCATTCAGTCGAGGTCTCAGGACCCGCACGTGGGGAGAGACAGAGTCACCCATGATGGAAGCAGGCCCCTCCGTCCCAGCAGGGAGTGCAGGTTCAAGGAGGCCAAAACCACAGGGCCCCGCCATCTGTCAAAGTCTTAGCATTGCTGCTGGAAGGCCTTCCCCTAAAGCATGCTTGGCCAATTGCCTGCCAGGAGTTCCATGAGGCTGAAAAGGACGTCTGGTCTTTCCTTGCTAAGACATGCCTCTCATGGGCCCTGGTACTCAACAAGGAAAAAAAAAAAAAAAAACCCCAACAACGACTGACTACCTTCCCCTTCCACAACACCCTTCCACTTCAGGGTCGTGACTATGGCAGAGTTCACACTGTGCGCATTTTGCCCTGATAAACGCCAACCCTCCAATAAAGCACAGAGCAGAGTGTCAGGCTTGAGCACCCCAGCGACCTGGCTGGCTGCTGTGGCTCCCTGGGCCTCCCTCCCTCCCTCCCTCCCTGGCTCTAGTCCTTTCCAATAAGCATCTGCCTGGGCCCTGGGACTCTGGCTGTCCCCAGGTGCCCCGGGCCCTGGGTACAGGCCGTGAAAGGCAGTTGAGGGGCTACAGACTCCAGCCGGCCGGCCCTGTGCTCCCCTCAACCCAACCACCGTGGTAACCAACGTGGGCCCAGGTGCCAGATCCAACTGCAGCCCCCGCCTTCCTGCTCAAACACAGGGTCGCTTCCGAAGCAAGGCACATCGGCCCCAAATAACCTGCCCCTTTGCCCCCACCACCGGCCTGAATATCCCCTGGGGACAGAAACCCCAGAAGACAACACAACCTCCATTCCAGTCAGCACATTTCACTCATCCTCACGTCTTGCACAGGCTGTCTGATGGGTCCAGAAAAATCCGCCTACGGTATGGCCCACGTGCTGCTGTGATGTTAGGAACCCTTCACCTCCCCAGAGTTTGAAAGGTCACCTGACCCATTTTGGAGGGCTGTCCCAGCGACCACGCCCACTTCTCCTGCCAGCCTGGGACTCTGCCTGCAGAAAAAGAACAAGAAAGAACAAGAGTTGGTGATAATGTGAAGAAATAGGAACCTTGTGTACTGATGGTGGGGATGAAAACTGGTGCAGCCATTATGGAAAACAATGTGGGGGTTCCTCAAAAATTTAAAAATAGAACTGTCATATGTTCCAGTAATTCCATTACTGGGTATTTACTCAAACAAAATGAAAACATTTGAAAAGATACGTTTATATTGCAGCACTATTTACAGTAGGCAAGATATGGAAGAGCCCGTCAATAGATGACTGGATAAAATGACGTGGTGTATATATAGATATATATATAGAGAGAGAGAGAGAGAGAGATTATATAGATAGCTAACAGACTAGTACTTGGCCAGAGAAAAGAATGAAAAATCTTAACATTTGCAACAACACGGATAAATCTAGAGGGTATAATACTAAATGAAATAGGTCAAAGAAAGACAAATATCCTAGGATTTCAATCATATGTGAAATTTAAGAAACAAAACAAAGCATAAAAGAGACCCCAAAAAAGAGACTCACAAATATAGAGAACAAACTGGTGATTACCAGAGGGAAGGTGCGTGGAAAGAGGGCATGAGACAATGAGGGTGTGTCATTTAAAAGGAAAAACAAAACTCTATCTGAAGTCAATATTATTGTCTATGTACAAAATCTCAAGTATCTTATAAAAAAAATCTATTGGAAGTAATGAGGAAATACCAAAACATCATAGGATACAAGGTCAATGTAAAAAAGTCAACTATTTTCCTATATCTGAATAAAGAATTGAATTCCAAATTTTCAAATGAAAAAAAATACTCTTTACAATACACCCCTAAAAAGGGTACTCAAGTATAAAATCTAACACAATACATATACACAGGAAGACAAAACTGATGGAAGAAATCAAAGATCTAAATAAATGGAGAGAGAGTTCATATTCATCAGTAGCAAGACTCAATATGGCTAAGAGGTCAATTCTTTCCAACTTAATCAATAAATTCAATGAAATCCAAATAAAACCTCACAGTTATTTTGCAGATAATGACAAGAAGATTCTGAAGTTTACACAGAAAGGCAAATATCTAGAAGAGCCAACACACTGGACACATGGGTGGCTCAGGTCATGATCCCAGAGTCCTGGGATCAAGTCCCGAGTCAAGCTCCTTGCTCAGAGGGGAGCCTGCTTCTCCCTCTGCCCTCTCTGCCTGTGACATCCCCTGTTTGTTCTCTCTCTCTGACAAATAAATAACATCTTTAAAAAAAAGTTTAAAAAAAAATAGAATAGCCAACACAATGTGGAAGAAAAATGAGAATTCACTTCACCTGGTCTTGAGACTTACTATAAAGCTACTAGCCACCAAGACAGTGTGTTAGTGCTGAGGGAGACACACAGATCAACAGAACAGATTACAAGGACCAGGAATAGATCTACCAAAATAAAGTCAAACATTTTTTGACAAAGGCACAAAAGGAATAAAAGGAGAAAAGATAGTCTTTCAACAAATGGTGCTCGAACAACCAAACACTCATGCAAAAGAAATGAAACTAGACACAGACCTTACACAAGTATTAACTAAAAATGAATCAGAGATATAAATATAAAAATACAGGAGAAAAATCTCTAGGACACTGGTTTGGGCGATGGGTTTTTAGATTCAACAGCAAAAGCATATTCCACAGGAAAAGCATGTGTTGGATATTATTAAAAATAAAGTCTTCTGCTCTGTGAAAGACATTTTTAAGAAAATGAAAGGATAAGGCACAGACAGGGAGAAAATATTTGGAACACAGGTATCTAATAAAGGCTTTGTGTCCAACATCACAAAAGAGCTCTTAATGATTCAATAATAAGAAAAGAAATGACCAAATGACAAATATGTAAAAGATTTGAACAAACTCTTCACCAAAGATATAAGGATAGCAAATAAATACACAAACAGATAGATGCTCCACATCACCTCAGTGGGAATATGCAGACAACATGACACAGGTATTGGAATGGTTACATCAAAAATAATGACAGTGCCAATTTCAGGTCCAGAATCAGAACAACAAGATTCTCATTCATAGTTGGTAGGAACAAAAACTGATACAGCAACTTTGTAGAAATAGTTTGGCAATTTCTTGCCAAGCTAAACATACATACATACATACATACATACATACATAACAAACACAGCAATTTCACATCCTATGTTTTTGAAAACTTGTGCTTTAAAACCTACATGTGAATATTTCTAGCACCTTAATTCAAATGGTCCCAAACTGGGAGAATCAAGCATCCATGGGTTAACCACTCTGAAATCATGTATGCAACTCTGAAATCATGTATGTGTATTCTGGAATTGAACTATCAAATAAATGAAATCCTGATGTTAGCTGGATTCTCACTGTTAGTGCAGGAGATTACAGACAAGCAAGGAGAGAAGGTTAGAATGTTCCATCTGGTAATGATTACAACAGGAGACAACAGTGTGAATACTTAGCTTACTATAGATAAAGATGGTGACATACTAAAATATTTATAGACACCTGTATATACATGAGTGAGTATACACAAACTCCCTGTTCAGTTAGCTGAGTGGGTCTTTGAGCAATGACTTAACAGTTACAACAGACACATCTAGTCCCCCAATCTTGGTTTCTCATACTATGCTCCAATGAAAAGAACCAGAACTACTTAGGGGGGAAAAATGGCTAATTCTAGGGCAGGAAAGACATAAGATGCACCTGGAAAATCTACTGCCACAGAGTAAGGTAGAAATATTCAAACAATAACCGGGTATGTCAATAGACACAGGAAGTGACAGAAGGTGCTTTTTAAAAAATTAATTTACTTGTTTTTGAGAAAGTAGCAAAAGGAGAGAAAGCATAAGCAGCAGGGAGGAGCACAGGGAGAGAGAGAGAATTTCTATTTATTTATTTACTTACTTACTTACTTACTTACTTATTTCACAGGCAGAGATCACAAGTAGGAAGAGAGGCAGGCAGAGAGAGAGGGGGAAGCAGGCTCCCTGCTGAGCTGAGAGGCTGATGTGGGGCTCGATCCCACGACCCCGGGACCACGATCTGAGCCGAAGGCAGAGGTTTTCACCCACTGAGCCACCCAGGCACCCTGAGAGAGAGAATTTCAAGCAGGCCCCACACTCAGCAAAGAGCCCAAACTGGGGATGGATCCCAGGACCCTGAGATCATGACCTGAGCTAAAATCAAGAGTCAGACACTCAACCAACTCAGCCACCCAGGTGCCACTAGAAGATGCTTTTACTAACAAACCTGGAACAACTTGAGCAACAAAAGGAACAAGGTATCATTGTATTGAACCAAAATATAAAATAACTAGCCACGAACTCGTGCTGATATAAATGGATTAGTAAATAGGAGAGAACAGAAAAATCTCCTATGCAGAATTCCTGATAATTTATGTACATAATCATGTAGCTACTCCAACAGGAAGGAGGTATAGTGTAAGTGGTATAGTGTAATTGCCCACTTCCTTCCAAGGAGTACAGTATGAGGACAGAGAAAACAAAGTAATAAGTCATGTCCAGACCACTAACCCTTGATATGATAAGACCAAAGGACATTTTATCTCTGTGGTCTTCCTCCAAGAAACCCATAACCTCAGTCTAATCATGAAAACAACAGCAGACAATTCCCAGTTGAGGGACATTCTACAAAACACCTAACTGTACTCCTCAAACCTGCACAGGTTATCAAAAACCAGGGAAGTCTGAGAAATTGTCACAGCCAAGGGGAGCCTAATGAAATGACTAAGTGAAAGGTGGCATTCTGAAACAGAATACCTGCATGGGAGAGAAAACACCAGGGTCAACTATCAAAAGACAAATCACATCCCATAAAATAAGAGTTTGCAATCCATAAAATGGACAAGCACTAGTATCCCTAATCTATAAAGAGCTAGACACTGAAGAAGAAGAAAAACAAAAAAAAGCCACAAACCTAAGAGCAAAATGGGCAAAAGATATGAACAGAGGGTTCACAGAAATGTAAATACACCTTTCAGATACATGAAAAAATACTTCACCTCACTCATAGTTAAGAAGCTTGCAGAGATAAACTTCATAAAATACCACGTTTCTCTTTCCACTGCCAAAATTCCAGAAGTTGAACCACATGTTCTATGGGAGAAGCTGTGGACAAACAAGCATGGATGTGGTGTCGATGGGAGTGACACAAAATGATACCAAAATCCTGAATGATCGAGTTATCAATTCTATGCACCCGTTGATTGGCAGCACACATCTAGGAATTTATCAGATAGAAAAAACCTATATGTACAAGGTCATTCACTAGTACATGGTTTGTAATAGCAACAGGTTTGAAATAGTGCATAACTAATAATAACCAGTTAACGAACTATGGAACGTCCATGCTTGAATTACTGTGCAGTTATAACAAAGAAACAATCCATGTTTGTTTAGATACAGATGTCTTGGACGGGCTTTTAAGAAGTGACAAAAAATCAAAGAAAGAATAGAAAATCATGTATAGACTCCTTACTCAAAGTGTGGCTCCCTGAGCAGCAGAGTCAGCTTCACCTGGGAGCTTTTTAGAAATGCAAAACCCAGGGTCCCCACCAGATCTACTAAATCAGCATCTGCATTTTAACAGGATGCCAGTGGTATACAGCTGCATCTAAGTTCTGAAAGCCCTAAAGATGATGGATTCCCTTCTAAATAACAGTAGGGGGCATACAAGAGTATCTTTTACCTGAAAAAAGCAGCACTGCTAGGACAAACAAGACAGACAGACATATCTACAGCAAGAGGACCATAACTCCAGTTTGTCTGGTACTGTCCCAATATAGACAGCTGTACCATCATAACTTTATGGAACCTCTTTCATTCTCAGTGGAAATGTCTCAGTTGAGATGAAAAATGTCACCCTTCCTAGAGGGAACATCACTTAACCTTTAACCATGTTATTACTAATTCAGAAGTATTTCATTAAAGAGAGAGAGAGAGAGAGAGAGAGAGAAGACCAGTCAGGAAAAAACACAGACTGAAGAAAAGCAGTGAGCCAAGGATGGTTGGGCAAAAAACCCAAGGAGAGGCAACGTCTGGGACAAAAGGGAAAGACAACTTTGTGAGGAACAGTAAGGAGATGTATCAGACTTAAGAAAGGAAAGCTAGCAGGCAAGTGTCAGAGACAACAGAGACTGAAGGTTATGCTGCAGGATGGTCAAGTAAGACTAAAGCCAGAAACTGGATTTGACTACAATTTGGTAGCCTTTTCCAGAGCTCAGGTGAATGTCGAAGAAGCAAGAATGCATTCATGAAGTTGAAATATGAATGTGAAATGCAGAAACCAAAGCCAGAACAGTCGGCTATTCAAGCTAGAGATGTGAACAAGCTGACACAAACCCTTAGGGAGAGTCATCTGGAGGACGTGTGGTCCCTCCATTCCACCAGATCTTCAAAGTCCTATTCCTGGATCAAGCAGGACCATGAGAGGGCTGTCCACTCAGACCTCATTGTTCGGTCCCCTGAAAAGCATCCATACACTTCTAGCACAATGCTGTGTCTATCAGAAATGATTATAGGCAATTTCAGTGTTGTTATTAGAAAAATCAAAGGAAGTTTTACAACTTGCACAACTCTGTGAAATTAAGAGTCCTGCTTCTCATTCTACCAACTGTTCTTTGAATTTGCTTGATATACTTGATACACTTCCCTTCAAGTAATTCTTGCCTATTTCTATCTTTTCGGGGTTTTTTTAAGATTTTATTTATTCATTTGACAGACAGAAATCACAAGTAGGCAGAGAGGCAGGCACAGAGAGAGAGGGAATCAGGCTCCCTTGCTGAGCAGAGAGCTCAATGTGGAGCTCGATCCCAGGACCCTGGGATCATGACCTGAGCCAAAGGCAGGGGCTTTCACCCACTGAGCCCCCCAGGAGCCCTCTATTTTTTTGTTTTAAAAATATGATTCCTTTCAAATTTTAGAATACTCATTTTGAAACAAAGTGGAAATAAACAAACAAAAAGATCACCTGGGATGTGTTCATTTTCTGCTCTTAGTGGAGGAGGGACAGCTGAGGAAGAAGGAAGGAAGAAGGAAGTTAGAAGAGACTTGGCCTGCCTTGCAGTTCCTGGATTTACCTGCCTACACAGCTCCACATACAAGATACTTACGTGTCCATGTGTGGCTCAGATAGATGTTGAGCTTAGACATGATACTTTTCACTGAGTGAATGTAAACATTTGTTTCTTATTGATTTATTACCAATTTAGGTTCTGTGACAGAGAAAAATTAAAAACATGAGAAGATGAGTTTAACATTTACCAGTAACCTAAAGGAGGAAACACTATGGCTTTTTCAGAACTGATGTGGGAAAAATTAAAAATTAAAAATCTCAAGCCACGCTGTTCATCTGTTTTCCTGTGAACACTATTAATCCCCGGAAGTCAGAAAATCCAAGCAACCTCTGGAAAAAAGAGATGCGGTGTTTAAGGCAAGATAAAAAATAAATGTTTAATGTTTGTTTCTTACAACTTTCAAAAGGTCTTAATAAGAAACTATCTTTGCCTTTATTAACAGTTACAAAATGAGCCCTGGCCTGGGAATTCGCAGACCTGACTTTTAACCATGGTTCTGCCACCAACAAACTGCATGATCTTGGTCAGTCACCTTCTCAGACTCAAGTTTTTTTTTTTTTCATTTTTCAAATAAGGCCAAAGCAGATAACCTCGTGCCTGCACTACCATCCTGTACGTCTATAAGGCCAGGAGAGCAGGAACCTCTGCATCTTTCTAGACGCCATCAACAATGGCAAATGGGGAATGGAAAATGATGGGAGGAGTGGGTATTCAGGGAGGGGTGATGACAGAATTTCCTTCGCTATGGCTGGTGAGCCTTTCATCCCGACCATGCCCTCACAAACTCTCCAAAGGGGTGACATTTCCTGTGTAGCCTGCATGCCCACCCTCTCAGCTCCAGCTCACCTCGCTCTTCTTAAATTTGTACCAGACCTTCCACCGTCACACAGCCTTCGATGCTTTCAGGATACTGTCATGCTTATACGTAACAAATAACAAATGAATACATAATAAATAATAACTGGGGACCTAGGCAATGTTAGAGTCAGGAAAGGGCCTTGGTGGCTAGCTAGTACAGCCTCTTCCCTCTTCCATTGCACAAATGAGTTAACTGAGCAATGAAGGCCCTAGAGAATTGTCAAAGCTCCAGCCGCACGTTATTACATACACAACAAATACAACAGCAGCTAACAAAATGTGAGTTTCAGAATAATCTTGTCGACTATTCATTCAGGGCTCAGGAAATGCTTCTTGAGACCCTTTGACTTGGAGGGCTCAACCAGAGTCAAATGCGCCATGCTTTTAACGTGCTTCCGAAGGAATGTTAGGTCCCATTTCGGTACGTCCTAGGTGTCTAGCATTGCCATCCCTGAGGCCCAAGTTTTCGCCGAGGAAATTCTGTCATGGGGCCCCAGTTCCTCTGGCGTGGTGTCTGGGTGTTCCCGAGTCAGAGCTCAGATGAGGGACAGCCTCTCCTCGCTACACCTCTTGCTTCTGCCAAACACACAGGCTGAGCGGGGCCCATTTTGTGGGGCCGCTGCCAGTGTTGAGCCCAGCATTGGTCATGGTCCTGTGCATGGAAGAGACAGGGGCGGTTCCGGGGCAACACCCTCGGGTAATCCAGCAGGGGTAGGGTTGCTGCCCCTCGAGTCGATCCCAGGGTGCTTTCCAAGGACATGAGCCCTGAGTTGGCTGTCTCTGGAAAGGAGTGTTCTTTTGAAGAGGAAAAGTCGGTTTCAAGAACCCACCTTTGTGCATGTTCCCGTCTAACTCTGGTGGCCTTTCCAAATATGTCGCTTAACTAAGCTAGACAACTTGAGGTCACCCTCAGAAACATGGCCACATTAGCTCGTGGGTGGGCAGTCCCCTTGCTCCTTATTCTGCGGGCATAACACCGGGACCCCATGGGCTCAAGGTTCATTCAGCAACTGGACCATGCGATTGATTCCTCCACGATTGTGGAACTCAACGAGCACCTTGACCAGCTGGATGGGGCTGGGATGAGGAATTCTTTCCCTCAAAGCCAGAGAACACACACCACTGCACAGAGTTCTCTGGGGACTTATGGGGACAATGAAGGACCTCGCTCTCCACCTGGAGTGGAGGGTGCACTTGGGGTGCCCTTATCTCCCGGACAAGTTTTCTCCCACTCACCGGCGATTCCTACTAACGAGGATCTCCCAGCGGGACCTCCAGTCAAAAGGGTTTCTTGCAATGGTTTCTTCCCTCCCAGTCCCAGTGATCCAAGAAGCCACCCCTATTCAGGTACACTGGAAAACAAAGGCTTTAGCTAAGCATCCAATTGCCCTCATGGGAAAATTCATACAGGGATAACCCCTGACTGTAAGGACCTGGCATCAGCTCCAGAGTGTCCCAGAGAACAAAGGCCACCAAACCATGACAGCAGGCCCATGATATTACCAAGTACCACCTTACACTTCCAGATATGCCTGAACTAACACCCCCGAAACCAGCACAACTGGAAACCCAGTGATCCTTAGGCCTGGACCCGACTGCTCTACACCCATGGCTCCTAACTCTGGAAAGGTTCTGAAGTCCACCACACTGCAGAGGCCCCTACGAAAACGTGGAGGACAGGTGCTTTAGCAACGGCAACAGTTTCAGGGAAAGGCGGTAAGAAGAACCAGGAGTGCTGTCATCAGTCGAACTCGGACTGCTGAGGCCAAAGCCTGTCAGCAAACATGTCTGCCCCCAAAGCAGAGATCCTAGTGCCCACCTGTTGGTTCTCATTGGCAACAAATCATACAAGAATTTATCCGGAATCTGACAGGCCTTCCTCATCCTTGTCGCCCATGAAGCAATTGACAGAAAAGGCTCTTCTTCCCAAGCCAGAACCCGCCAACCCGATATGGGCCTGAAATGCTTGCACGTTCCTCCCAACCCAAGGAGCCCTTGAAAGCCTGACTGCGGTTTAAGGAGACTGGGGATTCGATAAGGGCCCCTAGCTGGGACGCAATGGCCATGAAGCTCTAACCTGGGCCCATGGCTTCCCCAAGCTCCAGAGGCCGCCAGACATTTGGCCTGGGCCAAATGCATGGGCGCATCATGAAAACCATCACCGACCCAGCCCACCTTCCCCATTTTAAGCAATGGTGCACGGGTGCTCTGTTCCACTGACGTGGCCACCTGGCATCCATCGTTGCCCCTCTTTGGGAATGGAGGATGTCGTGAGGCATGGGGAAGTCCTTACTGAGTACACAATCAAGGCCCACCATGTCACCCCAAACAGGATTTCTCAGTGAAATACGGGAATGAACCCAACGCATAAAGCAGTTCTACAGAACACAAAGGCTTCAGAGGTGGTAACTGCTGCACAAGGTGGAGCCTGTGCCCATCGAAAGACACAATGCTGTGCATACATTCCCCATGATCTCAAAGAGAACTCTGGGTTTCTACCAGTCACCACTGCTCAAATCCCCACTTCCAAGGATTCCTCTCCTTAAGGACTGGCTCAGCTCCTGGCCTGGGGAAGGGGTCTCACCCACTATCAGAGGACTCTTCATGGGGATTCTCCTTCTCTTTCTTCTTCTAACCCCGTTGTGTTGTTTCCCACCCCATGCCCGGTCTCTGCAGGTGGTGCCAGGAACCCTTCACTGCAGTAACTTCCAGAGGACAAATGGTCCTTTCCGCTCAGGAAGATCCAGTCACAAGTTCTCCCCTGCACTCAGCGACCTCTTCCATTTACGACTCTGACAGAAGAGGCCTCCCCCAGCTGGGCCTACCCCACCTGACCAGCAATGACCCACACGGAGGGACAGCTCTATGCCCCTATTCAGCAGGAAGAAGCTACAGAAGATGAGACTGTCTTCCTTCAACAACCTTAACCACACAAAGCTCTGCACTGGTCAGGGGCACACGAGGAGGGAGGAGAAGGCTAGCTGAGCACCAAGCAGGCACTGGCACGCCACACCGCACCAACCTGAGATACGGGGGACATCCCTCAGGCGCTCTGACTGCTCTCAAGCTGAGGAAAGGAAAAAACAGATTCTCCACAGATGGAGATCAAAACCCGGCAAGACCGGAGTCTCCCTCGGTTTTGAAAAGTCCTCCTGATTCTGCAGGAAGAGGCTCATTTAACGAGAGCCTAGCGACCTGCCAGAGGCCCGGATCTGCCATTTCCTGAAGCCCTGACATCTCCCTCCCCTCCATGACACTGAGGGAGCCTGAGGCCGAAGGAAATGTCCGTAGGACAGCTTCTTTTCAAACCTCCAGTCCCTTGGGAAGGACCTGTGAGAGGAGGAAGGTAACATTCCTCCAGGAAGCTCCGCGCCATCTTTCAATTCATGCCTTCCTATCAGGAAAAAACACCTTCCCTTCACAAGAGCAAAGCCTCCCATATCCTGGGTGTCCTCTGTCCTCCTGCCACGTTCTTGCAAAACCTCCCTTTTGCCTAACCTCCCCCAATGCTATCCCAGAGAGTCAGCCTCCCATCACGACCCTAGCAAGCAACCCTTTCTACCCAAGGGTCGTATCCCTGTGCTTTAATAAAATCACATCCTGCCAGCAAAGCCATCTCAAGTGCACCCTCGATGTATGTTCAAGAAAACCTTAACCTATCGACGTACGTATATCGCGCAAGGATGAATGGCCACAAGATTCAACACATGGTTTGTGATCTACCTCTCATGTGTCCTTAATTCTACTAATATTGTCCTTACAAAATGCAAAGGATTTACAAATTAATTACATGGTTAGAAATATTTCTATTTACTTCACATATCGGAGAATGACAGAGCTAGAGAGAGTGCAAAACAGTCAGGGTCGCTCAGCAAGGAAGATGGAGAAGGGTGCTCAATACAGGGCTTGATATCCAGCATTCAGGTATCCTACCTCAGCCAAGGGCAGATGCTTACCCAACTGTGCCAACCAGGGGCTGGCAAATTAATTTCATCTTTTACAAAGAAGCTCTTCTGGAAGACCTGTTGGGATCAGGGCAGGAAAACCTCGACAGTTCAGCATCAGGCAATGAGGGCTTCCTCCCTGACTATGAGAACATGGGAGCCCAGGGCTTTTCTCCACCACCAAGTACAGCTATGTATCTCTGGGCCTGAGAGGGTGTATGACCACAGCAGATGTGGAAATACTCCCCGATTCGGTAGATTTTAGAACAGAAGGGGGTTCTAACGGTCCCTTCCATAAACACAAAGACTGTCCAGGAATGCCTCCGTGGTTCTTTCAGTTAAGGGACCAACTTTTGGCTTTGGCTCCAGTAATGACGTCAGGGTTATGGGATTGAGCCCGTGTCAGGCTATGGAAGGCATGTGGAGCCTGTTGAAGTGTCTCTCTCATCCTCTGCAACTCCCACTCCGCCCACAAAAAGAAACATAGAGATAGAGAGAAAGAGAGAGAGAACACATGTGCGGAAATCCACTCAGACATCCATTTGTAAAGATGCCCGGGATTCTTTGCTCTAGATGTATGGCCCAATGAAGCAAGTGTGGGCAGATTGTTGATCGTCGAGAGAATGTCTATTCAAGGTCAGGTTGCAATAACTCAGGATTCTGCTACCAGAGGCAACCTGGAGCTCAGAAGTATTTTGTGGGGCAGGGACTTGCAGAACCTTCTCCACATGTGCAACTAAGTCATCTTCCACAAGCAGCCAACTCTAAACATTCTGGTTCAGGGTACCTCTCCAAGTTAATCGACAAGGGGTATTTTTCCCTCCAGAAGAAAGACAGAAGCTGGCAAAAAAGATACCCCAGTCAAGGCCTAAACCTCAACCCTGGCAGGAGGTTCAGAACCATGACAACTTACAACTGTGATATACATCCACCAGGGAGATGACAGAGGTCACATTCCTGTATATTTTGCACTTGAATCTGCACTGAAGAGACAGAGGCCAGACGTGTTGGATGCTGCCAACGAGGTCCAGTCACCTTAGTTTCGAAGCACCACCTGTAAAAACAGGGAGAGCTTTTAGTTGAGGTCTCAGGAACCGCACTTGGGAAGACACAATGTCACACAAAACTGAAAGCATGCCCCTCCCTTCCAGCAGAGAGCACAAACTCAAAGAGGCCAAAACCACAGAATCCCGAAATTTAAAGATTTAGCATTGCTGCTGGCAGACCTTCAAATGATACATGCACGGTCAGCTGGCTACTGGGAGTTCCACGATATCTTTGCCAGACCCAAGCAGGAGGATGTGGGCCAGGAAATGGCCCAGAGGTCAATCACCATGTGCAACTAGTGACAGGAGTCTAAATAAAGTTTCTGCTGCTCCCATAAACCAAACAGAAGATCTGCATAAACCCTATTTCAACTGCATTTTGCATGACCGTCCTAGGGTTGCTTACTTCTCCTTGAATCTTCATTCACCTTTGACATGCATTCTCATTCCTCTACCCTGTAACTTCAATGACACGGAACTCCCATTGGAGATATGCATATACTCTACCTCCTCAATGTCTTTTCTACTCTATGTGAGTGACTCTGTTAGTCTTGCTTTCTTTCTTTCCTCAGAACTCTATTTGGCTGAAATGAGCCTCTGGTCTTCCTTTCTAAGACATGCCTCTCATGGACCCTGGAACTCAAAAAAAGAAATAAGAAACCAACAACTAATCACCACACAATATGAATGTAACCTATACCTTGGAGATTGAAGTTGCTTCACTCCTAACCAGAGACTATGCTACTGACCTAAAGGGCAAGCCCTCCAACAACCAGCTTCTAGAGGATTCTGGGATGATTTTGGGTATAGTTCTGATAGGATTTTCCCAATCTGAAAACACTGCCACCCTACAAAGAGGTCCCCAAACCTGATTATCAACTAAACAGATTCAGAGCTTCATGGGACCCATTGTGAGGCACATAAACGCCTGGCGGTGGTGGCAGCGGGTGCCAGTCCACATGGGTGATGGCTTTCAGTTTAACAGATTTGGGACGGTTTCTTAGATGCAAGGAGGCAGCCGCAAGCACACTTGGTTTCTTAGCATCTATTCTAAGCCTGGCAGGCATAGTGATGGACTGTTCCATACAGATTTTGGAACCCTGCTGTGCTGGAACTTCTCATGAGGAATCTCTAGAGTGAACTTTCAGTAGTGTGTCCAGGCCAAAGCGAAGCGCAATACTCCCATCAGACTTGACTGCAATACCTGTCAACTTGGGTGGATTGCTCTTCTTGAGGTCCCCCAAATATCCTGAGGTTCCTATACCTGCCACAGGTAACATTCCCTACTCATCTGGCAAGGCTTCTGAGCACTGTGTCATCGAGGTGTGAAGCCGCTATTGAAAAGGGGCTACACAAAGTCACCCTTAATTCCTGAAAATTGCCTGGTCATTATCTGAGTCTATACACATTACTGTCAAATTGGACATTTCACTCAATCCCTTGGTAAAATAACCAATGTTTCTAGCGGTGTCCTGTTACAGGAAAAAGGCGCTTGTGCTGAACTTGTGCTAATAATCCTAAGTACCTTGGAAGAAAGAATTCTCCCTGAGAATTTCTGAATGATGGAGGGTTCAGGAAGGGAGAGAAGTTAAATTCCCATTTGTTCACACAGAAATACTTCATCACATTTCTGTAGATCATGGATATTTTCAGATAAAGTTTCTCTAAATCTGGAAGAAGAAATACTAAAGAACCAGCAACATTTCAAACAAGAGTCACAAAGGTAGGCTCATGTTCCTCAACTCACTCAGTTCCCCTTTACTAATTCTTGATTGGCTTGAATGCAGCTTTTCCATGAGTTCTGCAAACCTGTACCCAGTTGAGTTTGAGAATTTTCACGATCAGACACTAAGAACCCACAAGACACATCACCGTGTATAGTCACAGGCATTTAATGGAAAAGTAGGGATAAAAGGCCTGTGGACACACACTTAATGAGATATATTTTCACCTAACATAGAAGGCAAGACATCAACATGGAAGCAGAGAGGCCACAAGACCTGCATCCTCGTTGCCAGGGCATGGCGTGTCCATGAGTTTCTGTATCTCCAAGCCAAATACGCTCATGTCTTCTGAGCTAAGGTTTCTGCTTCTAGAATTTTCTCCCAAGGAGAAAATCAGAGAGGTTGTAAAGGATTTGCAACAGCGTTTACGGAGGCTTCCTGGATAATGGCGAAGCCCTGCAGCTCACCGCCTTGCCCAAGGCCCACAAACCTGTTCAGTGCCGCCTTTGCATCCACCATGGTCAGGCAGGTCTAGCCCCTTCTCCCCATGTTGCACAGCACACCCTCTCCTGGTGTCCACCAGGTCGCTCAGCCTCTGTGTTCCATGTCCTCAATGGATCTCTTTGGAAGAAGGTAACCCGCATAGTGGTGGAAAGAGCAAATATACTCCTTCCCACCCTTTCTCCCTCCTTGCACCCAACCAAGGTTTCTGCAGAGACATGCAGATGGGGTTCTTCTTTTGTGGCGCCTCCAAGAATCCCCTTGCACAAAACCTGAGCCTTAGCACATAGCAGGCTATTTTGGTCTCTACCCCACCGCCCACCTCAGCCACGGGGCAGCATTCCACCTGCCAGCCACCTCAGAAAGAACTAGTTAGCTGCTCTCTGTCCAACGCCCAGGTGCTGACCTAGACATTTGAAACTCCTTTCAAATGAGGAGGAGGAGGAGGAGACACACACCCCATGCACCCAGGTGCCTGAGTGCACGCCACATCACACCATCTACTTCAGGGTTGTGGTGATGGCAGACTTCCCACTGTGTGCTTTTTGCCCTGAGACATGCCAACCCTCCAATGCAGCAGAGAGCACAGAGCCAGGCTTCAGCCCCCCAGTGACCTGGCTGGCTGCCGTGGCTGCATGAGCCTGCCTGCCTCCCTCCCTCCCTGGCTCCAGTCCTTTCCTATGGGCATCTTCCAGGGCCCTGGGACTCTGGCTCTGCTCCAGTGCCCCAAGCCCTGGGTGCAGGCTGTCAACAGGCAGTTGAGGAACCACAGACTCTGGCTGCAGGCCCTGTGCTCCCCTCAACCCAACCACCGTGGTAACCAACGTGGGCCCAGGTGCCAGATCAGACTGCAGCCCCCCGCCTTCCTGCTCAAACACAGGGGGCTCTTCGGAAGCAAGGCATGTCATCCCCAAATACCTGCTCCCTAACCCCCTTCCCACCAGCCGAATAACCCCTAGGGACAGATGTATAGAGAAGCCAACATAATCTACACTCCAGGCACTGCATTTCACTCAGCCTCTCATGGTACGCAGGTGGGTCAGAGAAGGATTCAGCATAACAGCACAAATAACACTTGAGTAGTGAGCAAATGTGTTTCTCCCCAGGGCGGCAACATTTCCAGATAGGCCTGGTTGTTAGTCTACCTGTGCTCCAGTAAAAGCCCTGCTCTGACATTGATGTGCAAGCCACAGACCAAGAGTACCTCTGCAGGTAAATGGGCCCAAATGTATCCTGGATCCTTTCATTTTGTTGTTTTGATTTTGCTCCAAAGTCCAGGGAGATAGCTCTGGGACATGGATGGGGCTCTCCGTTCAAGAGCACAGGTGGTAAATGAGCCATATGTTCCCCTCAACACCACTCCTGGGACAGGCCAAGTCAAGCTACCACCCGTGTGCTACCCTGTGGCCTCAGCAGGGCCAAAGCACAGCCTGATCCCTGGATGTGGAGAGAACAGGGATGCAGTCTCTGAGCCACACATTCTGAAGCCAGAGCTCTAAGGGAACTATGCATGTGGGCTGGTGGTAGCACAGAAACTGGCAGGCACCATGCTGCCCTGAGAGCCACGCAGGATCCTGGCAGCCTCAGATTGGGGGTCCAGTGCCTGCTCTGCACTCCAGATTGCCCCTGCTCTGTCCTGACTCAGACCTAAGCTGGAACCCTTGTGGTCCCTCCAAGTTCAGGTGGGATAAAAAGGGCCTATAGTAGTTGGGGTGCCCCTGGGAAGGGAACCCCGAGGCAGATCCTGGGATGAGGCTGGATGGCATATCAGGGGCTTACTGAGATGGGAACCCACAGCAGATTGCTGTGGGAACAGCGAGCCCAGTGTCTGTGGAAGGTGTCCACATCACTGCCTCAACAGCTGTGTCCCTGGCAAATGACTGAATCTGTCTGTGCCCCATGTCTTCTGTAGAACTGGACCTCACAGCACTTTGTCCCCCAGAATTTGGTTAAGGATAAACCAAGACAATGAACAATAAGCACCTCACCAGGGCTTGGAACAGAAGCGCCATCCAGGAAGACATATCTCCCTAGGATTGCTTGGTAGGAAACCTGTTTTGGAACCCCTGGCTCAGCTGTTCATGTGGTCTTGAACATCAGAGAAAAAGCACCTGGCTTCAGGGAGCCTCCCTCCAACATGGTGACTCAGAGCCACCCTGATCCAGTTACACAACCTCCTCTCCAAGGACATTCCTGCCTATCTGGTAAATATCGGGCTATGTAGACACACTACCCTGCAAGCCCTGCCCCAGGAAGCCTTGGGCCCAGCTGTCTTCCCACATCACCAGGACAATGGACCTGGGCCTCTGGCCTTACCTTGCTTCTCAGTGGTGATGATGGTGGCCTCTAGGGGCTCCCCCAGCCCTGCCTCATCTTGATCATCAGCCTGAAGATGTACGCTGACTCTGGGTCCAGCTCGGTGGCCATGAATTGCCTCACCATAGCACCCATCTCCACTGTGGTGAACGTGCTGGAGTTGCTGTTGGCCAGGCAGTAGGCAATCTGATACCCTATGGGTGGGACAGGAGGGCCACGCATCAGTCTCATCACCCCGCTCGGACCCCAACTTTCTGCCACCACCACTCTGCCCTGTTTCCACCAGTCCTTCATCCTCTGCCAGCATCTGAGAGGAATGACACAGCCGCAGTGGCAGATGGAGCCTCTGAGTGCTGGGCCCCCAAGACTCTCGTTCCCCTTCATCCATCCCACCACCAAGATATGGAAACAGTTTCATCTCTAGTGATTCAATTCTTAAATAAAACACCAGTACTCACCATATCAGCCCTTTAAAACCTCCCAAAAAACCACATTTCAGAACCAGATGTCTTTTATGGTAAATTCTACCATTCAGGGAAGGATTCATACCAGTCCTTTGCCCGCTTTTCCAAAAAACAGAATAGAAAGCTTCTAAAGCCACTTGCTGAGGCCAACATTACCCTGATACAAAAATAAACGAGGACACCCCAAGGAAAGAATCTTATAGTCCAATATCCCTGATAACTATAGATGTAAAAATGTCCAACAAAATACTAAAAACCCATGTTCACCAATATGCTGAGATGATCATATACTATGATCAAGTGGGATCTTGCAAGAATGCAACGATGGTTTACAGGAGCACATCGATCAAAGTGATATAGGACATTAACAAAATAAAGAATAAAAATGATGTGATCATCTTGAGAAGCAGGGAAGCATTTGACAAACTTTAATATCCATTTGCAATCAAAATTCTCAACAGAGCACGTAGACCAGGAACATACCTCAACACCAAAAAGGCCATATATGGGCCACCTGGGTGGCTCAGTGAGTTAAAGCCTCTGCCTTAAGCTCGGTCATTATCCCAGGGTCCTGGGATCGAGCCCTGCATCGGGCTCTCTGCCCCTCTCTGCCTCTCTGCCTACTAGTGATCTCTCTCTCTCTCAAATAAATAAATAAAATCTTTTTTTTTAAAGACCTTATGCAGCAACCACACAGATTACGTCACATCCCATACTGAGAAGTTTTAGCTGTTTCTATTTCCTCTAAGATCGCCGAAGTTAGGAACACTGTCACTTTTTCCTTGCCACTTTTACTGAACACAATATTAAAAATCGAAGGCAGAACAATTATGCAAGAAGATAATCAGAAGGCATCAAAACTGGAAATAAAAAAGTAAAATGGTCACTATTTGCAGATGATACAGAATATAAGGAAAACCTCAAAGAAGCCAATGAAAACTTGTTCAAACTATGACTAAATTCAGTAAAGGGACAGGATACAATATTACTACCCAAAACCTACTGCATTTCTATACACTAATAATGAATCATCAGAAAATAAATTAGGAAGATCATCCCACCTTAAGTTGCATCAAAAAATAATAAAATACCCAGGAATACACTTCACCAAGAGGTAAAATCTTGTATAATTGAAAACTACAAGACAGTAAGGAAAGAAACTGAAGGCAACACACATAAACCAAAAGATATCACATATTCATGGGTGAAAAGAATTAATAGTGGTAAAATGTCCATACTTCCCTAAACCATCTACTTTGTAATTACTATCAAAATTCCAAGGACATTTTTCACAGAAAGAGAACAGAAGGATCTAAAAATTTGTATGATGCCACAAAAGACTCTGAATACCAGAGCAATCTATAGAAAGAAGAACCACACTAAAGGCATTGCGCTTGCACTTTTCAGACTAATGACAAAGCTTGAGAATCAAAACAATCTAACATTGTCATAAAAACAGACACACACATCACCAGAAGACAGGAGAGAGCCCAGAAGTGAAACACATATCTATGGTCCGGGACCTTTATGACAAAGGAGCCAAGAATAAACAAGGGGGAAAAAACAGTCTCTGTCATCAATGGTGCTGGGAACACTGGAGAGCCACATGCAAAAGAACAAAACTGCACCATTTTCGTACACCATACACAAAATTTAACTCAAAATGTGTCAAATACTTGAATATAAGTCCTGGAACTATAAAACTTGTAGCAGAAAACACAGGATTTGGAAAGGCCCTTGACACAGGTCTTGGTAGTGGTGCTTTTAAGCTGATACCAAAGTAAAAACAAACAAAGAAGCAAAGTGTGGGCCTACATCAAACTATAAAATGTCCAAACAACAAAGGAAACCATCAACAAAATAAAACGGTAACCTAAGGTAAAACATTTGTAAATTATATATCCAGTAAGGGGTTAATGTTTAAAATATAAAGAACTCATGCAACTCAACAGCAGCAAAACAAAACAAAACACACACACAAAAAAACGCCAAAAAAAAACTCCACAAGTAATCTAATGTAACAGCAGCAGATCCAAATAGACATTTTCCTGAAGAAGAAATACAGATGGTCTACACGAACACGAAAAGATGCTCAATATCATTAATCATCAGGGAAATGCAAATCAAACCAGAATGAGGCACCACTTCACACCTGTCAGAAGGGCCATTACCAAAAACACAAGAAATAGCAAGTTTTGGTGAAGATGTGGAGTAGAGGAAAACTCTAGTGCACCATTACTAGGAGTATAAAAGGGTGCAGCCACTATGGAAAACAGTACAGAAGTTCCTCCAAAAAATGAGAAACAGAACAACCAAAGGAGCCAGCAATTTCTGTTCTGAGTATTTATCTGAAGGAAATGAAAACACTAACTCACAAAGGTATATTCACCCCTGTGTACACTGCAGGAAAATAACAACAGTGAAAATAAAGAAACAACCTAAATGCCATCAGTGGATGAATGAATAAAGAAACTGTGGTCCATAAACAGTGGAATTCTACTCAGCCATAAAAAAGGACGAAATCTTTCGATTTACAACATGGTGGCCCTTGAAGGCATGATGCTAAGTAATACAGGCCAGACAGAAAGACAAATACTAGAAATCACACGTAGAACCTTAAACAAAACAAAAACAAAAATATGAGCTCACAGACAGAACAGATGGAGGGTGGCAGAAGTTTGGGGTTGGAGGTGGGAGAAATGGGTGAAGGGGTCAGAAGGAAAAAGAAAACAAGCCCAAATATAGCATCTTTCTTTTTCAGTTAAGTAATCTGTACCCCCAACATGGCTTAAACTCATAACCCGGAGATCAAGAGTCAGACACTCCACCGACCCAGGCAGCCAGGGTCCTGGAATTGTAGCATCTTCCGATACTCAATGTATGGAGAAAGGGGAAACTAATTTAATCTACGGTATTTTGAGGGCTAAGTATTTTTTGGTAAATGTAAAAAGTAAAGAACACATTCTTCATGGTCACACACTCAGGACTATATCTAGTTCTAACATTTATCATGACACTGAGCAAGTAACTTACCTTTTTAATTTAATTATTTATTTGAGACTCAGGGGGGACATAAACAGGGGGAGACATAAGCAGGGGGAGGGACAGAGGGAGAAGATGACTCCCCACTGAGCAGGGAGCCTGACCTGGGGTTCAATCCCAGGAACCTGGGATTATGTCCTGAGCCAAAGGCAGAAGCTTCAATGACTGAACCACCCCAGTGCCCCTACTTAACCTCTTTTCTGCCTGTTTGCCCACCTCAGAGTATATTATGAATATTTGCTTTTAGAATCGCTTCTATTTAAATTTAAAAATAGTTTTTAGAATTGAGTGAAATGGAGATCACTTAGAATAGTACCTATGAGAGTAAGCCCTCAAAAAATGTTGTAAAAAATCTTATTCTGGGGGTACCTGGGTGGCACAGTCAGTTAGGCAGCTGACTCTTGATTTTGGCTCAAATCAAAAACCCAAGCTCCTGGGAGAGAGCCCTGCACCAGGCTCCACACTCAGCGGGGATGCTGCTGGAGGATACCCTCTCTCCCTCTGACCCTCCCTTCTCTAGCATATGCTTGTGCACTCTCTGTCTCTACAATAAATACATATGTCTTTAAAAATCTTATCCTGAACATTTGGTGGTTGCGCAATCATTTTCATAATTGGGCAGTATCTCCTAGTTTATAAAGCACTTTTATACACATTCTCGTATTGGAGTCAGGATATGGTCATTGGAGAAGAATTTATTGTGTTTATTTACAGAGGAAAAAAAAAGAAAACCAGACTTAGAGCAGGGGTGTGCTTTGTTCATGGCTGCAGAACTAACAGATGATCTTCTTATTTTCAGCCCAATGGAGTAGAACAAGAAAAAATCCAAACACTGTAACAAGAGCCAATGAAGGGCACTACAACTGATAATGGAATTAACGCAGTAAAATTATCCAACATTTATAAATATTTACCGCCCCAGCATGGAGCAACTAAATATGTAGAGCATATATGAACAAACCTAAGAGAAGCAATCAGTACCAATACCACAGGGAACTTTAATACCTCACACTTCTCTCAATGATCCCCCATCCAGACAGAAGATCACAACGGAAACATCAGCCTCAGACAACCCCTTACTTGGATGGACTTGACAGATACACACAGAACCCTCCATCCAAAAGCAGCAAAAGGGATATACTCCTCTCAAGTGCCCCTAGAACGTTCTCCAACTTAGGTCATATGTAAGGCCACAAGACAAGTCAATAAATTCCAGAAGCCTAGAATTTTCCCAAATGAGGACTTAAATCAAATCAACCATCTTTTCCAACCACAGTGGTATAGAACTAGAAATCAATTACAAGAAGAAAACTGGAAATTCATAAACACAGAGACTAAACAACATGCTACTGAACAACCAATTGGGTTCATGGGCAAACCAAAATAAAATAGAAACACAGAAATACTTTGAGGTAAATGAAAAAATAATACAATGAAACAAAATTCACAGAATGCAGTAAAACAGGTTCTAAAATGGGGCACCCGGGGTGCCTGGGTGGCTCAGTGGGTTAAGCCGCTGCCTTTGGCTCAGGTCATGATCTCAGGGTCCTGGGATCGAGTCCCGCATCGGGCTCTTTGCTCAGCGGAGAGCCTGCTTCCTCCTCTCTCTCTCTGCCTGCCTCTCTGCCTACTTGTGATCTCTCTCTGTCAAATAAATAAATAAAATCTTTAAAAATAAATAAATAAAATGGGGCACCCGATTAGTCGATTAGTCTAGTCGATTAGTCAGTGGAGCTCTGTGACTCCTGATCTTGTGGTTTTGAGTTTCAACCCCACACTGGGCATAGAGCTCACTTTATTTTTTTAAAGATGCCATTTATTTATTTGACACAGAGCTGGGGAGAGAGACAGACAGACAGACTGAGCAAAGTGGAAGGAGCAGCAGGCAGTAGAAGAGAGAGAAAGGGGCTCCCCGTGCTGACAAGGGACCTCATGCAGGGCTCAATTCCAGGACCCTAAATTCATGACTTGAGCCAAAGGCCAACACCTAACAGATCAAGCCACACAGGCAGCCCTTAGAGCCAACTTAAAAAAAAAAAAAAAAAAGTTGTTCTAAGAAGGAAGTTTATAGTGATACAGGCCTAACTCAAGAAACAAGAAACATCTCAAATAAGCAACCTAACTTGATACCTCAAGGAAACAGAAAAGAACAAATAAAGTCCAAAGTTAGTAGAAGGAACACATCAGAACTTAAATAAATGAAATACAAACTAAAAAAAAAAAAAAAAGAAAGATACATATTTAAAAAAAAACACCAACAAGAATAACAGATCAACAAAGAGCTGGTTCTTTGAAAAGAACAAAGCTGACAGAGTCTCAGCCAGATTCAAAGAAAGAGGACTCATCATCAGAAATGAGAGAGATGTTCCCTGAAACCATTGATATGCAAAGGCTCTTAAGAATGTACTATGAGCAATTACACCCCAACAAGCTGGATAATCCAAAAGAAAAGGATACATTTCCAGAAACATACAACCTACTAAGATTGAATTCTAAAGAAACAGACATCTGACTGTTCAGCTGTCTACTAATGACCAGTAGAGAGATTAAATAAGAAATCAAAAACTTCCAACAAGCAAAAGTCCAGGACCCCATGGTTTCACCTGTGAATTCTACAAATCATCCACAGAAAAAAATGAATACCAATCCTTCTCCAACTCTGCCAGAAAAACAAGAGGAAGAAACGCTCCCCACCTCATTTTATGAGGCCAGCACGGCCCTTATCGAGACCTCCCAAGTATCTGTGATGAACATAAACATAAAAATCCTCACCCAAATATCTGCAAACCAAATTCTACAATACGGGAAGAGGTATGATCCAGTAAGATGTATTTCAGGGATGCAATGGTGGTTCAACATCCACAAATCAAAAATGTGCCGCATTCACAAAACGAAGGATCAACATCATAGGACCATGTCAACAGATGCAGAAAAAGCATTTGATAGCGCCGCTACCAAATCACTGCCACCCCGACCTGTGCTTCTGCCGCCTGGCTGGTCCCCACACCCTGTACCACTGCCACCCCACTATGCCATCCCCCACTGCCACCCTGCTGCACCCCACACACCCACCGCTGTCCCTTCCACCCACCCATTCATGACATGCTGCTGCCACCAGCGCTGCCACCCTCCACCCTGCTACTCCACAGCAGTGCCCTTTTTTCTACAACAGCTAACCCTCACCACAGCTGCTCTGCTGCCCTGCCGTTGCAACTGATGCCCAGCTGTGCCACCCCCAGTGCCCTTACCACTCCCTTGTGCACCCCCCAGGACTCTGCCACCCTGCTGCGCCACCCTCCAGTGCTTCTACTGCCCTGGTGCCTGTGTTTCCAACAGCACCACCACTGCTACCGTGGTCACCCTGCTCCTGCCCATCTCCACTGCCCCACCCAGCCCCCAAGCCATGCTGTGCCATTGCCATGTGGCTGCTGCGCCACTAGTCCCTCCCAACCACATCCAGGCCAATCCCTCCCCGCTTCACCTCCCTGCTTTGCCTCCCCATCTGCTGCCATCTCAAGTCACTGCCTTCCTCTAATCACTGCTGCCTCACTGCCCTCCCCCCGCCATTTCTTCACTGCATACTCTCCCCTTGCTGCCGCTGTGCAGAGCCCCTGCCCTGCCCACACAGCTATTAACCTGATGCTCTTGCCCTGCTGGTCCCACCAAACACCCCCAAACTTCTCCCGCCTGTCGGCCCCCCAGCCCTGCTCCAGTGCCTCCAGATTCCCTCCCCGTTGACCTGCTGCTGCCGCCCCACGCATCCCAGCCTTCTCCCAATTCTGCTACTGCCTGGGTGCCCCTGCCTCGTGACCCTGCCCTCTGCAGCACACCCCTCATACTGTCCACCTTACCACCACTGCTGCAGCTAAGCTGCTGCCCTGTGCCCGAGGCCACTGCTGACCTTCACTGTCCAGCCCCATTGACAGGCACTAAGGCCCTACCCTGCCATTCGTGCCCTACCTGTGCAGTTGCTGTGCCGCTGCCTCCCAGATGGTTCTGTCCCCCCTTCTCTGCCACCACCAACCGCCTGCCACCCCACATGCACCTGTGCAGCCGTGCTGTCCCACCCCGCCCACCACCATGCTCATTCCTGTCCTGATGCCCCACTACATTGCTGATACCACCCCATCTGCTCTCTCCACACCCCCACTACCACCCCACACCCCCCTGCCCCTTGCCATCACTGCCCCCTTACCACTACCCTGCTTCTGATCTGCTGCCACCCTGGGTCCCACTCTTACCCCATGTCCTGCTGCTCCCCTGTGTTCTGCAACTGCTGGTCTTCATAGCCCTGCCCTGTTGACTTGCATGACTGCCCCACCTACCATGCTGCCCCTCTGCTGTTCCTGCCCACCCCTCCCTGCAGCTACCACCTAGATGCTACCCCTGTCCCCCACTCCAGAGCCTTCCCGATTTCCTAGCCCTGTTGCCACACTGCTGCCGCCCCATGAGTCCTACTCCACCTTCCCCGCACTGGTACCACCAGGCTGCCCCCACCACGCTGCACCACCATCCACAGCGCCCCCACTTACAACCACCATTGCCTCTCCACTGCTACCCTGGGTCCACGCTGCTGCTGCTAACAGTGGTCCCGCCTGTAGACATGCACCAAGCCTAGCAAAGCCAGGCCCTTTGCTTTGCTGCCTGACCCACCACACCATGACGTTGAGACCCCACTCATACCCAGCTAGTCCTGCCCACCCCCAAGGACACTACCGCCTAGCTACTCCCCTCCCCCCACTCTGATGCCTCCTGGCTGCCAAGCGTGTGTCTCCCCAGCACATCTACCACCACCACCCCCCGTGTGGCTACCAGCTTGCTGCCCCCAAAAATGTACCCCTGCCACCCTGCGGTGCCCCCCCACAGGCCCCCTCAGTGCCGGGCAGCCTCTGTCCTGTGCCGGGCAGCCTCTGTCCTGTGCCCCAGGCTCTGCTGCGCTTCGCTTCCCCACCTCCTTGGCATGCACTATGAGCAGGCCCAGCAAGCCAGCCAAGCTGTCTCTGTGCTGCTGCCTCAGGGCTGGTCCCACCCTCCCTATACTGCCCTGCCACCTCCAATCTCCCCACCCCCTCCAGGTGCCACACTGCTGACCCCCTCAGATGGCACACAGCTCCCGACCCACGGCCGCTACCCCTCCCTGCCCCTCTACTGATTGGTTGCCCCCTCCCCCGACTCTGGTGACCCCAGCTCTCTCCCCCACTGATCCCGCCCCCATACGTGAGCGTTTTCACCTCTCTGACACCTCCTGGCACCCTTGCAGCCCTGTTACCCTGCCCACCACGCCAAACACTGGCCTCCCGATGATGCCATGCTGGTCCCTCCCCTCCACCCACCACCACCGCCTAGCTGCTTCCCTCTCCCCTGTCTCCGTGGTCTCACAACTGCCAGCCACATTACTGTGCTACTAGCACCCTATCCACCACCTCCCCGTGCTTCCACCACAATGCAACCGCCCACATACACCCCTGTCCCCCTTACCTCAGCTGCTGCCGCTCCACTGCGGCCCTGTGCCCCAGACCTCTGCTGCGCTTCACCTCCCCGCCCCCTTGACGCGCACGATGGGACCGCCCACCACCCGCTCCTAACTGTTGCTGCCCCGCTGCCTGGGGCTGCTCGCACCCTCCCACCCCCTCACCCCCTCTGCTGCAGCCTAGATTCAGACCATCCCCCACAGAAGCCACGCAGCTCCCACCCCTCCCTGTGCCACTACTGTATGTTCCCTTCCCCGCCTCTGGTGAGCCCTGCTCCCTCCTCCGAGATCCCGGCCCGAACCTCAGTATTGCCTCCCAGTTGCAAACCCCTCAGGCTCATGCAGCCCAGCCCACCATGCCCTGACGTTGTCCACCCGCTAACGCCCGGCTTGTCCCGCCCCCAACCCTCCAATACGGCCTGACGGCTTCCCCCTCCACCCTGCTCCATTGCCTCCCCGCTGCCAGGCATTACCGCTACTTCCGCCCTGAATATCCACCCCCCTCCCAGCGCTTCCGCCACATTGCTACAGCCCACATGCACCCTGCCACCCTGCTGTGCGCCTCACCCTGCCCCCCTTACCTTAGCTGCCGCCGATCGGATGCAGCCCTGTGCCCCAGGCCTCTGCGGCATTTTGTTGCCCTGCCCCCTTGGCGTGCACGATGGTCTGGCCCACCACACCCGCCCCCGCGTTGCTGCGCTGCTGCCTCGTGCTCCTCCCATCCCCTCACCCCTGTGCTGCCTACATTCTACCCATCCCCCAGAGGTGCCACATGGCTGTCCCGCTCGGGTGCCACGCAGCACCCACCCCTCCCTGTACAACTACTGCCTGCCCCCTTCCCCGCCTCTGGTGACCCCTGCTCCCTCCTCCGTGATCCCGTCCCCCTACCTCAGTGTTCTCTCCGGCTGCAAACCCCTCAGGCTCATGCAGCCCAGCCCACCATGCCCTGACGTTGTTGACCGCTAACGCCCGGCTTGTCCCGCCCCCAACCCCCCACTACTGCCTGACGGCTTCCCCCGCCCCCCTGCTCCGTTGCCGCCCCGCTGCCAGGCATGTTACCGCTAGTTCCGCTCTGGATATCCGCCCCCCTCCCCGCGCCTCCTCCACATTGCTACAACAACATGCATCCTGCCACCCTGCTGTGTCCCTCACCCTGCCCTCCTTCCCTCAGCTGCCGCCGATATGCTGCGGCCCTGTGCCCCAGGCCTCTGCGGCGATTCGCTGCCCTGCCCCCTTGGCGCGCAGGATGGTCCCGCCCACCACGCCGCCCCCCCACCGCCGTTGCTGCGCTGCTGCCTCGTGCTCCTCCCATCCCCTCACCCCTGTGCTGCCTACATTCTACCCATCCCCCAGAGGTGCCACATGGCTGTCCCGCTCGGGTGCCACGCAGCTCCCACCCCTCCCTGTACGACTACTGCCTGCCCCCTTCCCCGCCTCTGGTGACCCCTGCTCCCTCCTCCGTGATCCCGTCCCCCTACCTCAGTGTTCTCTCCGGCTGCAAACCCCTCAGGCTCATGCAGCCCAGCCCACCATGCCCTGACGTTGTTGACCGCTAACGCCCGGCTTGTCCCGCCCCCAACCCCCCACTACTGCCTGACGGCTTCCCCCTCCCCCCTGCTCCGTTGCCGCCCCGGGGCCAGGCATGTTACCGCTAGTTCCGCTCTGGATATCTGCCCCCCTCCCCGCGCCTCCTCCACATTGCTACAACAACATGCATCCTGCCACCCTGCTGTGCGCCTCACCCTGCCCCCCTTACCTTAGCTGCCGCAGATCGGGTACGGCCCTGTGTCCCAGGCCCCTGTGCCCCAGGCTGCCCTGCCCCCTTAGCACCCACGATGGTCCCGCCCACCACGCCCACCCCCCACTGTTGCTACACTGCTGCCTGGGGCTCCTCCCATCCCCATGGAAGCAAACGAATGTTACAAATTAAGGCTACTTTTTGTTGTTCTGAACAATCAACAGATAAACATTTTCTATCACACCCCTCTTCATAATAGTGAATTCTATACAATTCTGTTATTAAAATGGCTAAAAGTATAAAATTATGTTTTAAATGTCATGTAAGTGGACTTCAGAGTGAGATATGAAAAAGTCAAAGAAATAACAATCCTTGAAAGAAAGTGATGAAAATGGAAGAATTATTATTTTCTACCAGAGGATTTTCTCTTAAGTAGAGGAAGAATTTTGATATATAAGGCATATGGAATGAGCCGTTGTAGTAAATTTTGTATTGTATGTATGTAAATTGACACAAAATAAATAGAAGTAACATACCATGAATAGATAAATTCTGTTCCAGGAACACAGGGCATTCCTGTTCCAAAAAATATATATAAACCTACTCTTATTCATCAATTGGTGAAATATGAAAATAACAATTATTTCAATAGATGAAGATAAAGCATTTGGTTAAAAGTGTTAGTAATTAGATACAATGGATAATGGCATATGCAAGCTACATATAGAAAAACTCAATAATTTCTTTTACATAAGTAAATGATAGTTACAAAATGTAATCATTACATATGACCAACAAAAAATGCTTGACTTTATAAATATAAACATAAACCTGAAATATACTGCAAATATTAACCAGATAACATACTGTGAGATATTTTTATTTACTCCTTAGAATTTTTTTATGTTTTTAAATTTCTCTACAGTGAAACATCAAAACTACGTAGATTATGAAAAGGAACATAGAGACCAGACCTCATTCACAACAGCAACAAAAACTTGAAAAATATCCAAGAGTAGCTTTATTTTTTTAAAGATTTGTTTATTTTAGAAATAAAAAGTGTGTGTGTGTGTGTGAGAGAGAGAGAGACAGAGACAGAGAGATAGAGAGACAGAGAGAGAGAGAGAGAAAGGGGGGGATGGGCAGAGGCAGAGAATTTTCAAGCAGACTCCCTGCTGAGCACAGAGCCCAATTCTGGGCTGGATCCCAGGAATGAAAAGATCATGACCTGAGCTGAAACTCAACAACTGAGCCACCCAGATGCCCCTTCAAGAGTAGCTTTAAATGAGAAGAAATTAAAATTAGATCAATCTTAAATATGTAAGAATAAAAAGGAAGAGTAGGAGAAGGAAGAGAAAGAAGAAAGACAAGAGCAGAAGAAGAGTAGTCAACGAGTGGTATGAATTTTACTAAAGCTGGCATGGGACAAAACTAGAAGAAAGAAATAACTTCATTAGTAGTATCTTTATGGTATGACCAAATGTAGTTTGTTTTTATTCTATATGCTTGAAAAAATATCTTCCTATTTTTTATTTCATTTTTAACTTTAATATTTAACATTCAAAGAAATATTTTGGGACTTCAGGCAGGAATTTTCCTCAACCACACTGCATCCCCAAAGTTTTTCTATATGGTTGATCCCCCACCATATCTTAGGTCTTGGAGATGATCATTATTTTCTCTAACATGAACCAGTAATAATAGACAATCCTGCATCATGTTTGTTTCTTTTATTGTCCTTACCACAATGAGTCCTTACTAACTTAGTTATGTACATGTTAAATGTCTCTTGATCTCTCACTTATCACTAACTCCAAAAGGGCAGTCAGCTTTTGTTTTCTTCACCAATATATAATCAATCGCCTAGCCCATGACACATTAGGTAGGAACTCAATAAACACATTTGGATGAATAAACAATGTAAATGAGGAAAGTGAAATTGTAACAGAGTTTGGAAATTTAACTGACAAGCTATAAGTACAAAATAAAAATTGATTTGCTGTACAAATGGTTGCAAATTTGTCATGACAAAACTGGCCATCTGTGTCCATATTTTGTTTTCTGTAAACAGATTCTGTAAGTCTGTAAGTGAGTGACTCTGTAAGTGAGTGACTCCTTATATTTTGCACCCTCGGGAACAAAAATGTCTCATTCTGATATCTCTGTTAATTTATCTATTATTTTTTTATATCCATAAACTTATCTTTGAAAGAGAAAAGAGGTCATCTCCAGGCTATTTCATCTTCCCAACTACCGGTTCCTGAATGCCTTTCCTTTCATACAAAGAGTATTATCTGTGTTCTGACTTTGTTCCACTCCTTTAATATGATGTTGACTATTGTTGGTCTTCTTCTTTCAAGTAAATTTAGAATCAGTTTGCTGATATCCATAAATTAACTTGATGGTATTTTGACTGGGATTGTCTTGAATCTACAGACCAATTTGTGAAGAACCTGCATCTTGACCATATTGAATCTATTTATGCATGAATAAGGAGATTTTCTCCCATTCTTTTGCTCATCATTACTTTTCATCAGCATCTTGAGTTGTTCTTATATAGATAAATGGTTATGTTTCCCTTTCTCCTGATAGAGGCATGAGGAAATTTTTCTCCACTATTAACTATGAGGACCTGGTAGAAACCCTGGAGGTAAAACTCACAAATGTATAGAGGCCCCCTATGGCTGGTTCCCCTTGGAATTTGTTTTTATTTTGCGGGGCTTGTCCCCACTTAGAGTTCTTATGAGAGTCATATCCACACTAACCCTCCAAGCAATTCACTAATTACAGCTCAGGTTTCCCAAACCCAGGACTGGTTTCTGGGGAAGTTTCTGCTCTGGAAAGTTGTAATTCTCTGTGTCTGCCTGTCTGTCTCTCCAGTTTTAGAAGCAGTGATTGTCCATGAACTCACTCTCTGAAATATCTAAGGAGAATTGCTTATTTTTCAGTTTATTCAGCTTTTTAGTTGTTGGGATGGAGTGACAATTTCTAAGCTCCTTATTTCTCAGACCAAATCAGTTGTGCTTATTTTCTTTTAAGATTTATTTATTTATTTGAGAGAATGAGAGAGAGAAAGAGGTGGGGGGGGCAGAAAGAGAGGGAGAGGAAGAAAAACTCCTAAGCATACACCCACTGAGTGTGGAGCCTGACACAAGGCTCCATCTCATGACCCTGAGATCATGACCTCAGCCAAAACCAAGACATCACCACCCAGGGACCCCCAATTTTGCTTATTTTTTAATCAACATCTTCAGGTCTTGCAAACCCTTATCTCTCTTTTCTAACTTGCCTTTCCAATGATTGCCAATTAAGTCACTCACTGAACAAAAGTTACAAGTACCTGCTAAATTTAGTAAGACCTCTGCAAACTGAAGGGAATTATACAATAATCTGTAACCAAGATGTACCTACTTTTATGATTTTATAACCCAGAGGAATAAACCTCAGTGAATTTCTTCCATTTCTATTACCTGACTTTTCAATCTAGTTAATAAACCATTTGGCCTCAGGATTATACCTTTTCCATGTAGATTGTGATATCATATAAGAACATTTTTAAATGTTTAATGAAATTTATTTTCAGTAATAAATGAAGCAAACACAAAGTTAAATTTGTTGTGGTCCCTGAAAGTAATTTCAGTCATGAATTGCAAAAGTTTGTCAATAGTTATAAGTGGGAAATACATTAGCAATAGAAAGACAATGCACTGGGGAGAGATGATTAAAGAAAATTGGATTTAATACTGGTAAAATGTATTTTCTTTTAAACAGAAAGTCACTACTTCAAGTTACCTCTAAGTTTTAGGCAAAACAGTCTATGATTTTTTTTTTATTTATGTACTGCGATTTAGATAGAACAAAAAGTAATTTGAGATTTTGCTATGGTAACAAATGTGAAATTGCCAAAGTAGTAGTATGACACACTCAGTTAAAAGCAGTCTCTATGTTTGCCAAGAGGATCTGCACTGCAACACACTTCAAGGATTTTAAATAAGTCTATCTAACCAAGTGGGAAGTACTGTAGCCTTTCCAGAAATACAATATTACCTTGTTTTACCTATTTTCCAAGTAAACACATTCCATAATTCTTTAGGAATATTGTAAATTTGTTCTAACAAAAACCTAGGTGGTAAAAAAATATTCATCATGTGATTTAAATAAATACTTCTCAAGGAAGCAAAAGCAAAACCGATTTTTGGGGACATCACCAAGATCAAAACCTTCTGTACAATAAAGGAAACAGTCAACAGAAGAAAGAGGCAATCCACAGAATGGGAGAAGATATTAGCAAATGACAATATAGACAAAGGGCTGATATCCAGGATCTATAAGTACTCCTCAAACTCAACACACAAAAAACAGATAATCATGTCAAAAAATGGGCAGAAGACATGAACAGACATTTCTCCAATGAAGACATACAAATGGCTAACAGACACATGAAAAAATGTTCATCATCACTAGTGATCAGAGCTATTCAAATCAAAACCACATTGAGATACCACCTGACACCAGTTAGAAGGGTCAAAATGAACAAGACAGTAAACAACATGTGTTGGAGAGGATGTGGAGAAAGGGGAACCCTCTTACACTCTTGGTGGGAATGCAAGCTGGTGCTGACACTTTGGAAAACAGTGTGGAGATTCCTTAAGAAATTAAAAATAGAGCTTCCCTATGACCTTGCAATTGCACTAGTGGGTATTTACCCCAAAGATACAGATGCATGAAATGAAGGGCCATCCATACCCCAGTGTTCATAACAGCAATGGCCACAGTCACCAAACTGTGGAAAGAACCAAGATGCCCTTCAACGGACGAATGGATGAGGAAGATGTGGTCCATAGACACTGTGGAGTATTATGCCTCCCTCAGAAAGAATGAATAACCAACTTTTGTATCAACATGGACAGGACTGGAAGAGATTATGCTAAGTGAAATAAGCCAAGCAGAGAGAGTCAATCATCATATGGTTTCACTTATTTGTGGAGCATAACAAATAGCATGGAGGACAAGGGGAGAAGGAGAGGAGAAAGGAGTTGAGGGAAATTGGAAGGGGAGGTGAACCATGAGAGACTATGGACTCTGAAAAACAATCTGAGGGTTTTGAAGGGGTTGGAGATGGGAGGTTGGGGGAACCAGGTGGTGGGTATTATAGAGGGCATGGATTGCATGGAGCACTGGGTGTGGTGCAAAAACAATGAATACTGTTATGCTGAAAATAAATTTTAAAAAATGATTTTATTCAGGACGCCTGGGTGGCTCAGTTGGTTAAGCGGCTGCCTTCGGCTCAGGTCATGATCCCAGCGTCCTGGGATCAAGTCCCACATCAGGCTCCTTGCTCAGCAGGGAGCCTGCTTCTCCCTCTGCCTCTGCCTGCCATTCTGTCTGCCTGTGCTCGCTCGCTCTCCCCACACCCTGATAAATAAATAAAATCTTTAAAAAATAATAATAAAAAAATAAAAAATAAATAAAATAAATAAAAAATGATTTTATTCAAACAACAAGACCCGTGGGCAGAAAGAGCTCTCGCACTTGGGTTGTGGAGGTGGTTGATTATAGACTGTGATGTTGGGGAGGTAAGGAAAAGGGAAGTTTCAAAAGAACTTTCATATGCTGAAGAGGACTGTAAGATATCAGAGGCCCTGCCATTGTCAGGTTAAGGTGTTTTTCCTTTTAGTAAGACATTAACAGTAAAAGACTTGGGAGCTTCCTGGAGGAATGGCACATTCCTGCTGTCACACATTCTTATCAATGAGCTTTAGGTTTAGAAGAAATTTAACTTTATTTACATTTCCCTCTGCCTCAGCCTCCCTCAATTTTAGGGAGGGAAAGATAGTGTTAGGGCTTCAAGAACTGAGTTATGTGTCTTTGGAAGTTAAGCTATTGATAAGAATTCTTCCTTGTAGTGGTGCCTGGGTGGCTCAGTGGTTTACGCCTCTGCCTTCGGCTCAGGTCATGATCTCAGGGTCCTGGGATCGATCCCCACATTAGGCTCTCTGCTCAGCGGGGAGCCTGCTTCCCTCTCTCTCTGCCTGCCTCTCTGCCTACTTGTGATCTCTCTCTGTCTATCAAATAAATAAATAAAAATCTTTAAAAAAACAAAAGAAAAGAATTCTTCCTTGTAAATCATTAGGACATTTGTACACTGAGGGAGACGCAGGTCTGGTAGAATTGTGATCTCTACCAGTTAGCTATTTGTTTTTCCTTTAGGGTAGCAGGAATGCCTGAGGACTGTCACATATCCCAAGATGGGGGCTATTAAAGCTTGCCGGCTTCTGCATTGTCCTCAGACTGCCTTCTGTTGCCTCATCAGATGGGGTCCTCTGAAGGTGGGGTGGGTTCAGGTGGGCCCGCAAATTTCTCCTGCTCTGAATCCTTTCCATGAGTCCAAATGCCACAGTTTCTTTCTGGGTGCCAGGCAGAGTCCTCTGGTATTTTTCAGATATGGCTGCCAGGTCTCTGGGGACCAAAGCCTCATAGTCCAACCAAGGGTTAGGGCTAAGGCCTAGGGGCATAGCATATTCAATAAGCCAGAGCTGAGGTGAACTTCCTGGGGGCTGAGTTGAGGGCTTGGGTCAGGGAGAGTGGCCATTTCCTGGTTCGAGTGCAGAGGGCCACTGAACATGGAGGTGGTCTCAGGTTGGTCTCAGCAGTTCATTCAACTGCTCTGAATCTTTTCCAGATTTCCAAATGGCATGGTTTCTATGTGGGTGGCAGGCAGAGTCCTGTAGTATTGCTCAGGTATCCCCAAAGTGTACAGCTGACTTCCAGGCTTCTGGGGACAGAAGCCTCAATGTCCAACCGAAGGTTAAGGTTAGGACCTAGGGTCATGGCAGATATGATCAGCCAGAACTGAGGAAAACTCCTGGGGGCTGAGTTGAGGGCTTGGGTCTGGGTGAGGGGCAGACTTCTGGTTCTAGTGCACAGGGCCACCAAATATGGGGAGGTGGCCTCAGGTTGGCATGCAGATTTCTCCTGTTCTGAATCCTTTCCAAAGTTTCCTTGTGGGTAGCCAGTGGAGTTCTCTGGCTTTGCTCAGGTGTCCCCCATCTGTAGGGCTTGGGATCTGTGCTTTGGGGTACAGAGGCCTCAAAGTCCAACCTCAGGTTAGGGTAAGGGCCTAGATGCATTGTAGGCCTGATCTGTGGGGGGTGAGGTGAAGCCTCAGAGGCTTCCCGGGGTCAGGGGAGTGTCAGACTCCAAGTTTGTGTCCTGGGGCTGTGGTGATTGGGAGTGGCCTCATTTGGGCATACAGATTTCTCTTGCTCTGAATCCTTTCCAGAGTTTCAAGTGGCACAATTTCCTTCTGTGTGGCAGGCAAAGTTCTCTGGGTTTGCTCAGGCGTGCCCAGTCTTTGGGCTTGGGAGCCAGTCTTCTGGGACAGAAGACTCAAAACTAAACGAATTGTTAGGGTTAGGGCCTAGGGTCATGGCAGAGGTCAGGAGACCCTGAAGCATGCTTCCCTGGGGCCCAAGTTGAGGGCATGGTTAAGGGGAATGTCAGGCTCCCTGTTGTGTCCAGGGGCCCCTAAAGGCGGGGTGGATTCAAGTGGGAATGCAGATGTGTCCTGCTCTGTGTCCTTTCTGGAGTTCCAAATGGCAGGGATTCCTTCTGGTAACAGGCAGAGTCCTGTGGTATTTTTCAGATATCCCCAATGTGTAGAGCTTGGCTGCAAGACCGCTGGGGACATAAGCCTCAAAGTCCAACTGAGGGTTAGGGATAGGGCCTAGGGGCATAGCATACCAAATATACCAGAGCTGAGGCAAATTTCTTGGTAGCTGAGTTGAGGGCTTGGGTCAGAGTGAGGGGCAGGCTTCTGGTTCAAGTTCCAGGGGCTACTGTATATTGGGGTGGACTCAGGTTGGCATGCAGATTTCAACTTCTCTGAATTCTTTCTAGAGTTCAAAATGGCATGATTTCCTTGTCGGGGGTAGACAAAGTTCTCTGGCTTTGCTCTGATGTCGCCAGTCTGTAGGGCTTGGGAACCAGGCCTCAGGGGACAGAAGCCTCAAAGTCCAACCTCAGGTTAGGGTAAGGGCCTAGAGGCATGGCAGGTTCATTCAACAGGAGGTGAGGTGAGCTTCCTGGGGTGTGGAGTCGAGGGCCTGGGTCAGGGGAGTGTTTAGAATCCAAGTTTGTGTCCGGGGGGGGGCCATGGTCATTGGGAATGGTCTCATGTGGACATGCAGATTTCTCTTGTTCTGAATCCTTTCCGGAGTTCCAACTTGTTGGGTTTCCTTCTGTGTGGCAGGTGGAGTCCTCTTGGATTGCTCAGGTCTCTGCAGTCCCTAAAGCTTGGGAGCCAGGTCCCTGAGAACAGAAGACTCAAAGCTACAGCTATGGCATGGCAGAGATCTGCAGGTCTTGTTGCTTCCGGGGGCTGAGTTGAGGCCCTGGGTCAGGGGACAGTCAGGCTGCTGTTGTGAACGGGAGCCCCTGAGTGTGGGGTGAATTCCAGTGGGAATGCAGATTGGTCCTCCTCTGCAGCCTTTCTGGAGTTCCAAATGGCAGGGATTCCTTCTGGGAGGCTAGGGGAGTCCTCAGGTATTGCTCAGGTATCCCCAATGTGTAAGGCTTGGGTGCCAGGGCTCTGGTGACAAACACTCAAAGCCCAATTAAAGGTTATGTTTAGGGCCTAAGGGCATGAAATGCCTGATCTGCTGGCACCGAGTCCAGCTTCCTTTGGAGCTGAGTTGAGGGCATGGTCAGGCTGAGTGTCAGATTCTGTGGTTTGTAGCAGCAAGCCTCTGAAGGGGGGGTTGGTTCAGGTGGACATGCAGAGTTCTCCTGCTCTGAATCCTCTCGGGAGTTGCAAATGCCATGATTTCTTTGTGGGTGCCTGGTGGGGTCTTTGGTATTTTTCAGATATCCCTGATGTCTGATGGCCCAGTGTGTAGAGCTGGGCTGCAAGGCCTCTGGGGACAGAATTCTCAATGTCTCACCAAGGGTTTGGGTAGGACCGAAGGGCATGGCAAACCTGATCAGCCACAGCTGAGGCCAACTCCTTGCGGCTAAATTGAGGGCTTGGGTCAGGGTGTGTGTCATGCTCTTGGTTTGAGTTTCTTTTTGGGGTGGCAGGTGGAGTTTCTCTGGGTTTGCAGAGGTTGTCCCCAGTGTGTAGGGCTTGGGAGCCAGGCTTCTGGGGACGGAAGACTCAAAGCTAAACCCATCACTTGGTGTAGGACCTGGGGGCATAGCAGACCCAGTCTGCAGTCTTTGACGTGAGCTTCCCAGGATGCTGAGTTGAGGGCCTGTGTCAGCATGAGTGTCAGACTCTGAGTTCATGTCCAACGGACCACAGAAATTGGGGGTTGCCCCTGTTGGCATGCAGATTTCTCCTACTCTGAAGCCTTTCCAGAGTTTGACATGGCACAGTTTCCTTCTGGGTGACAGGCAGAGCCCTCTGGTATTGCTCAGCTGTCCCCAGTCTCTGGGGCTTTGGAGGCTGGCTCTTCGGGGGACAGACCTCTAAGGAACGCAACTTAGGGTTAGCATTCAGTTCTAGTGGCATGGCAGGCTTGGCCTGGCAGTGATGTGGCAAACTTCACAGGGGTCTCCTATGAGTGTGTGCTTTAAGGTTAATTTCAGGTTCTGGGTTTGTGTCCAAGGGTGCACTAAATTTGGTCATATCCTCTGATGGGCATGGAGATTTCTACTGACTGTATCCATTCTGGAGTTCCAAATGGTTGCCAGCTGTAGAAAACTGTGCCATTTCAAACTCCAGAAAGGACTCAGAATAGGAGAAATCTGCATGCCCATATGAGGCCATCCAAATTTCAGTGGCCAGCTGGACATAATCCCAGATTCTGAAACTCACCCTGACCCACCCTCTCAACTTAGCCCTCTGAAAACATCAAAACATCAAAAACACCACTAGGAGATGCCGTCTGCCATGCCCCTAGGCCCTAACCATAACCATATTTGGCATCTGAGAAGCCCATCCCCGTGATGTGGAACAAAGAGAAGGAACTGGGGCATTGTCAGAGGACTCAGAAGGAAACAATGCCATTTGGATCTCCAGAAAGGATTAATGGCAGGAGAAATCTTCATGCCCACCTGACGCCGCCCCCACATTCAGTGTTCCTTAGTAGAAACCTGGAGTCTGAAACTCACCCTGGCCCTGATCTCATCTCAGTCCCCCCCAGGAAATTCTCCATTGTACCTTCAGCTTGGTCCTGCCATGCCCCAGGCCCTAACCCTAACCCCATATTGGGTTCTGAGGGGTCCAACTCCAAAAGCCTGGATCCAAAGACCCTTGAGCAACACCAGAGGACTCAGCCTGCCACCAAGAAAGAAACTGTGGTCTTTGGAACTATGGAAAGGATTCCAAGTAGGAGAAATGTGGAAATCCCCCTGAGGCCACCCCAACATTCAGCAGCCCCATGGACAACAATGCAGAGCCTGACACTCATTCTTAAGCAAGCCATCAAATCTTCCCTCTAGAAAGGTCAAATCAAAGCTGGCAGATTAGGTTAGCCATACCCCTAGTCCCTAACCCGTACCCTAGGTTGGGTTCTGAGGCCTCCATCCCCCAAGAGCCTGGATCCAAAGACCCAAGGATTGGAGACACTTGAGGAATACTAGTGGCCTCAGCCTGCCATCCACAAGGAAACCATTCCATCTGGAACTCTTGAAAGCATTCTGAATAATAGAAATCTGCATGCCCACATCTGGTCACCCTGACATTCAGGGGGCCCCTGGACACAAACCTGGAGCTTGACACCCAACCTGAGCTAGACCCTCAACTCAGCCTCCCATCAAGATGCAATGAGCACTGGCAGTCCACACCTGTCATGCCACTAGGTTATAATCCTGACTGGACTGTAGGTTTAGTTCTGAGGCTTCTGTCCCCAGAGGCCTGGGACATAAGCTGTCTAGACTGAGGAGACCAGAGCAATCCTAGAGGGCTCAGAATGCCCCCCAGCAAGAAAAACAGTGCCATTTGGAAGTACAGAAAGAATGAACAGCAGAATCTGTTCTGAATCTGCAGAACCCACCGTGAATCTGCACGCCCACCTGAGGCCACGCCCATATGAGTAGACCCCTGGACACCAACCCAGAGCCAGACACTGACCCTGACCCATGCCCTCATCTCAGCCACCTGGGAGGCTCTCCAAAGCACTTTCAGATCAGTCCTGCCATGCCCCTAGGCCTTAAGCCTCACCCCAGTTTGGATACAGAGAGGGTCCATCCCCAAGGCCTGGGCTACAGAACCCAAGGGATTGGGAGTACCTGAGCAAGACCAGATGGCTGAGCCTGCCACCCGGAGGGAAAAACCGTGCCATTTGGAACTCTGGGAAGGATTCGGTGGAGGAGAAAATTGCATGCTCAACTCTAGCCACCGCACATTCAGCAGGCCACTGAACACAAACCGGAACCTGACACTCCCCCTGAACCATGCCCTCAAAACAGCCCCCCATAAACATGGACAGAGCATGCCGTCCCAGACCTGCTAGGCCCCTAGGCCCTTACCCTAACCCTGGGTTCTGTTCTGAGGTTTCTGTCCTGAGAGGCCCACATTCAGCAGTCCCCTGGACACAGACCTGGAACCTGACACTGACACTGACCCTGAACCATGCTCTCAAGTCAGGCCCCTGTAAGCCTTGCCACAGTGCTTTCAGATCAGTGCAGCCATGCCCAGAGCCACTAACCCTAAGCCTAGGTTCTCCCTCCTCTATTTTCTGCACATGCTATTGTCTCTTAGCCAGTAAAGAGATTACCTATAGGTATTTTAGAGCTCCATTCAGGGTTAAAAGATGACCTGTTTATAGAGGGTGTCATCTCTCTTTCACGATGCTGGTTTTTCCTCAGAGGTAAGTGAGTGCTGGTTATTAACAAACCTGACTTGAGAGTCACTGGTAACTTGAGATCCTAGTCTCCACACCACGGAGGGTGGGGTGGAGGCGCTCGAGCCTGAAGGCGGACCAGTCCCAGGCTACTGCCTGGCTCCAAGTGAGACATGAAGCCTTGGAGTTCTCTTTCCCCATCTTTATGTCATGGCGATGATAGGGGTGATTGGATGTGTCAAAGAATTTGGCATTTTTTTTAAGATTATTTATTTATTTATTTATTTGACAGAGAGAGATCACAGGTAGGTAGAGAGACTGGCAGAGAGAGAGAGAGAGAGAGAGAGAGTGAAGCAGGCTCCCTGCTGAGCAGAGAGCCCGATGTGAGACTCGATCCCAGGACCCTGAGATCATGACCTGAGCCGAAGGCAGCGGCTTAACCCACTGAGCCACCCAGGCGCCCCAGAATTTGGCATTTTTAATGTCTCTTCATACCTGAGAAGTAATCCGGCATATATTACAGGAATGTCAAATAAAAATGTACAACATATTAGACATTACTTTTTTAAAGAGAAACTGCTAGGCAAAAAAGATACTTTGTGCTGTCAAATATATAAAGAATTGATTTATTTTAAGTCATCTTATAGATACAAATGCAGGCTTCAGATGACCTCAGAGAATATTCTTTTCTAGTTCGCAACTGTTACTTAAACTAGCAACAGAAGGATCATCTATCTTTCCTCAAAGTTTTTGGTAACAACAACCCTTCAAATAAAAATCTCTGAATGCTGATAAAATGAATTATTAGTTTTGATCCTACCATGTTATTGATTGTGAATCTTTGAAGCACATAAAAGTGAAATGTGCTTTGGGTGCTTGGGTGAGTCAGTTGGTTACGTATCTGATTTTTAAAAAAGATTTTATTTATTTATTTGACAGAGAGAGAGAGGGCACAGCAGGGGGAGCAGGAAAGGGAGAGGGAGAAGCAGACTCCCCCACCCTCATGCTGAGCAGGGAGCCTGATGTGGGGTTCAATCCCAGGACCCTGAAATCATGACCTGAGCTGAAGGCAGCCACTTGACTGACTGAGCCACCCAGGGGCCCTTAGTCTCACCAAGATTTTAAAAACGTAGTATTTTCCTTTTTAGGAATTCCATTTTGTCTTGCCATAAAGAGGAAATTCTATTAAAACAGACAAAATACATGATACAGAGTTTCTAGACACCATGCCAAAGTGACACAGACTATAGCTCCTGAGAGAAGGAACACTAAGGAGTGGTTCCTACAATTGCCTAGTGTTCTGTCTAGGGACGATTTCCTGACTTCAGGGCAGGCACCTAGAACGTAGCATGGTGGCCCCACTATGATGGAGAAAAAAACACTGGCAAGTGGGGTGACTGAGGTGGCTGAATCCAGCCCTCCAGCCAGTGCTGGGCGTCCCCCTGCCTTACGCCACAGCCTTCTCTGGCCTGAGATCTGAGATAGGTTGCTTTCCCCCAACTAAAAACTAGAAAGTCTGTCTTGTTGTTTTTTGGTTTGGAAGATATGAATTTTAGGCAAGGAGAGCTGGGAAGGTGGCACACAGGGTAAAGAAGTTTGGGAGTCCTATGCTATGGGAAGCCAAGTCCTTGTTGGCACCATGTGGTGGTTCTCAAGTGAATAGTTACCAGCAGGCCAAATGCCAAAAAGACATTTTATTTATTTATTTATTTTTAAGATTTTTATTTATTTATTTGACAGACAGAGATCACAAGTAGGCAGAGAGGCAGGCAGAGAGAGAGGAGGAAGCGGGCTTCCTGCTGAGCAGAGAGCCTGATGTAAGGCTGGATGCAGGGCTTGATCCCAGGACCCTGGGATCATGACCTGAGCCAAAGGCAGAGGTTTTAACCCATTGGGCCACCCAGGAGCCCCCCAAAAAGACATTTTAGAATGTGGGCCTTAAGAGGACATTTGGACTTTTTTTTTGGAAACTGTGACGCTGAGGAGATCCTGGCCAGGCTGAGGATACTGGATCTCATTGTGCTCCTAGCCCTTTGACCTTTCCCTGAAGCCCCTCAATAAAACGGTTTGATCCTGCCCCCTTCAGAATAGAACACTGGCGCCAATTGCACCCTGAGAGGTTCTGTGCTATACATTAAGAAGCACCATCTTACCCTCTGTTTCTGTGATCTTGGTCTGTCCATAATTCCCGATTTCTGGAACTATAGGATGTGAGGTCTTCATGGCAGCCACATCCAGTACCCAAGTGCCCTGATTTCTCCTCTCTCATCTGGTATGACTGTCTACACTTATAAAAGATGGGATCCCAGAACGTTTTTAAAAAATATTTTATTGGGGCGCCTGGGTGGCTCAGTGGGTTAAAGCCTCTGCCTTCGGCTCAGATCATGATCTCAGGGTCCTGTCATTGAGCCCCGCATCTGGCTCTCTGCTCAGCAGGGGGCCTGCTTCCTCCTCTCTCTGTCTACTTGAGATCTCTGCCTATAAAATAAATAAATAAAATCTTTAAAAAATATATGTTATTTATTTATTTGAGAGAGAGAAAGAGAGTGAGCAGACTCCCAAGGGGTTAGAGGCAGAGGGAGAGGGAACAGGCTCCCCACTGAACTGCAAGCCCCATAGTTGTGGGGCTTGATCCCAGGACCCTGGGGTCATGACCTTCATTGAAGGCAGACGCTTAAGGACTGACCTGGGCACCCCGTCTGGAAGTCTTTTCACCAAGGCAGAGTTCACTGCTGAGGATGAGCTGTGCTTCCTTTCACCTGGAGCAGAGGTGCTGGGATGCCTGGTCTTGAGAAGGATGAGACCGTTATCCCGGAGTGGTCCAGGGAAGATGGGGCCACCATTAGTTCCAGCCCCATCTTTGACTAGCGTCTATACCAACCACAGAGTGGGGAGGAGGGAGGCAGAGGTCTGACAGCAGTAAGCTTGAAGAACAAACTTCTCCTGGGGGACCCACCAACCTGACATAATGACACTTTATGAGAAATGTCAGGTTCCCCACTGAGTGCAGAGATCATGACCTGAGCTGAAATCAAGAGTTGGAGTTCTCTCTCTCTCTCTCTCTCTCTCTCTCTCTCTTTAAGATTTCACTTATTTATCTGACACAGAGAGACAGAGAGAGAGTGCAAGCAGGGGGAGCAGGGAGCATAGGGACAGGGAGAAGCAGGCTTCCCTCTGAGCAAGGAGCCTGTCATGAGTCTCAATCCCAGGGCCCAGGATCAGGACCTGAGCCGAAGGCAAGTGCTTAACTGACTGAGCCATCCAGGCACCCTGAGAGTTGGAGTCTTAACTGACTGCACCAACCAGGTGTCCCAAGGAGGCTTTATTTAGAGGTCATGGAATTGAGGACAAACCAGAAAAAGGACTGAGAGGAAAGAAAAACTAGGGTATAGGAGCAAGACCAGGGAAGTCATGTGAAGAAAGTATTTCAGGGAGAAGGTGTTCAGCAGTGCGAAATGCTGCTTTAGGTCAAATCAATGAGTCCTGAGAACTGGCGTTGGTTATAGCAATAAAGAAGTCAGTAGGGAGCTTACTCAAGAGAAGTTTTGGTGGGGCAGTGGGGGCAAACATTTAATTTAAGGAGGTTAATGAGAGAACAAGAGGAGCAAAACTGAACACAGCAAATATAGATAACTAGGTTAAGGAGGGTTCTGTAAAAGAGAAAGAAAAGGGGCGCCTGGGTGGCTCAGTTGGTTAAGGGAGTGCCTTCGGCTTAGGTCATGATCCCAGCCTTCTGGGATCAAGTCCCATATCGGGCTCCTTGCTCAGCAGGGAGCCTGCTTCTCCCTCTGCCTCTGCCTGCCATTCTGTCTGCCTGTGCTCCCTCTCTCTCCCTCTCTCTCTCTGACAAATAAATAAAATCTTAAAAAAAAAAAAAAGACCAAGGCAGAAATAGGGCCAAGAAGTGTTTTTAAAAGGTGGGAGTTCTTTCAACATGTTTTTAATACTGATGAAATCCGTCAGCAGAGTGGGAAATCCATCATGCAGAACACAATGAGAGAATTGTTAGAGAAATGCCTTTTGGTTGGCAAAGGGAGCAGAGCTGAGTGTAAGGGTGGAGGCATAGGAGAAAAGGCAGATGCAGGTCAGTGGGTAGGTGAGGGAGTGGGAGACATGGCTATACTTTGGTTTCTATATGCTTTTTGGAAATGAAATACAATTTCTGGTTAATGTACTTCTTTTTTAAATACAAAGATAGCCATGGCAGAGGTACTGACCCTGGGATGAAAAGAGTATCTTTATAATCTGAAAAGTCTGCACATTGCTAATGAGGTCACATGAACAGTAAGACAATGGTGTACTAATATTCCAAGACAGCCCAGTGGCTTTTCTCCTAAATAATTCTTTCTGACACTGTTATACGGACATTTTAAAGTGTTTTTCTTAAAGTTATTAAAATAACCCCACAATAATTAGTTCTTTTTATCTAAACATCAGCCAGTTGTTAGTTTAGATCTTTGAGTCAGAAAGTTTTTCTTGCTATCTCTTTTTTCTCAAAGTGTGTTACATTCCTGTGTCCTGGGCATTAGTATGTGTAGTCTGGTCTATTTCAAAAGTTGGTAATATATGGCTATTGATTGCTCCAGTCATTCAGTTTGCAATCTATAGCTACTTTCCAGTTCAATCTATTAAAGTGGGAACACGGGATAACAGGCCATTTGCTGAGTTGCAGATACTGATGCTCATACTGCAAATGGGAAAGGATAATTCTAAAATGTTTAAACAATGTTAGGAAAAGGCTTTTTGTTTGATCATTGGATGAAAAAAAAAAAGGTCCAAGTAGAGTGTTCTGTTTTTTTAAGTGGAATCACTGAAAGTCAGGATTGAAAAACTCTAAAAAATCACCTGGTCTCATCATTAATTTGATGCTTATGCTCCCTTATAATCCCCCCACCCCCCACCTGCTGAGTGGTGGTTTGTCTTTAGCTCCAGCAGCAGGGAAGTGACTACTTTATTCCTCTACATCATAGAAATTCATCAACAAAAACACATTAGTAGCTTTCTATTCAAAATTATTTTTTGGAGCAATCAAGAGATTTTCCATTTGTTACTCAAAAAACATAAATCAGAATTAGGCTTTTTTATGTAGATACAAAATGGGATGTGCAGCTGGCATACATATCTTGCAGAGTAGGGGGAGGTGCAGAGAATCCTCAGCTAATCCTGGTATGAAGTACTAGTCCTTTCATAGGTGAGTGTACACAAGGGTCTACGGAGTCTGAGCTGTAGGGTGCTATCCCAAAGGAAGGCTATCTTCATTTTCTTTCTTTCTTTTTTTAAAGATTTTACTTGTTTATTTGACGAGAGAGGGAGAGAGAGAGAGAGAGTGTGTGTGTGTGTGTGTGTGCACAACAGGGGGAGGGACAGGCAGTGGTAGAGGGAGAAGCAGACTCCCCACCAAGTAGAAACTAACCCCATGTGGGACTCCATCCTGGGACTCTGGGATCATACCTAAGCTGAAGGAAGATGCTTAACTGAATGAGCCACCCAGGAGCCCTATACCTTCAATTTCTTCCATAACCTTGACAGTGCTATAGACCTTCTCTTGTCTCTGCCTTAGTACAAGACATTCAAAATCCCACCCTCCTGTGTCATAATTGTGGTCAGAAGATTGGACTGATGATCATTAACATTTAGTAAGATAACTGGACACCACTACACATCTTTTTTTTTTCTTGAAATCACATCATGTAGAGTGAAGAGAAACCTTATTTCAGATTAGTTAAATTTGATGTTTTGCTTTGTTTTATTCTACATGGTTAGAATTAATTCCAACTGATATAGATTTTTCCATTTATGACATGAACCTCGGGGTAGGAAAGTTGATGAAAAAATGATTTCACTGAGGAGAGAGACCCAAATCGAGCACAGGATTTTTGAGGCGGTGAAACTATTCCATCTAATAGGACAAGGGTGGATACTTTTTATTACACATTTGTCAAAACTCATCAGATGTATAACATACAAAAAAAAAAACCCTAATATCAACTATGGGCTTTGGGTGTTAATGATGTATCAATGTTGGTTCACTGATTATAACAAATACACCATTCTAGTGGGGGATGTTGATTATTCGGGAGGCCGTGCAGGTTGATGGGAGGGGTGTAGGGGAATTGTATTTTCCACTCCATTGTGTTGTGACCCTAAAACTACTCTATTAAAAAATAATTCTGCAGGGGCGCCTGGGTGGCTCAGTGGGTTAAGCCTCTGCCTTTGGCTCAGGTCATGATCTCAGGGTCCTGGGATCAAGCCCTGCATCGGGCTCTCTGCTCAGCGGGGAGCCTGCTTCCTCTTCTCTCTCTGCCTGCCTCTCTGCCTGCTTGTGATCTCTCTCTGTCAATAAATAAATAAAATCTTAAAAAAAATAATTCTGCTGCAAACCTTTCAGATACAAACATAGGTTTTTTGAAGAACTAGAACCTCTCATTTCCAAAGTGTTCTCTTGTCATTAAAAACCTTAGAGCCATTCTTGATAAATTAGTAAATTTCTATACATGGCAATTAAAATAGTACAATGAAGGCATTTGAAAAGAGGACTTCTTTGATAAATAATTTTGTACAGTGAAGAATCACACTAATTTAGTGGTATGATAAGCCTAGGGATGTCTGGGAAAAAACACCACAGACTAGGAGCATGAGATTGTAAGACATTTTAAAAAACATAACCTGAAAATTGGGGAAAAGATTGTCTCAAGTAATTGTAAAGTTATCTTTAAAATAACTGAATATTTTCTCTGTGTTTTCTGACTGTTTTATAACCCAGTGGCAATTGCAGCCTTGTAAAAATTGGTATTATTTTCTAAGAAATTGTAATTGATTTCATTTTTTTAAAGATTTATTGTTTATTGGGGGGGCAGAGAGGGAGGGAGAGAGAGAACCCCAAGCAGACTCCATGCTGAGCACAGAGTGTAATTGGAGGCTCCATTCCAGGACCCTCAGATCATGACCTGAGCTGAAATCAAGAGTCAGATGCTTAACTGAGCCACCCAGGTATCCCTGTTGATTTTATTATATAGCAATATAGTGAATCCTTGGGATCATGGAAGAAAGGAGAGACATAAATGACCCATTTCATTCTTGGGGGATTAGAAGAGTCCCAAGGATGTCATATAATGTGGTGGGTCATCCTGCTTCTGTGGGGGGACTGTGGATAGTCACAAACAATGAGAATCCCACTGGGATTCCAACCCTAAGAGGAATCACGTAAAAGGCACTTATAGTGCCTTGAGGAGTATATGCTATGCTCCTCTTTTTTTTTTTTTTTTTTTTCAGAGAAGAGCATGAGGTTTTATGTAAGATTGTAAATGCAAGATGCACATCCTGCTCAAGTAGAAGGAGAAGATCCTTAAAGTCTGTATCTATGAGAGATCGTCAGGAGATCGTCAGAAATTCCTAAACAGGAGAAAGAAAATAACACAAAATGGAAGCCAGCAAGTATGTGATTCTGTTAAGGCCAAATGGAATCCAAATCTGAATCAAGATGTTGGCCAGTGAGAGAAGTTAAGGCACAGGAGGTAGAGAGCCTACACAATAGAAACCAGACTCTAGGGCTGGAGGGAATGGGGATGAGGAGCGATAGGCAGCAGTCTGGGGGCAAGCGTGAATGTGAGTCTTGGAAAACAAGCAGCAACACCGAGCAAGGACGAGGCGACTGGCTGGACTCAATATACATATGAGACTGAACTTGGGAAAAAAACAACTGGATCTGGAAAAAAATGAAACTTCTTGAGATTCCAATGACTGCATGGGAACGCACTGACAGGAGGGAACTCAGTTGGGGCCAACAGAGACACCTCCAGCCATCACCGATGGCTATCAACGGCCTTCCCTGCCTTTGCCTCTCTGACCTCACTGTCTCCATGACCTTGGCCCTCTCTACTTCCTGTAACGTTCATCTTCACATTGTAAGAACATCTGCGGCGGTCGCCCTCACACACTGTGCCCTGGATCCTATGCAGAGTGGCCTGCAGTGAGAGCTGGACCAAAGTCAGATAGTCTCAATGTGCAAGTCAGTGCCATAGAACTTTGGGATTATGTGAAGTCTTTTGCATTATAGACATTAGGTGGGAGAGTGAGATTGGCAAAATAATGATTCTCATTTTCCCAGTTATTACATTTAATAGATTACCCCTGTGATCACATTATATATTAACTTCTAACATAATGCCATTGTGTTTGTTACATAAAAGAAAGTTTTGTGCAAACTGCATATCTCCAGGTAAACTCTTTTAGAAATGGAAATAATTCTAATGGGCTCAAGTTTATCAGCTTTAATGCTGTTAAGTGAAAATACTTGAGCATGTCACAGCTGAGTAAATATTAAAGAAAAACAGTGAATGCTTTATATAGATAACTAAGAGCAAGCCACAGGCCAGCCAAGGTCTTTCATTTTAATTTGTTTTAATCCCTATCCCTTGTCAAAAGAACAGAAGAAGAGATGTCCTCAGTAAAATTCAAGAAATCCTATCACCAAGCCAAAATTCCCTTCATAACTAAGTTACAGGTGGAAATTCACTTTTTAAAAAATTGCCATTGGCAGGTTGTTAACACAGCAGTACTATCTGCAAATACACTTGTTTAAACACAACAGATTGCCTCTACTCAGCAGGCTCATTAATCACAGTTCAGCTTGCTATCAGGAGTGAAAATTACTGATGTTATTAAATTTCCACCCCATTACCTTGACTTTCATTTGGAACCACACATCAATGATTTCCTTCACTAGAAGTCACGAGTTCACCAAGCCAAAAAATCATCAAAAAAACACAATACACTTGATGGTATCTTGGAAACCTAAACACCCAGTGCAAAGTCTCTTAAGCATTATAGTAATCTGCTCGAGACCATTCTCACACCATTGCTTCAACAACCTTGGGTGTAGACATTTCAAATAGTGTTTGAGGAAAAAAACAAAATGCTTAAAGTAATGAATTTCCAACCAACCTCTGACAAGTCTGTTACTGTCCTCAGTCTTTTTGATAGTTCCCAAATAGACCTCTGCTTAAGGACCTGGAATCCCTTGCCTTAATGAAAAGCCTTCAGCTTCTTCTTACTGCCTTCTCCAGGAATGTTCCTGTCCAATGACCCTATTTCTCAGTTGTCCACAGGAAACGTTCAGAGGTACCCAATCCAGGATTGGTTCTGAGACAGATACCTTCTAAGAGAAATTGAGATTGTAAGAAATAGTAATCAATAGACACACGTTCATCAACTATTGTTCATGGGAACTGAGATAGCCACTAAAGAGAATACAGTACAAGAAGACAGAGTCTTCTGAAACTTTACTGTCCAGATGTCTATAATACATGTATATGCAGCAAAAGCTAACTCTTGATACGGAATAGCAGATTGTTCATGCTAAATGAGTATCACAGGTGGGAACAGCACAGGACTCTAGAAAACTCGCTCCAGATCACGGGATGAGATGGGCCATCCTCTCAGAGAAGGCAGAGGTGTGGGGTAGGAAGGAGGGGAAGGGAAACAAAGGGATAGAAAGGGATGGGGAATCATTTGTATTTGAGAGCTAAATGGAGAGATACTGCAACAAATATTAGTTTGGTTTTGTGCATGCCGACAGTGTGTCTATATTTCAAAAATGAGTAAGATTAACCTTAAGCACATTTTGACACTGTTCATTTAAAACCTAAACCACACGGGTCATCCTGAGACACATAGGTTGATTCTGTTTGGCTACATTAAGAATCATGGGGAAAAGAGTCATGGCTAGCCCTAGTGGAATTACATTTACACTAAGATTGTCCCTCCAGGATAACCCCCTCCCATAATCTGACCCAACCAAATCAATGACAAATTCTCATTGTTTGTAATGAGGGCTTTGTACTGATTAGTTTCATAGCTGGCCCTGCCCTTTCTCAGATTAATAGATCTGGGAGGCCCATAAATTCTTCAATTTGCAAAATGATGTCACTTTTAAGATACCTTAGTTCCAGAAAATTAGGTCCATCCAATCCAGATGTGGCTGGCAAATTGTTGCTATTTCCAGTATCTGAATACAACCATGTCTTCCTGAAGGAAAGGGTCATGTCTGACCAGCATCTCTTCCATTTCCTTTCTTCCTTTAGATTTGTTTACTAGGAACGAGCACATGCATGAGCAGTGGGAGGGGCAGAGGGAAAGGGAAAGAGAAAATCTCAAGGCTCCACATTCAGTGCAGAGCCAAGGCAGGGCTGAATCTCATGGCCCTCACATCATGATCTGAGTCGAAATCGAGAGTTGGAGCTCCATTGACTGAGCCACCCACGTGTCTCCCCCACCCCTTCCCTTTCTACTAAGAATTGAAGGTAGTAGCACTCACTGTTGATTTGTGCAACATTTTGCTCATTCCCTGTAGACTTTCAGGGTTGTCAGTCAATGCGCTTGTTCCCTCCCTCCAAGCTAAATTCTAGAAGGAATTTGAATTTTGATAGGAAGGACAAAGGACTAAAAGCAATTGGCATTGATGGGTCCAATGGCAGTGCCCTGGGAAAGACTCTGTTTAGTGCCCCTGAATGCTGTCCTCACTAACTTGCCTTCCTGGAAGAATGAACAGTGAAATCTTCCTTGGTACTATAAGCACTTTTACATTTTTGTCATTTGCTACTTTTTCTTGAAAAGTTTAGCAGGAGCTGATTTTTCTTTCAACCATTGAGAATTAGTGTTGGCACTTTCTCTCCTCTGTCACAACTTCTAGCCACAGTGTTCAAAGTGGCAAAGTTCAAACTGAGTGTCACCGTGGAACTCTGCTGGAAGCAAGGATGACATCACCGGTACCTTGCACAATGCTGGTTTCACTGTTGTTGATTTTAGGGAAAGCAAAGGTACACAAAGAGGCAGGGGGAGAGGACAAATGGAGCAGTCTGTTCACAAAAGAACAACCCCCCCTCCTCACACTCGTACCAATTAACGGTAAGACAGATCTCAGTAGACGTCATTAGGCATGCATTTGGGTGCACCATATCTCGTGCAAAATACCAACACTTTCTAATTTCAGTTGCTTGTTACTTCCTGGGTTTGATAACCAGGAAGACAATAGCTATTGGACCCCCTGCACTGGAGTTCTGTGACCCCTTACCTCCTTCCAGCCACTGACCACTCAAACTGAACAAATCTAGAAGGACTCTAACTACAGACCATGGTTGCTGTCCTTGATTGCAAAAGCACTAGAGGACATGAGATGAAAGGTCCACTAGAGCACCTGAGATTTTGTAATAAGAAATTGTATAATCTAAACTTTTTTTCCTTTTTTTTTTAAACCAGAACAAAAAATTCCCAGGATTTTTTTAAATAACATAATCCCACAATGTATGTGTTAGCAATAAAATCAAATGTGGTGCAGAGATGAGGAATCTTGAAAAAAAAAAAAAAAACTCCATTGGATTGGACAAGAGAAAAGCTTTAGCAGAATGGGGAGAGATGGTATTTATATAAGGGACAAAAGGAAACGGGAGGATAGAAAATAGAGGTTTGGCAAAGAAAAGAGGAAGCGTGAAAAAGTAGCTGGAAGAGTCCAACAAAAATTCCAAGCTGCTGAAGAGGAAGAGGACTGACGTGGCTCAGAAGGGCCCTGCACCTGGTTGAATGCTCTGTTGTCCCTGGTTGAAATTCTTACCATCTTTTAAACCAGGACCCTGAATTTTCATTTTGCACAGGCCCCTCAAATAATGAAAGTGCTCAGAAAGGTGTAACACACTGTGTGTTGGCTGATCAATGTCCCCCAAACATGTGTATACCCTAATTCCCAAAATGTGCGTTTGTTACCCTATGTGGCAGAAAGGACTTTGCAGATGTGATTAAGAATTTTGGGGTCTGGTGCCCACCTACCTACCCAATAAACAAACTCTGTCTCCTGAAAAATTGAAAAAAAAATTTTTTTTGAGGTGGGTAGATTATCCTGGATTATCTGAGTGGACCCTGTGTAATCACAGGGGTCTTTATGAGAGGGAGGCAGTAAAGTCAGGGTCAGCAAGACAAGGAATGTAACAATGGAAGCCTAGGGAGTGAAGATGTGACAGTGTGGTGTACAGTTATGAGCTGTTAGGAACGCAAGTGGCTTCTAGAAGCTGGGAAAGGCAAGGAAACATAGTGTCCCCTAAAGCCTTTAGGAGATGCAGCCCTGCTGATCTAATTCGGACTTCTGATTTTCAGAAGTCTAAGATAGTAAATGTCTTGTTTACACCACTAAATGTGTGGTCGTTACCGAAGCAATGGAAGTCTAATACACACCACATACGTGTAAGCCGCCGTATTGCTAGTTCTCTAGAAATCAAGGCTATTAATAAAACGAATAGCAGCTGTTGTTGAACTTCTTTTGTTCTGGCGCCATCCTAAGCCCTTTATGTAAGGTCTAATGCAATCCTAAAACAGGGTTTGGGTCGGTTATTATTCACAGACGAACAGACTGAGGCTCGCAGAGGTTAAGGAACCTCGGTCCTTCTGAAGCCCCGTGAGAAACTGCAGTATTTCAGAGGCAGGGGCCAGAGCCAGGCCGCAGCCCTCCCAGGTCGTCCAAGCGTCCACCCCACACGTTATGGTCAATTCCGGGGCTCGACCCTTCTTCCGCGCGCGGTCTGCTCCGCCGCAGGGAGTGGGAGCGGACCGAGGAAGGGCGGCGTCCACGCCTGCGGGCCGTGAAGTCGAAAAGGAGCCGGGGCCACCTCGCCGAGTGGCCGATGCTTGGCGGGGCCCCGCCGGGCGCCGGAGGCCGGGGCCGCCGCAGGAGACGCAGAGCGCGCCCCGGCTCGCAGTCGAAGGCCCCCCGGGGCGCGTCCCGAGTACCCCGGCTGTGCGGCGTCGGGGACCGGCCACCCAGGCCTGACCGCTGGACGGGATTCCAGGAGCCACCGCGGGGGAGAGGAGGCGGCGCGGCGCCCGGCCGCAGGAAGCGGAGCCCCGCCCGCAGCGCCTCTTGTTTTGGAGGCTCGCGTGGTTCTGCCCCATTGGCCGCCGTGGGGGAGACGGAGTTGCCGCCGCCGCCGCTGCTCCCGGGTTCCCTCCGCCGTCGGCCCCGCCCCCCAGCAGGAGGGGACCACAACTCCCACAAGGCCCTGCGCTCGGAGGGGGGCGTGGCCGGGGCGAAGGGGAAGCCGGGGGCGGGGCAGTCTGGGAGATGAAGTGGGGGCGCCCGGCTCTCCGGCCTCACTCGCCTCTGCCGGGAGCCGGGGAGGGTGTCCCCCGGGTACGCACGGCGCGGACCTCTGACCCTGGAGCCTCGCAGCCGCCGGGAGCCGTCCCCTTGGGTCGTCGCCCGGGCCGCCCGCCGTTCCCCGGCCCCGAGGGGCGCGGCCGGTCGCGCTGTGGGAAGAGGTCAGCATGAGCCAGGGGCCCCGGCAGGCCGGCGCCGGGCGGGGGGCGGCCGCAGTGCAGCTGCTGGTCACCCTGAGCTTCCTCCCTCGCGTCGTCGAGGCCCAGGTGAGCCGAGGGCCGGCGGGGGTGGGGGGACGCGGGGCCGGACGCGGGCGCTGGCGGCGAGCGGGCCGCCGCGGGGGTGCGGGCAGGGCCAGGCCGGACCCGCAGGGGCTTTGGGGACCGCGCGGGCGGGTGGCCGTGACCCGAACCGCCGCGTCCCGGGGCGCCTGCGAGATGCGCGCCGTGAGTGCGGGGAGGCGACTCTCGTGGAGGAGGCGGTAGGATGAGGGCGGCGGTGACGGTTCCCGGAGGCTTTTCCGCTTTTCCTTCTGGAGTGTGGGGCGGCGGGGCGTGTGCTGGAGCCCGGGCGGGAGTGGGGACGCCGTCCGCTGTGTGGGGAGGGACGCGCGGACGGGGAAGCCCGCCCCTCACCGGGGGCTCCCCCGCGTCCCTCAGGAGTGCCGCGGGCAGGGAGGGACGCCAGACCCCGAGACCTGGAGCTCTCGGGCTGGAGAGCCCCCTGCTGCGCCCCGGCTCTGCCGTCCCTCGTTCTCGCGGGAGTTTTCGCCGGCTGAGCCGGTCCGCGGGGTCCGGGGGTCCCGAGGGGAAAGCTCGCGGACACGGCCGGTCGGTGACGGGTGACGTGGGGAGAGTGGGCCGGCCCGAGGGGCGCCCTGTGACACCTGCAGGACAGAGTGCGCTGGAGGTCGAGGGTGTGGAAAGCCAGAGCCTTTGCCCCGAGAGCCCCGTTCGCTGCTTTCCTGCAGCAGCAGGTGTGGCTGTGCCCGGTTGCCCCTGCTGCGAGGCGGCGGAGCCGCTGGGAGGGCAGGTGTCTTGGTGGCTCGACGGCGAGCGGAGATGCGCATTTGAAGCGGTTGGTGCTCCCGGCTGAGGATGGCTGAAGCCGTGCGTGCAACCTTGTAAACATGCTTTTCGGACTTTGTTCACACACTTTCCTCCTGGCGTTATGGTGTGTGCACACAATCCCAGAAAGCACGAGCATTATATTTGTGTGGGTATTTTTTAAATGAATGATTTGGTAAAAATCTAAGGGGCAGACTTCCGGTTGCGTTATTGGTGAGCGTGCTAAAAATGCAGATTCTCTGGCCCCGTTGCCACCTGTTGCTGATTTAGTGGCTCTGGATGGGACCCAGCGATCAGCAATTTAAAACAGGCCTTGTTTGTAAGTAACTGCAATGCAGTTATCCTCTGAACTACCTTGTGAGCCCCGCTTAGAAAACACTGAACTAATGGAAATTGGAAATCTTCTAAAAAGTAAATTTTCCAAATTGTCTTTAGCAAAATTATCTTCTAGCGGTGATAGTTTTGGGGCATACATTTAGATATTTTTCTTAAAGGAGTCTTTCCTCTTTTTTTTTCTTTCTATAGCCTATGTGAATTGTATACTTTGTCATCAATCTGGAAACTTCACTTCAGGTTTTTGTCATCTACTAATTACATGTGTTACTGTTTTATAGTTGCACGTTTACTTTTATTATATCCAAATGAATACGTATCATTTTATCATGTCCAAATGAATACATATAGTTCAAAAATTAAGTATTTGTGCATATTCAAAGGAACGTTTTGTGAAACAGTCCTCAAAAGTGGATACATTTGGCTTTTGTTTCCAGTGGTATTTTCTAATACAGTATTGGAGCGTATTATAGGTAGTATTTAATCTCCAATGTGTTTCAGTATATATTATCTCGTTTTATTGGATCTGTCTCCCAGAAGTGGGGCTAGTTTACTGGTAAAAGCAAATATTCATTTCCTCTGGAAGAATTTATTTTCAACCCAGGCTGTAAAAAATTCTTGAAGATACAGTGTCAAGGAGAATAAGCAGCTAATAGGCAAAATCACCAAACACTAGGCACCATGAATTAGGTATTAGAAATATAGACTATGGAAAAAGACCTGCAGTTTCTAGAGCTGAAATTAAAAACTCAATGGGTGGATTAGATAGCTGATTATATCCAGCAGAAGAAAGGATTACTGAATCATGCTACCATGTTATGTCTTTTTCTACTTAATCCTCCAACACTTACCCTTTTCTTATCTTTGTATTTCACTAACAAAATTGGAGTAATCAGCATAATCCTTACATGTTTACCTATTAGCTTTTGAATCCACACGTCATGACTTCCAATGGAATATCATAGATGAACTGTAAACTTTTTTTTTTTTTTTTGAACTGTGAACTCTTATCAAAGGTCAATCCCTGCCTCGTCTGCATTAGGTCCCATTCCCTCTTTCAAGCACATGGCTCAACAACTCTTCCCTTTCTCTCCTGGATCATTAGTTTTTCCTTCTCTGATGGACTGTTACTGGCATTCTAAAACATGGTGTTAATTCTAGTTTACAGTTCCCTCTCAACCTGCCCAACTCTCCTGGCTCTGCTCCATTTTTCTGTTCTCTATAAAAAAAAAAAACTCATCAAAGGAATTATCCTTACTCCTTCCATGCTGGTTCTCTCTTCAACCCACTCCAGCTCCTCCGAAACTTCTCTTGGCAAGGTCTGTAGTGTCTTTCTTGTTAAAGCCAATAGTGAGTTTTTAAACCTTAGCTTTACCTATAGACAGCAGTTTTTCCCCACAGTTCATCACTTACTCTCCTTGAAATATTTGTAAGAAAGAGCAGTCACTGGATAAAGTATTTTTAAAACCTAGAAAGTTGTCAGTTGGTATTTCTACCCCCCCACTCTCCACAATTACTTAGAATTTGAAGTTTTACAAATAGTAAGCTAGAGAAATGGAATAAAATTCAATAGTTAGTGACAGGATCTTAGTAACTAGGATAGTAAAGCATCTGGAATTCTAGAGCCAAAATTGTTGTGAATGATCCTTTGCTCTTTAAAGATAATATACCTCTGACTCTTTGTGTTGTAGGGAGTTTGGGGACACATTTGCATTTCCAGAGGGAAAACATGAGAAAGAAACAACTGGGAATTTCTGGTTTCCATTTTCTGATCATCTGTGCATAGATTCCTCCAATGGATCATACAAATGATCTTTAACCACCTGGGTACCCCCCCGCCTTTTTATAAAAATTTTAATCGAGGTAAGTGCAGGTTCCATGCAGTTGTAAGAAATAATACAAAGAAATGCCACCTACACTATATCTAGTTTAACGCACTGGTACCATTTGGCAAACATACAGTGCGGTATTATCACCAGGACATTGACACTGATGCACCCGCTGATCTTACTCAGATCCCTCCTAGTCTCCCTTGCATCTGTACATTTTCTGTCCACTTTTATGTGTGCACCACCGTAGTCAAGATGCCGAACGATTTCATTACCACAAGGATCCTTCCTCTTGCCCTTTTAAAAATGATTTAATTTTTTTTAGAGAGGGATTGGAGAGGGGCAGAGGAGGGAGAGAGAGAATCTCAAGCAGACTGCCCACTGAGCATGTGCCCATTGCGAGTCTCAGTCTCATGACCCTGAGATTGTGACCTGAGCTGAAACCAAGAGTCAAAAGCTCAACTGACTGAGCCACTCAGGCACCTCTCTTCTTGCCCTTTTATAACCACTCTCCCTCCTTTCTACCCTTCTCCCTGACTCCAGTTCCTCTCCCTACTCCAGTCCTTAAGCCCTGGTAACCAACAAACTTTTCTCCATTTGAAAAATGTTGTAGGGGTGCCTCGGTGGCTCAGTGGGTTAAGCCTCTGCCTTTGGTTCAGGTCATGATCTCAGGGTCCTGGTATCGGGGTCCTGGTAGCAGGGTCCTCCTCCTGCTCAGCGAGGAGCCTGCTTCCTCCTCTCTCTCTTTCTCTCTGCCTCTCTGCCTACTTGTTATCTCTGTCAAATAAATAAAATCTTAAAAAAAATGTTGTATAAATGAAATCACATAATAAGTAACATTTTGAGGTTGGCTTTTTTTCACTCAACCTGATTCCCTGAAGATTCATCTGATATGTGGATGTCCGTGAGTCCCATTTTTAAATTTAGCTGAAGAATGTTTTATGGAAATTTTGGATTCTGAACTCATTTTGTAAATATCATTTTCTGTTCTGTTAATGTATACTTTGAGTAGTAGATAAAGCATGTATTTTTAAGTGTGATTATTTGGGACTAAGTCTCATTTTTACTTTGGAAAAATTATTTTAACTATGCTAAGACTTAATTTTCTTATGTGTAAAATGAGGATAATAATAACTATTTCATAGAATATTTAAAGAATAAATGAGATAACATGTAATGTTCTTAGCACTGTGCCTATCACATAAGTGTTCCATAAATGGCAGTAGAAAAATAAGATGGGGTTACTACAGCAGTATTATTATAGTCTGTGACTTTTAGGTTAGTCTTGGAAGAAATGCTTTAGCATTCCTACTACATTTGTATTTTATGTATGTTTGGGGAAGGGAGGAACATTCAATATATTTCTCTAGCCACTAATGCTTAGTTCTTCAGAATAGGTATATCTATTCAATCCTTCTGTTGTTCTTTACCTAATTGGCCATATAAAAAGTAAATGATTGTTTTAATGTTATGTATCTTTTTTTAAAGGACTTTATTTGAGAGAGGAAAGGAATGAATGGGCAAGTGGCAGAGGGAGAGGGAAAAACAGGCTCCCTATTGAGCAGGGCTCTTGATCCCAGGACCTTAGGATCTCTACTAGAGCTGAAGGCAGAGGCTTAACCGACTTAAAACAACTTAATCGACTTAACCAACTGAGCCACCAAGGCACCCCTTTAATGTTACGTATCTTAACAAAGACTAGTTACCTCAAATGAATAAACTATCTTTTTATACAATAGTACAGATTTGCTAAGGTTGAAATATCTATAATTTACATATTTTAAATTTTATATGTATATATTCCCCACCCCCAGGTAACCGGAGTCCTGGATGATTGCCTGTGTGACATCGATAGCATTGATAACTTTAACACCTTCAAAATCTTCCCCAAAATAAAAAAAATTGCAAGAGTGAGACTACTTCCTTTATTACAAGGTAGAGTTATAATTTTTGATTCCTTTAGGAGCAAAATATTTACATAGCTCTCTACAGATGTGACTTTTATGACCCTTTTGAAAACCCATTTTGACTTCTCAGAACACTCTGTGTTGTTTTTTTTTTTTTTTTAAATCACTGGAATATATTAAGTATGTAGTAAAACCTGATTGTCTTTTTGAACACTGAGAACCTGAACCCTCTTCCTGTGTTTGGGAAATCCCTCATCTTTCAGTTTTGGGACAGAGACTACTTCCACAGAAGCTGAAAGTGCCACAGACTTACTTATCTGTCAGCTTTCACTGTAATTTAGGCTCCACCATCTAGACCCCTCCCAGGCTCTGTGTTGTGCTGCTGGGCCCTGTTCTGTGTTAGTGCTTTTCTCAGTGTAAGTACCACAGCAGCACATGGTTCCTGGGGAGCTCACTGGAAGGGCTGCTGAACCAGGCTGAGGGCACAAGCAGAACAGCCTTTGTAGTAATACTGAGGAACTGATTCTTAAATTGAGCGCTCTGCTCTAGACCTTTACAGAATAACCATTGCTAGTTTAAAGGTAGCAACAATAAGCAATATTCAAAAGCAGTATTTTAAATCGAAGAACAGTATTTTAAAAGCTGCTGTTATGCTTTGTTTTGCTCTTGCTCTCAGTATTCGATTGGGTTTATAATTTCTTTGATACTCATTTTTAGTTTATTTTGAAAATTGAGCATGATTTTCTTTTTTATCCTGATTCTATATAGCTATCTTAGTCTTTAAATATTTCTGAGGATAAAAAAAGAAATTAGAGCAGGAACTAATAGCCATTATTTTTATGTTACCACCAAAATTTTGGCACCATTAGTCATTGTCCTTTTTTTTTTTTGAAGGTGACAAAAAATTTTATTATGTCGTGTGCCTAGCAAGAAATGCAATAGCCATTTCCCTTGTTTTTGCAACACTCTATATCAAATTTCTGGAAGAAATTCCTCCCTAATTTCTGGAAAAACACTTACATAGGTTTCTAATTGACCAAAAGAGGGAAAGACACTTTGGTTAACAATCCTATTTACATAAATATAAGGGGGAGTGATTGTTTCTCAACAGAATGTTAGGGTTTACAGGAGGAGGAAAAATGGATGTTGGATAGGCAAACATAACAGTGTTCTAAGAAAACATTCTAATCAGTGTGATGAAATTATTCCATATGTACTGGAAATATCCACTTACTTCCCAAGGGAGGGTAATGCAGTGATCTAGTTAATGCATTTGTCTCCAAGTCAAGGATATTCTGATGATGATTATTCCTTTCTCTAGTTCTGCCAACCTACAAATTAAACAAAAAGGACATTTAACCACCGTCAGTATACTTTTCATACACTAGTGGCAGAAAAAGAAAGCAAAGAGAATAGGTTAATTTTAAACATGTGCAAACATACTTATGATTGAGCAAGGATATCTAGGTGGAAGCCAGTCTACCCCTGTCAACTGCTCAGTTGGCTGCTGAGTTGGTATTTACAGTTTCTTATACTATCTATCCCATTTCTTTATTCACCAAATATTTATTGAATAACAACTTAGCAGTAGGTGTTCTTTTTTTTTTTTAAAGATTTTATTTATTTATTTGAGAGAGAGACAGTGAGAGAGAACGTGAGAGGCGAGAAGGTAGAGGGAGAAGCAGACTCCCCATGGAGCTGGGAGCCTGATGTGGGACTCGATCCCGGGACTCTAGGACCATGACCTGAGCCGAAGGCAGTTATTCAACCAACTGAACCACCCAGGCGCCCAATAGGCACTCTTTTTTAAAGAGTTTTCCTATTTTTATTATTATTATTTTTAAAGATTTTGTTTGCATGTCAGAGATAAAGAGAGCACAAGCAGGGGAAGTGGCAGGCAGAGAGGGAGAAGCAGGTTCCCTGCTGAGCAGGGAGCCTGACACAGAGCTTGATCCCAGGACCCTGGGATCATGACCTAAGCTGAAGGCAGATGCTCAGCTGACTGAGCCACCCAGGCAGGTAGGTGCTATTCTAAGTGCTGTGGATACAATAGTGAATAACACAAAGACTCTGACTTCATGAAGCTTTATCCAGATTAGGAGGGCAAACAATAAACAGTGAAATTTAATGTCATATGCTTACTAAGGTTAATGCTATGGAGAAGAATAAAGTAGGAGACAGAATAAATTAATGGGGTGGGAGAAGTTAGGTAGCTTTACTTTTAAAGAAGATGATCAGGAAAGGAAGGTATCTGTGCTGTGGCATTTGAGTAAAGACCTACATAATGTGAAAGCCGTGACAAGATGTGGAGAGAGAACATTCCAGGGAAGGAGAGTAGAGCTACAGGTATAAACATCTTGAGTGCAGGCATAAAGGTTGAGCGTGTTTTTGAGGAATAAGTTCAGCCTGGCTGGAGCAAGGTGAGTGAGATATGGAGAGTTGGAAAGTAAGAGCCAGATGAGAAAAATCTTATGTAAGGATGTTGAATTTTAGTGTAAGTGTAATGAGCTTTTGGGGAGATTTGTACAAAACAGACTCTCAGGGTGTGCAATAGGAAATAGAGAAACCATATAGGTTTTTGCATGAGACCAGATGGAAAGTGGAGTTGGAATAGGGCAGTAGAGTTGGAAGAGGTGAAAAGTAAGCAAACGAAGATCGTACATAAGAGGTAACACCAACAGACTTACCTGATGGGGTGAATGTATGCTGTGAGAGTAGAAGTGAAATCGAAGATGATGTGGAGTTTTGAGCATATTACAGAAAAATATATCCTGACCAAGTTAATCTTATTCTAAGAATGCAGGAACAAGGCTTTTAGGTCCTCAATACAGTTCAACACACATCCCTGATTTTTAAAAAATTTAATAGGAATGATGGATACTTCCTTAACATGATCATTTTAATCCTAACATTAGCATTGCCACCATCTTGCTTGTTGGGAAATAGTTGAGGAATTCTCACTTAGGTGAGGGACCCAGGGTACCCACTGTTCTTTACTGCTGGAGATATTAATTAGCATACCAAACAAGAGAGAGCAACTAGAGGCATAAACATTTTTGAAGAATAAGTAAAACTATCTCCATTTATAAATGACAAAATAATACTAGAAAACTTAAATAATGAACAAAAATGATAAAAAATGCATTAAGATAGCAGGCTATAAACTTAATATACAAAATCCCATATCTTCCTAAATGTAAACAATAAGATATAACAAACAAAATCCCCAGTTACACTGAGCAGTCAAGAAGGTCACTGTCCGCCAACCCCATTATTTTCCATGAAGAAACTCTGGATGTTCTTTGTAGCACTTACTACAATTTGTAATTAAACAGGCATTTATAATTTCTATTCCCTCCAGTAGACTCCAGGTGGGTGAAGTACTTTTTTATATATCTTCTTTGCCCTAGACCCTACACAGTGCAGACAGTGGGTGCTCAGTGCACACTGAAGCGAGTGGGCGCTCTGGAGAACCCTAATGGGTAAGGTGCTGACAGACATCAGAGTAAAATGCTGCCCAGGGTCTGCAGGTGAGCAGTGTACTTGGACTTTATTTCTTTTTTGAAGTGTCAGAGGACTAATAACAGTTATTTTTTTTTAATTAATATTACAACTGGGTGTCTGAAAAACTGCAGTTTCAAATTTTGAACCCTATAGATGCCACAGGGTAGGACTTTTTCTTCTTCTTCCCACCACCACATCAGTGGTGTGCAGCACAGGGACACCTAGAGAGTGTTGAAGAACTGTGCCATATGTGTGCTAACGTTTATCCAATCTTTCTCTCAAGGTCAATCTGAAGCGACCATGTCCTTTCTGGGCAGAAGATGGCCATTGTTCAATAAAAGACTGCCATGTGGAGCCCTGTCCAGAGGTAAAATAAATTTTTAAAAAATAATAGTAAGGAAAACATTGCTTCCTCTTGGGCTCTTAGATAAGCATGAATTTATATTTTAGGCCACTATTAATGGATTTAGACTTGTCCTCAAATTCATATGCTGTCACCTCTCTCTCTTTTACCACATTCTTGAAGGTTTATTTTATACTTGTCACCAAAATGGGTTTGAAGAAGCTCTTGTACCCAGTAGTATTGATTGGTTGTGGAAGTATAGTATGGTTCTAAGCCAGGTGGAAGCCTGGGAAGCCTGTTCTAGGACTGGATCTACAATTGGCTAACTCTTATTTCATGCTTTGTTGAATATGCTTTTTATTTCATAAGAAAAGTGATGTTAGTGGACCTTAACTTTTACATTTAGAGTGGGAATTAGAGTTCTTTGTAAAGCAGAGGAATTTCAGGCTTGGTATGAGGTCTTCACTTGGTGGCTTTGTTACATTAAAAAAAAGCATCTATACTTATATTTTAGACTTTTGTTTTAGACATATACCATAGTTAATTCTTCTTAAACAATAGTTCATTATAAGCTGTGTTTTCATTTCACTTTTTACTTTTCTTACCTAACCAATTAATCTAGTTTGTTATCCTTAAAAATGGGGAAAAAACCTTAACCAATGTCCTTTTCATACCTACAGAAAAATTGGGAGAATAATACCAACAGTCCTCATTTATTTTTATTCAGATTCTCTGAATTTTTATCACGTTTGCTTTATTACTCTTTGTATGTATTATTTTCTGAACTATTTGGGTGTAAATTACCAACAAGGGGATACAATACTGCTAATTACTTGTGTTTCCTTAAAAACAAGATTATTCTCTTATGTAACTACAATGTAACTAACAAAATCAGGAAATTAACATTTTTATAATACAAATGTCTAATCTATAGACCTTAGTCATATATTGCTGAATGACTTACTAATGTGCTATATAGCTAAAAAAAAAAAGTGTTTTATAGTGTACATTCACTTCATGTGTACAAAATGGTGCTTCAGTAGTTCCATATACTATTCAGTGCTGATCAAGATAAGTGCACTCTCAATTCACTTCCCCAGTTTCAGCCATTGCCCCCTCCTTATATCCTCTCTGGTATCCATCTCTTTGTTCTCTATAGAGTTAAGAGTTTCTTGTTTTGGTTTGTCTTTTTTTTTGTTCTTGTGTTTGTTTTGCTTCTTAAATTCCATGGGTGAGTGAAATAGTGTGGTAATTCTTATTCTCTAACTGGCTTATTTTCCTAAGCATTATACTCTCTAAATCCATCCATGTTTTGCAAATGGCAGGACTTCATTCTTTTTTATGGCTGAGTAATATTCCATTGTATGTGTATACACCACATCTTCTTTATCTGTTCATCTATTGATCGACACTTGGGCTGTTTCCATGGGTTGTCTATTGTAAATAATGTTACTATAAACATAGGAGTGTAGGGTGCCTAGGTGGCTCAGTGGGTTAAGCCTCTGCCTACAGCTCAGGTCATGATCTTAGGGTCCTGAGATTGAGTCCTGCATCAGGCTCTCTGCTTGGCGGGGAGCCTGCTTCCTCCTCTCTCTCTCTCTGCCTGCCTCTCTGCCTACTTGTGATCTCTCTCTGTCAAATAAATAAGATCTTTAGAAAAAAAATAGGAGTGTATATATCCCTTTGAATTAGTGTTTTTGTATTCTTTGGGTAAATACCTAGTAGTATAATTGCTGGATCATAGGGTAGTTCTGTTTTTAATTTTTCAAGGAACCCGTATGTTATCTTCCACAGTTACTGCACCAGTTTGCATTCCCACCAACAGTAAATGAGTGTTACTTTTTCTCTACATCTTCACCAGCACTTGTTTCTTGAGTTTTTGAGTTTAGTCATTCTAACAGATGTTAAGTGATAGTTCAGTTTGTTTTTGATTTGCATTTCCCTGATGATGCATGATGTTGAGCATCTTTTCATGTATCTGTTGGCCATCTAGATATTGTCTTTGGAGAAATGTCTGTTCATATATTCTGCCCATTTTTTAATTGGATTATTTAGGATATTTTTTTTGTTGTGTTGAGCTGTATTAAATTCTTTTTTTTTTAAGATTTTATTTATTTATTTGACAGGCAGAGATCCCAAGTAGGCAAAGAGGCAGGCAGAGAGAGAGGAGGAAGCAGGCTCCCTACGAGCAGAGAGCCCAATGTGGGGCTCGATCCCACGATCCTGGGATCATGACCTGAGCTGAAAGCAGAGGCTTTAACACACTGAGCTACCCAGGCACCCTGAGCTATATAAATTCTTTATATAATTTGGGTAATAATCCTTAGTTGGATATGTCATTGCAAATATCTTCTACCAGTTAGTTAGGTTGTCTTTTAGTTTTATTGGTGGTTTCCTTTGCTGGGCAGAAGTTTTTTATTTTAGTGTAATCACAAGTGCTTATTTTGCTTTTGTTTTACTTGCCTCAGGAGACATACCTAGAAAGATCTTGTTATGGTCAACATCAGAGAAATTACTGCCTGTGCTCTGTTCTAGGAATTTTATGGTGTCAGGTCTCACATTTAGGTCCCTAATCCATTTTGAGTTTTTGTGTGCAGTGTAAGAAGTCCCATTTCATTCTTCTGTATGCAGCCATGCAGTTACCCTTTGTTGAAGAGACTTATTCCCATTAAATATTCTTGCCTCCTTTGTCAAAGATTGACAGTAGCATCATGGGTTTATTTCTGTGCTTTGTATGCTGTTCTGTTGACCTAAGTGTCTATTTTTGTGCCAGTACCATACCTTTTTTTTTTTTTTTTTTTTTTTTTTTTTTTTTGCAAATTCACTCAAGTTTATTACTTTCAGAAGCAGTGGTATTACAAGGTATTGACAACCAAACTATGTACTCAAATAAAATGAATGTTAATCAAGTTAACATTCAAAGAATAAAAATAATGTTTCAAAGAGGCACCACTTGTTGTAAGATCTGTTAAAGAAGTCTCTAGCACACTGAAGGCTTATGGTAATAAACCTTGCAGGAGATAGTCTCTTCACACAGAATGATAATTCATCCCTTTTAGAAGTAAATATCATCTCTGTAGTAGTATTGCTGGTAAATGAAAGATACAAGTTCAAAATATGATGGTAACATACAAAAGTGGTCAACAGTTTTGGTCTTTGTCTGAGAGGTAAACTCTGTAGTTCAGCAAAGACTGGCTTTGAGTCTTCAGTACGAAAGGATGACCGTCCATCCATCCAACCGATACCATTCCAGAGGGCAGAATCCTAACCACCAACTTGAAAGGAATATGGCTCAACAAAGAAGAAAACAGTAACCGATTTACCTCAAAGATTAGGAAGCAAAATCAACATCAAAATATTTGAAATCACAATGAATTTAAAAATTTAATGCTTTGAAAATTTCCCCCTGAGCTATGGATGCTTTTTTATATATAGTCTCTAGTAAAACAGATGCATTCTGTCATTCCAAATTGTACTTATAAATGCTATGAACCTTGGTGCTGAAAATAAGTAAGTTATGTCTCCAACAGCACAAAGTGGTCGCAATTACATGTTCTGTGGAAATCTTTGGTGAAATGCAATCCTGCAGAAGCCTCCTTATTTTGTTTCCTTCCTCCTAATGCTGCTAGAATCTTCAAGTAATTTTTAAGGGAGAAACTACAAGACCATAATGAAGGACCAGCAGACCATCCTGCATAGCTGCATCACCAATTGCACGTCGAATTTCCCTTAGAGTCTGATACTGCTCCAACAAGTGATCACCACAGATGATATCTACCTGACAAGCTGGATCAAGACCCATTTTTCTTCTGAGGAATTTTTCTACATGCCCAATAGTTGCTTCTCCTGAAACTCGGACAAACTTCTTCTCCAAGGGCTTAAAATGTCCCGTGCCTTCATTAGCACCAATGAACTCTAGTAATAAAGACATATCAAGTTCAGGTGGAATACGAAACACGGATTCTAAGACTTTCTTAGATCTTCCTTTGCTTGAAGGGACTGGCTGTGGAACAGCAGGTTTAGGTACTTCTAGACCTCTTTCTTTATAGAAATCATGCATTTGCTTTTTTTCTCTTTCCTCTAGATTGATCACTAATTTGTACACTATGTCTTGTAATTGTCAGTCCAACCTTATGTTATAAAGAGGTTGTGTCTGATGTACTACTATGTTGCATTTTGGACATCTGTTGCTATAGTAAAAATGTCTTACAATGCAGCTTTTACAAAACGTATGAAGACATTCTGTAATGGTAGTTGCATCTATTAAGTAACCTTTGCAAATGGAACACAAGATGTATGGTGTCAGCTCAGAGAGATTAATCAGGCGCTCCTCCTCGTCCTCTGAATCCGGCCGACCCCCCTCTAGCCTCAGCGAGAAGTGGCTCATCTCTTCCTCCTCCTCCTCCTCCTCCTCTTCCTCCAGCTCCTCATCATCCTCTTCCAACTCGTCGTCCTCGTCCTCGAAGCGGCCCCTCATGCGGCCCAGGCTGCGCTCGGGCTCCAACTCTGGGGGCCGGGAGCCCGAGCAGCCTGGAGCCCCCGCCTCGGGCAAAGGCGGCGGGCCCTCCTCACCCGCTGCGGGTGCCGGGGTGAGAGCAGGCGGGGAGACAGCAGGCGGCGGCCGCATGGCTGCAGCTCCCTCGGCCTTGTCGACGCCCGCGCTCCCTGCGGCCACCGAGACCCTCTCCATGCCGGGGGCAGAGACCGGGGAAGACGAGACCCGGCGGCTGGATAGCGCGGGAGTTCTGCCCAGTACCATACCTTTTTGATTACTACAGATAATATAATTTGAAATCTGCAATAGTGTTCCCTCCAGTTTTGATTTTCTTTTTCAAGATTGCTTTGGCTCTTCAGAGTCTTTTGTGGTTCCAGACAAAGTTTAGGATGTCTTTTTTCTAGTTCTATGAAGAATGCTGTTGGTATTTTGATAGGGATTGCATTAAATGTGTAGCTTGCTTTGGGTAGTACAGAAATTTTTACAATATTTGTTCTCGTAATCCATGAGCATGGACTGTCTTTCCATTTCTTTGTGTCATCTTCAGCTTCTTTCATCAATATTTTAAGTTTTCACAATCAGGTCTTTTCACCTCTTTGCTAAATTTATTCATAGCTGGTTTATTATTTTGGGGACTGTTGTAAATGGGATTGTTTTCTTAATCTCTCTTTCCACTGCTTCCTTATTACTGTATCGAAATGCAGCAGATTTTTGTACATTGATTTTATGTCCTGAAACTTTACTAGATTCATTTTTAGATGTAGCAGTTTTTTGGTGGAGTCTTTAGGGTTTTCTACACAAAATATCATGTCCTCCGCAAATAGTGAAATTTTGATCTCTTCCTTAACCAGTTTGGTTGCCTTTTATTCCTTTTTGTTGTCTGATGGCTGTGGCTAAGACATCCAGTACTAAGCTGAATAAAATGGTTAGAGTAGATATCCGTGTCCTTTTTCTTTTTTTTTTTTTTTTTAAAGATTTTATTTATTTATTTGTAAGAGAGAGAGAGTGAGAGCGAGCACAGGCAGACAGAGTGGAAGGCAGAGTCAGAGGGAGAAGCAGGCTCCCTGCGGAGCAAGGAGCCCGATGTGGGACTCGATCCCAGGACGCTGGGATCATGACCTGAGCCGAAGGCAGCTGCTTAACCAACTGAGCCACCCAGGCGTCCCCCGTGTCCTTTTTCTGACCTCACGGTAAATGCTCTCAGTTTTCCCCCCATTGAGTATAATGGATTTTCTCTATAAGGCCTTTATTATAGTTGAGGTATGTTTCCTCCAAACCTACTTTGTTGAGGGTTATTGTTGCTGTATTTTATTGGATGCTTTTTCTGTATCTGTTGAAATCTGAAGCTTCTTTTCCTTTCTCTTACTGATATGATGTATCACACTGATTGATTTATAAATATTGAACCACCCTTGCAACCTGGGAGTAAAGGTTGATCAGGGTGAATGATTTTTTTTTTAAAGGATTGTTGGACTTGGTTTGCTAGTATTTTGTAGAGGATTTTTGCATCTATGTTCATCAGAGTTATTGGCCTGTAGTTTTGTTTTTAATTAAAAAAATCTTAATTTTTTGTAGTTTTTTTAAAGATTTTATGTATTTATTTGACATTTGACAGAGATCATAAGTAGGGAGTGGGGCGGTGTTGGTTGCAGAGAAGCTGGCTCCCTGCTGAGCAGAGAGTGGAAGGCAGGGCTCAATCCCAGGACCAGGGGATCATGACCTGAGCTGAAGGCAGAGGTTTAACCCCCTGAGCCACCCAGGTGCCCCTGTAGTTCTGTTTTTTAATGGGGTCTTCACCTGGCTTCAGTATCAGGATGATACTGGCCTCAGAAAATGAATTTGGAAATTTCCTTCCTCTTCATTTTTTTGAAATATTTTGAGAAGAATAGGTATTAACTTTTCTTGGAATGTTTGATAGATTTTGCCTATGAAGCCATCTGGTCCTGGAGTTTTGTTTGTTGGGAATTTTTTTTTTTTTAGATTTTGTTTATTTATTTGACAGAAAGAGATCACAAGTAGGCAGAGGCAGGCAGAGAGAGAGAGGGAAGCAGGCTCCCCGCTGAGATGAGAGCCCCATGCTGGGCTTGATCCCAGGACCCTGGGATCATGACCTGAGCTGAAGACAGAGGCTTTAACCCACTGAGCCACCTAGACGCCCCATGCTGGGAATTTTTTGATTACTGATTCAATTTCATTGCTGATTATCAGTCTGTTTAAATGTTCTTTCTTCCTGTTACTGTTTTGATAGATCATATGTTTCTAGGAATTTGTCCATTTCCTCTAGGTTGTCCAGGTTTGGAGTATGTAATTTTTCATAATACTCTCCTGTAGTTACTTGTATTTCTGTGGTGTCCATTGTTACTCTCTCTCATTTGCAATTTTGTTTGGGTCCTCTCTCATATACCCCCCCCCCCTTTTTTTTAATGAGCCTGGCTAGAGGTTTATCAGTTTTATTTATCTTTTCTAGGAACTAGCTCCTGATTTCATAGATTTCTTCTATTTTGTTTTTTTAAAAATTTTCTGTATCATTTATTTGTGCTCTAATCTTTATTATTTCCTTCCTTCTGTTGGTTTTGGGTTTTGTTATTCTTTTTGTAGCTCCTTTATATGTAAATTTAGGTTGTTTGAGATATTTCCTACTTCTGAGGTAGGCTGGTATGATCCTAAACTTCCCTCTTAGAACTGCTTTTGCTCCATCCGCAAGAGTTTGGACCATTGCGTTTTCATTTTCATTTGTTTCCATGTAATTTTTATTTCTTTGAGGTCTTGGATGACTCATTCATTGTTTAGTAGCATGTTATTTAACCTTGATGAATTTGCGCTCTTTTCAGATTTTTTCCTGTGGTTGACTTCCATTTTCATAGTGGTGTGGTCAGAAAAGATGCATGGTATGACTTCCATCTTCTTGAATTTGTTCAGGCTTATTTTATGGGCTAATCTGTGATCTGTTCTGGAAAATGTTCTGTGTGCACTTGTGGAGAATATGTATCTGCTGTCTTAGGATGGAATGCTCTGAAAATATCTTTTAAATCCATCTGATCTAGTGAATGGAGCCATTGTTTCCTTGTTGATTTTCTGTTTGGACAATCTGTCCATTGATGTAAGAGGGGTGTTATAGTCTCCTATTATTATTGCATTCCTATCGATTAGGTTTTTTTTTTTTTTTTTTTAATGTTGTTAACTGTGTGTTTGGGTGCTCCCATGTTGGGTGCATAAATATTTATAATTGTGTATCTTCTTGTTGGAGTCTCCCCTTCATCATCATATAGTGTTCTTCTTTATCTCCTGTTACAGTCTTTGTTTTAAAGTCTGTTTTGTTTGATTTAAGTATTACTACTCTCCAGCTTTCTTTTGACATCCATTTGGATGACGAATCTTTCTTCATCCTCTTACTTTCAGTCGGCAGTTGTTTTTACATCAGAGATGAGTCTCTTGTAGGCAGCCTTATAGATGGCTCTTGTTTTTTTATCCACTCTGTGTAATTCAAAGACAGCCCATATCTTTGGATTGAAGTGTCTAGACCATTTACATTCAAAGTAGTTATTGGTAGATATAAATTTATTACCAAGTTGTTACTTGCTTTGTGATTGTTTTGTAGTTATTCTCTGATCTCTCTTGCTCTTTTTGTGGTGTTTTGGCTTTCCTTAGTGATATACTTGGATTCCTTTCTCTTTATCCATTGCATATCTATTGCTGGCTTTTTTTTCTTTATTTCTTTCAGTGTAACAGAATTCATTGTTTATGCACCACACCCAGTGATCCATGCAATATGTACCCTCTATAATGCCCACCACCTGACTCTCCCGACCGACCTCCCCCGCCCCCGCTTCAAAACCCTCCGATTGTTTTTCATAGTCCATAGTCTCTCATGGTTCATCTCCCCTTCCAATTTCCCTCAAGTCCTGTCTCCTCTCCATCTCCCCATGTCCTCCATATTATTTGTTATTGCTGGTTTTTGATTTGTGGTTACCATTAGGTTTGTATATAACATCGTTTGCATATAGCAGTCTGTGCTAAGTTGATGGTCATTTAAGTTTAAACCCATTCTTTATTCCTTTCTGCTTAACATTTTGGACATATGGTGTCATATTTTATATCCTTTGTGAATCTCTTGACTGATATTTACAGATATACTTATTTTTACTGCTTTTATGTGTCCTACTTTTCCTACTCTTACTTACAGTTTTTTCTTTACATTCAAAGAGTCCCCTTTAATGTATGGTTGGGGTAGTAGTCATAAACTCCGTTAGTTTTTGTTTGTCTGGGAAACCCATTATCTTTCCTTCTATTCTGAATGATAGGCTTGCTGGATAGAGTATCCTTGGCTGCAGATTTTTCTTTTCAGCACTTGAAATCTATCATGCCACTCTCTTCTAGCCTACAAATCTTCTGGTAAAAAAATCAGCTGATAGCTCTATGGGGATTCCCCTTGTATATAACGGTTTTCTTTTCTCTTGCTGCTTTAAATTTTTTTTTCTTTATCACTACTTTTTGCCATTTTAACTACTATGTGTCTTGGTGTGGATCACCTTGGGTTGATTTTGTTGGGGGATCTCTGCCTCCTGGATCTCAGTATCTGTTTCCTTCCCCAGATTCAGGAAGTTTTAGCTATTATTTCTTCAAATTAAATTTCTGTTCTCTTCTTTTTCTACTTCTTCCAGGATCCCTGTAATTTGAATGTTATTACACTTAATGGAGTCACTGAGTTCCCTAAGTCTATTCTCATTTTGTATAACTTTTTTTTCTCTCACATGCTCGGCTTGATTACTTTCCTTTACTCTGTCTTCCAGGTTGTTGATTCATTTGCCTGTTTCCTCTAACCTACTATTTATTCCATTTAGTGTATTTTTATTTTCATTTATTGTGTTCTTCATCTCTGATGTGTTCCCTTTTATTTCTGTGTTAAGGGTCTCACTGATGTTCTTCATTCTTTTTTTTTTTTAATTTTTTTTTATTTATTTATTTGACAGACAGAGATTACAAGTAGGTAGAGAGGGAGTCAGAGAGAGGAGGAAGCAGGCTCCCCACTGAGCAGAGAGCCCGATGCGGGGCTCGATCCCAGGACCCTGGGATCATGACCTGAGCCGAAGGCAGAGGCTTTAACCCACTGAGCCACCCAGGCGCCCCATGTTCTCCATTCTTTTCTCAATCCCAGTGAGTATGTTTATGATCATTACTTAAAATTTTCTATCAGCCATACTACTTATATCCATTTCACTTTGATCTGTTGCTGTGGTTTTGTCCTGTTCTTTCATTTGGGACATATTCCTTATCTCATTTTGTCTGATTCTCTGTGTCTGTTTCTGTGTGTTAGCAAAATCAGCTCTGTGTCCTCCTCTTGAAGTTCACAATCTTATGAACAAGATGTCCTGTAGTGCCCTGTGGTAGTTGTCCCCTATTCTCCCAGACCTGGCACATCAGGGACTGTCTCCTGTGTGTGTTGCATATGCTCTGCTCTTGTGTCCTGGCCAGCTTTTCCTTTAGTCCAGTTGTCTAAGAGGCTCTCTTAGCTTGTTGTGAGCTGTGTTTGCTCCCCCGCTGGAGTGCTGCACATTTTAACAAGGTGTGTGCTGGTCTGTTTGTGAGAGATCTGTTGCCTGCCCTGATGGATGGAGGGCTGTGTGGGTGGGGTACCAGTTACAACAGGCTGTGTCTTGAGCTTCTGCAAGGTCCACAGCTGCCCACACTGAGGCCCTACAAAACGTGTGGGTCAGAATAAGCTGCACTGATGATGTTTACACTGGTCTTCCATGGGAAGGGATCCAAAACCAGAACTGACACAAATGTGTCGAAAAGGGGACCTTACTAGGTGTGGGTGGGTGGAGCTCAGTGTAGCAAATTTAGCTAGAAAGCCTTGCATAGTGCTGGTTCCCACAGGTGCCTATGTGTTTATGCTGTGAGTGGGGATGTGGAGGTGAGGGAAATGGTGCCTGCCTCCTTTGTTCCTGGAGGGGTCTCCCTGTGATCCCTGCCTTTCAAGACATGCTCTGAGATTAGTAAGTCTCCCTCCCATATGCCCTAGTTGTTTTTCAAATTGCTGCTTCTATGTTGTAGCTACCTGGGCTGTTTGTCCTATCCCCCCCCACCCCCCTGTCTGTTTTAAGGGCAGGAACTCTGCTTCCTAATGCCTTTCAGCTCTCCCAGAGTGGAGGTGCTGATTTTTAAAAATCCAAGCTTCAACTCCCACTGGTTGTAGGAACTCCTGAAATTTGGAGCCTCTGGCTTTCAAAACCAAAAGTTATGGGGATTGGTCTTCCCCATGTATGTGGGATAGTCTGTTTCTCACCCTTCCCTGTACCTCCAGTTCTTGACTGCAGACGGCCAAAGCCTGTTTCGTTCCCCACTATATCTCTACCCTTCCTACGCAATTTGATGTGGCCTCTTCTCTGCCTTTAGTTGCAGAGTTTGTTCTGCCAGTCTTTGGGTTGTTTTCTAGATTATTTGTGAGAAGTTTTTGTTTTCTAGTTGTATCCATAGGATAAGGTGAGCCTAGGGTCCTCCTACCCCATCATCTTCCCAGCCTCAATACCAGCTGGTTTATTTAATTCTTGATTTAGTTATTAGTTTTACATTTTTCATTACTTCTAATAATTCTCTTCTGTGATTGTTATGTGTCATTCGTAACAATCATCTGTGATGCCTACCCCAGTATGTCTAAAAGGTTTATTGTTAAGATTTGTATAAGTCAAGTTATTGTATTTAGCATCAAACCTTTAGAAAAGCTGCTAAAGGTTTTGATTTTAGCATATTATACTATACTAGTCAGAGGACACACTGTAGCCAGCAGTTACTTTTGGTTAGTATTCCTTCTACATTTTAAATTCAGGTTCGTGGCTATTAGATTTGACTTAAGTTTTATAGTCTTCTCTCTTCTGCCTTCTGTTTGTTAGATGTACTAGAAAAAAATGCTAAAATAATAAAGTGCTAGCAACAAGTAATGTTTTAATCTATTAATCTTTTTATTGATTAGGGAAATATCTCTAATCATTATTTATATTCTTCCACCTGGCAGGAAGATATTTATTCTGAATATTTGCTTAAATTTACCTAAGCTAAAATTTACCATGACACATGAAAAGATTTTAGTAGGTATTTTGCTATACCATAGATTCCGATGCTGGAAATCAGTCCCCTAGATTGATTAGAGGATCAACCTGTGATTTTCTGCTTTCAGATACGATATTTTGTTTAAAAAATTGTGTCTGATGAACCAGTTATAATGATTTCTAGGTTTGTTTATTAAAGCCTGAAACTAATTACTGGCTTTGTAGAAAAGAAAGCTGGAGACATAGGGATTTTCTATTAGTAAACCCTGATTACCTAGATTGGTAAACCAAGGTGAATCCTGTGCACCAAGGAACTGATTCTGTCAGTATTAATCCCAAACTGCCTTCACTTTAGATGTCAGCTTAGAGCAGAAATTAAGATTGAGCATAAAATTTTTCAAAGAACTTTGAAAAATTTTAAAGCATCTTTTTCTGTGGTAGGAAAGTTTATGGAATAGTGATTTTTGTCAGTTTTTTTTTAACCTAAAAATTATGTGAACTATTCCATACTGCATTACACTTTAAATTATATCTGATTTGGGGGTGCCTGGTTGGCTCAGTGGGTTAAGCCTCTGCCTTCGGATCAGGTCATGAATTTAGGGTCTGGGGATGGAGCCCCACATCGGGCTTTCTGCTCAGCGGGGAGCTTTCTTCTCCCTCTCTCTCTCTCTGCCTGCCTCTCTCCTTGTGATCTCTCTCTCTCTTTGGCAAATAAATAAATAAAATCTTTAAAAAGATTTTAGCTGATTGTGACACTGTTATTTTGTATATGTCGATCAGTTTGCTAAATTATGATTTACAAGTCCATAAATTGTTTTTTATTAGATAGTATGAAAACAGTTTGAATGAATGTTCATTTTTTTCATCATAGAATAAAATAGTCTCTGTATTTGAGCAGTGGCATTACTAATTTGTGAAGAAATCTCAAGAAAAAATGAAGATAACTTCCTAAATTTTTCTTATTCTTTTAAGAGCAAAATTCCAGTCGGAATTAAAGCTGGGAGTTCTAATAAGGTGAGTCACTTTTCTTCCTTGAATATTTTTTGCTTTACATTGTGAAACTTACCAATTCCTGCTTGATAGAAGAGAACTGTTCTGGAATTAGTTGGCAGTGGGAACATTTTGCTCCATAGTCTCACCTTTCTAATTCTTGCCACAGGCAGAGAACTTGAATATTTTACAGTTAAATTATATAGATTCTTCTGAGATACATCAATTCTGTCTTCTGTAGAAGAACTATAGTAGCATAATATAACTATAGTATCAGATGCCCTGTGCAACAGGTGTTTTATCATGCATGTATTTTTAGTCTTGAGTTCCAACTAGTCAACCTGTCATCTTCAGGATTATATTGTATAGGGTACACAGTTATCAAGGTATTTGAGGCATAGTACTTTTAAATGGCATTAAAATTTTTTTTTTTTTTTAAAAATATTTTTTCAGTTATTTTTTATTCTTCATTATGCTTTTGGAAATTTTGTCTCTGTTGATATATGTAGCTTTGTTAATTTTAATAGTTGTGTAGTACTCCATTGTATGAGTATCTCATTGGTTAGCTCTTCCTCTGCTAATGGGCATTTCAATTGTGTTTGGAGTTTTTTGCTGTTATGAACAGTGTTGTATCAGCATTTTCATCCTTTGTCTCATTGTGTACACATGTAAGAGTAGACAGGTAGATCTTTAGGTAGATATTTAGAAGTAAGGTTGCTGGGCCATTGATTATGCCTATCTTAGCATGATGAGATAGTACCAAATACTTTCTAAAGTGGTTGTACTTTATTATTATTATTTTTTTTTTTAGTGTTGCTCTGGATATGGTTTAAGTTGTAAGACTGTTGGTTCAAGGGTTTATTCATTTTTATAGCTCTAGATAAATATTGTCAAATTACTTTCCCAAGAGGGTTTTCTTATTTTACATGATCACCAGCATACCAGTGGTAATTGTTTTTAATGTCTTCTTTCGTTGGTAGGAATTTGTGACTCATTTTGATTTCCATTTCTTACATATGTAAGAGGTTTTGATAATAGGATGTATCTGTGTCATCACTGACAGATTGCCAGTGGAACTTGAAATAGAGAGAAAGCTAATAGTTATTACTAAACTTACTATGTACTTCCTTTTAGTACTCAAAAGTGGCAAACGATACCAAAGAATTAGAAGACTGTGAGCAAGCTAATAAACTGGGAGCAATTAACAGCACGCTAAGGCAAGTTTAAAAAATATTCTCTTATTTAGTATATTTATATCAGAAATATTCTGTTTTTCTTGTGATTTTGATGAAACAGTAAAGTTTCAAGTCATTCTCTTTTTTTTTTCAAGTCATTCTTATGAAGTTATTGTTCATCCTAAATTTCATGATTGCTTTGCTTCCTCCTCTTAGTGGATTTCAAAAACATATCAATTTTTTAAATTTAATTTTTTAAATTTAAATTTCAAAAATATATCATCAATAGTGACTTTATCAAAATGTAAAAATACAGAAGATTGTTCTGCTAACAGGACTTATGGATCCATTCTTCCTGGTTATTATAGGAAAAGGAACTTGAACTTCTAAGTCTTTTGTAAATAGTAATTTAGTCTGTGTGTTACATTCTGAACAGTTAAAGTTTTGATTACCATGACTAGTAAGTTTCATAGATTTTTCCCTATTGACTTTTCCTTATTTTCTCTAAGTAAAACCTGCTTGTGAAGGCCAACATGATTTGTGAGTGGTCTCAGATTATGCACTATGAAATGACTGAACATATCTATAATTGAGAGTAGGGAATGGATTATTACTAATCTTTTAATTTCCTATTTGCTTAGGTTGGCATTTGTGTACTATAATTGTTAGACTTAATAAAGTTATCAGTCATTATTTATTAAAATCTTAATATAGAAAACTAGAGAAGATAATATAACATAATAAGATAATAAAATAAATTCATTTTATTTATTTATTTATTTATTTAGTGACTAGATATTAACTTTTTCTACTATGTTTTTAAAAAGAGAGAAATGTAGATAAAAATTGAAATCCCCTATGCCCTATTTCCCAATTCTGTTCTCTTTCCTTCTTAGAGGTAACTACTATCATGAATCCATCTATGGTTTTGTTTTTATTATATATATAAAATGATGGTTATTTTACATATGATTTTATTTTTCCTTATATAAAATAATACTGAATTTAACATCAAATTTATTTTTTTTACACTGTACATATTGCGTTCTAGATATATGTTAAAACATGGGAGATTTCTCATTATTTCAGCTGATGAATGGTTTTTATCAGATGACTATTACTTATTTTACTTATCTGTTCCTCTACTGATAGACATTTGAATTATTCACATTTCTTACTTCTACAAATTATGTGACCTTGAGTGCCTTGTAAATTTTTTTGGCATACAGTAGGAAATTTGGCATGCACTAGTGAGATTGCTGAACCTTATGATGACCCCGTGTACCTGTTCTTGATATTGCCTGAGGGCTTTCCATAGTGTTTGTATGGCTGTGAACTGGCATTGGTCTCCGCATCCTTGCCAAAAATTAATAATGCTTGCAGATGAAATAGCATCTCATTTTTGTTTAATTTGTATTTTGTTGATTACTAGTAAGTTTGAGCATTTTTAATCTGTTTATTGCATATTAGTGTTTCTTAATGAATGCCTACAATATATGTCAAGCACTGTTCTAGAGTAGTATTAAGCATATAGTGGTGGACATGACAAATTCTTTTTCTCATGAAGCTTAATCCTCTTTGGAGATCTGCAGTAAAAAAGTAAAATACATAAGAAGTAAGTAAAGTGGTGATGAGTGTCTGGGAGAAAGATAAAGCAGAGAAGGATGACAGAGGGCTAGGGGTGTTGTGGATGGGGATGGGGAAGTGGCACTGTTTTAGATTGGGTGGTGAGAGAAAGGCACAGTAATAATGGGACATTTGAACAAAGTGCCCATAAAGGCACAAGTCGTAAGTCATAATATGGCTGCCTGAGAGAGAAGTATTCTAGGCATGTATAATTGTTAGTAAAAAGGACCTGTGACAGGAGTGTGCCTAGATGATTTGAAGCCTCCCAAGAAGGCCAGTGTGGCTGGAGTACAGTGGTCAAGGGCAAAATAGTAGAAGACTGAGTCAGAAGATGTTAGGGATGGGGGCAGGGGTCGGGTGGGGTGGGGTGGAGGGCTTGAAGACAGCTACGAATGCTGCTTTTAAACTGAGTGGAATGAAAAGTCGCTGGAGGACTGGAGTGAATGCTTTGAGGCAGCCGGGTGCTATGTTATGTGGTTATTGTACTAATCCAGGTAAGACAGAATTATGATAGCTGTAGAAATGATGAGAAGTGGTCAGATTCTGGACAGATTTTGAAGAGCGAGCTGACAGGATTTGCTGAAGGATTTGATGTGGGGTATGGAAAAAGATAGGAGCTATAAATGACTACAGGATTGGGAAGTAGAGGGCTCTGCTCCAGCAGCGGCCTAGAGAGCAACAGCGAGCACATCGCTCAGCTTTCCCACTTGTTGCCACCTTCTGTGGAGCCTCCACCTCCTCTGCTACGCCCCCGGCTTCCTCCTTTCCAGGCTGCGGTTAACCCATACGCCCACTGGGCTGCACAGTGGCAACCCCAGCATCATGATGAGTGATGATAAACCAGGTGATCACCTAAACTTATTCTGTATACCTCAATCATTATGCTGAGGATTTGGAAAAGGTGTTTATTCCTCATGGAATTATGGACAGGACCGAGCAGCTTAGTCAAGATGTGATGAAGACATCTGTCTTCATCGTAGACCATCACATCGTAGACCTCTGTCTGCTCGAGGGAGGCTATAAATTCTTTGCTGACCTGCAGGGTGGTATCAAAGCACTGAACAGAAATTGTGATGGATCCATTCCTATTACTGTAGATTTCATCAGACTGAAGAGCTATTGTAATGACCAGTCAACAGGGCACATCAAAGTAAATGATGGAGATGATCTCTCAACTTTTTTTTTTAAGATTTTATTTATTTATTTGTTAGAGAAAGGAAGAGAGAGAGAGAGAGAGAGAGAGAAAACAAGCAAGTAGAGTGGCTGGCAGAGGCAGAGAGAGAAACAGGCTCCTGGCTGAGCAAGGAACCCAACACAGGACTCGATCCCAGGATCCTGGGATCATGACCTGAGCCAAAGACAGTGGTTAACTGACTGAGCCACCCAGGCGTCCTGATCTCTCAACTTTGACTGGAAAGAATGTCTTGATTATTGAGGATAAACTGACACTGGCAAAACAATGCAAACCTTGCTTTCATTGGTCAAGGAGCATAATCCAAAGATCATCGAGGTCGGAAGCTTGCTGGTGAAAAGGACCCCTTGATGTTTTAGTTATAAATCAGACTTTGTTAGATTTGAAATCCAGACAAGTTTATTGTAGGATATGCCCTTGACTATAATGACTTCTTCAGGGATTTGAATCATGTTTGTGTCATTAGTGAAACTGGAAAAGGAAAGTACAAAGCCTAAGATGAGAGTTCATGTTGAGTTTGGAAGCATCTGGAGTCCCATTGAAGTTATCAGTAGAATGTTCTAGGTCTGTGGCCATCTGCTTAGTAGAGCTTTATTGCATGTATCCTCTCAGAATTTTATCCACTTTGTAATTTAGAAAGATCCGTTGCTGCATTCCTGAAGTCTTTATTCACAGTATGAGCCTATAGACTGTTCCTCTTTGTGTGGAGTATTGTTTGACTTGTGAATGAATAATAATCTCTCTTAAAACACACCACTGTTGAATGAAAATATTGAAATTGTATCTGTAAGAAACATTTAAAGAGAAGATATATTAGTTTTTTAATTGTTATTTTTATTTTATATATTCAAGAAAGAACAGAAGTGATTGAATATTGTTAACTCTATACCACTGTGTGTTTAGAAGAGTAAGGAGCAGTGAGTTTTTGTATCAGAGACAGCATCTACAGTATTGTTCTGTTGGGTAAACCATATGTCTTGGAATTATTTTACTGTCTTAGTAGAATTAACTGTTTTCTCGGGTTTAGTCAGATGATTTCCAGGGAATCTGTGTCAACAGTTCATTTTAAATACAAATCAATAAAATTCCAAAAAAAACGTTAAAAGAAAAAAGATTTGGAACTAGAAAACTAGGAGTTGCCGTTGACTGAACTGGGGATCCTTGCAGGAGGAACAAGGTTGATGGAAAATTATAGTTCAGTCTTGGACTTGCTACATTTGAACTGCCTATGAGACATCAGTTGGAGATGTCGAGCAGGTAGTTAGATCCACAAGTCTCAATTTCAGGGGGGAGATAAAATGTGGGAGTCATGTGTGAATATATGGCATTTTAAAACCATATGACATTATCCAGGAAAGAATATAACTAGAGAAGTTACCCAGGGATTGGGACTTAAGTCACTATAGAATTTTAAGGTAAAGTGCCTTTTAATATTCTTTGCTGTTGTTTCTCCATGGAGAAACAACATGGGGTTGGCATGGGGTGTGGAGGTGGGATAGTATGTACTTTTAAAATATTATAATTTGGGGGCACCTGAGTGGCTCAGTGGGTTAAGCCTCTGCCTTCACCTCAGGTCATGATCTCAGGTCCTGGGATCGAGCCCTGCTTTGGGCTCTCTGCTCAGCAGGGAGCCTGCTGCCCCCTTTCTCTCTGCCAGCCTCTCTGCCTACTTGTGATCTCTCTCTCTCTGTCAAATGAATTAAAAAATCTATATTATTTGTAGGCATTCCTCATGCAATCTGATCACAATTCTTTGGCCATATGCATTATTAGGGCTTGTCTTTTAATTTTGCTTATAAATATTTTGTTGAACAGAGTTATTTTTAAATTTTTAAATCCAAGTATAACAGAAATGCAATAAAGTATATAAATGTTAAGCATAAAGGTGAGTTTAATTTTACAAAGTGAACCCAGCTCTGCAACAACCATCCAAAACAATGTACTTGCTGCCCTGAAGATTGCTGTGTGTACTTTTCTGGTCATTACCACTGTCCAAAGTTAACCATGATTTTGAATTACAGTAGCAGAAGTTATTTTTGCCTATTTTTATAAAATAATATGGAATGTATTATTTGTGTCTGACTTATTTTATTAAGTATCATGTTGTGAGAGTCACCCATGTTCTTGGACTTAGTAGTAGCATTTAATTCTTTTTTCATTGGTTTCCATAGTTAAAACTGCACCAAAATGTTCCCATCCTATCATTGATAGTTGGAATTTTCCACTTCACAACCATTCCAAAAAATATAGTGGCGGACATTTGGTGTTTACATTTGGTATGCATCTATGTAGAATATACCTAGAGGTGAAATTAAGTAATACTGCCGAGACATTTTCCAAAATGACTTCTAAAATACATTGCTACTGGTAGTGTATGAGAGTTCCTCATTCCACAACTTCTCCAGCAGTTGGTACTATAACTTTTAAACAGCCTTACTGAAATATAATTGACATGCAGTATACTGTACCTATTTAAATATGCCTCTTGGTGTTTTGACAGGTGTGTACACATGAAAATCAGTTTAATCAAGATAGTTATTTTGTTTACCACCCTGAGAAGTTTTCTCCTGCTCTTTGGAAATCGCTCTGGTCCTTTTCTTCCTGCCCCTGCATTGCCCACTTCGAAGGCCACTGGTTTTAACCCAGCGCCATCTTGATAGGAAGTCCCTGGTAAAGACTAGGAAGTTGTGACGTAAGTAGCTTGGCATCCATCTTCAAACTGACTTTTAGAAAAGCTGTACTACTTCCCTTCAACCCACTTATAAGCCAGACCGAGCCAGCTCTGTTAGCATTAGATTAGCCTTCACCATCTTTTCTGCTGCTGTGGCTTTCAGGCAGGGTTTGGGATGAAAAACGATCAGCAAAGCATCACCACATAAGAATCCTCAAGGATAAAAGTTCCTCTAAATTGTATTGTTAATAAGAAAATAGGAATTTATGTCACAATTGCTTTGTTCTTGACTATTTTCAAAGATAAGACTTCTCTAATTAAGTAACATAACTATAGTTACCATCTCAGCTGTAACTAGAACTTGCCTTCTTGCTTTATCACATCCTGTATTCCAGCTGAGTCAACTATGATACAAGTATTTCCATTAACTTGTATTATTAAGTTAATTGAATATTCCCATAGGAGGAAAAAAAATCCCACTGTGAATTAAATTGGCAATGTTTATTTTATTTTTTTAAAAGATTTTATTTATTTATTTGACAGACAGGGATCACAAGTAGGCAGAGAGGCAGGCAGAGAGAGAGGAGGAAGCAGGCTCCCTGCTGAGGGCTCGATCCCTGGATGCTAAGATCATGACCTGAGCCGAAGGCAGAAGCTTTAACCCACTGAGCCACCCAGGCACTCCGGCAACGTTTATTGATAGTGGATTTTGTGCAGCCAGCCTTATGTGTACTTCTAGTGGTTATGTCATGTAGCGGTTTCTCAAATACAAAATAAATTCTTGGCTATGATAGTAACATATTTAGGAACTACGTGATTTGTACTTGGTACACAAATAACTTTATTACCTTGTTTTTTTCCTGTTGTATTGTAAATAAAGAAGAAGGATGATAGCTCTCTTATAGATGTTGCTGTTATGTATTTAAGACAGAGATGGTCTGAATATAGGTTAAAGTGAATATAGGTCAGAATTTATTTGAATGACTGTAATTGTTCCAAGATCTCCAAGTAGAGATCTTGATCTTATATTTTATTAAATGTGAGGTAGTATGGAAAGTGAATGATATGCCATGGTTAAAGTGACATTGGTGCTACCAGTGAATACCATGTAGGAAGGGAGCTTCTAGAAATGCAGTTTTTGGTATTTTTGTCTTATAAATACAGAAGCAGTTTAAGTTAAAGGAATTATGAATGTAAATTTATTTCCTACTTTAGAAAAAAATGATTGCTATTTCTAAGTCAGTCGAAAAGGCTAGGTTGACTTTTGTATTTAACTACATCTCCTATATTTCTGTAAAATAATTTTCTAATGGAAATTATTATTAAAATAGGGCTCATAGTTTTAGTATAGTTAAATAGAAATACTTCATGGAAGTTAATATGTATATTTTTCAGGTAACTTGCTTATCATTCCTTCAGGTAACCACTAATTGAATTTATGAAACTATCTAAATTAAATACATGATCTCAGATTATCTGGTTTTAATTATATAAGATACAGCATAACATTTTCCATTCCCAATTTAAATCATTTTTCTGTTTTATTCCCTCTTTCTCCTTAATCAAAGCAAAGAAGCATTCATTGACTGGGCGAGATATGATGATTCACAGGATCATTTTTGTGAACTTGATGGTAATAAACTATTGTAATGAAGTTATTTTAACCATAATCCTTTTATAAGAAATGGAAATCAGTGGAAATATAACCAGTTATACCTTGAATACACTGGGTATTGCTGAGTGGATCTTATTATTCATAATAGCATTTATTGAGAGCTTATGTTCTGGCCATGTGCTGAGTGCCTTAAGTACATTATTGCTAATCTTTATAGTTACCTTGATAACTGTGTATTATCACATCCTGGGAAACTGAGTCTCAAGAAGAGTAGCTTGCCCAGGATCACACAGTAACAAGAGGCTGAGACAGGATTCAATCCCAGATTTGATTGGATCCCATACCTAGATTTTTCCCATCATGACACATCATCTCCTATGGACCTTTATTTCAAGCCACTCAGTTTAGGTCTATGAACATATAAACATGTTCACATTGGAATTTTCTGGAGGTCCCAACAAACATAAAGACACCTTGCAATATTGGGGAGGACTCTAATTTGACTTCCCCACAAGCCTTTTCCCAAGAGTCCCCTGGAATAGTATGAAGAGAGGGCGCTGTTCAGCAGTAACTACCATGACTCTTACTTCAGAAGGTAATTGAAGTGACTAAAAAATTTTGATCTAAGGAGAATATTCCCAAGAACTGTGCCAAGTAAACTTAAATCATTCACTTGGCCTCTCTTCACTTTTTACCTTGATGTCATAGTTGGTGGAGAAGAATTTTTGGGTTCAGGAATGCATGGCTAGAGGCAGCAGGAGTTCCTCAGAACTTGGAAAGCACTCAAGTAGTCATAGAGCTTCCTAGAGGGTTTTAGGGGATCCATCTGTAGAATTGTGCTCATCTTCCAGTCTGCCGTGCAGCAAGTTAGAGTGAGCTGCTACAATAGCACACAGCAGATTGAGAGGTTGCCAGGAGGTGCAATGTTAACACCATGGCTTATAAGGTTTGAGCAAGGACATTTTTTATTTTTTTCAAAGATTTTATCGATGTATGTATGTATGTATCTATCTATCCAATGTGAGCAGCCAGGAGGGGCAAAGGGAGAGGGAAAGCGAGAACTCAAGCAGTCTCTGGGCTGAGCAAGAAGCCTGACTCAGGGCTTGATTTAACCACCCAAAGATCATGACCTGAGCCTCAATCAAGAGTCACACATTCGGGCACCTGGGTACCTCAGTGGGTTAAAGCCTCTGCCTTTGCCTCAGGTCATGATCCTGGGGTTCTGGGATCGAGCCACGTATCGGGCTCTCTGCTCAATGGGGAGCCTACTTCCACTCTCTCTGCCTGACTTTCTGCCTACTTGTGATTTCTGTCTGTCAAATAAATAAAATCTTAAAAAAGATTTTTTTTTTTTTTTTAAGAGTCACACACTCAACCAACTGAGCTACATAGGCAACCCCAGCAAGGATTATTTTTAGATTTTTTTTTTAGTTGACAGAGAGGGCACAGCAGGGGGAGCAGCAGAGGGAGAAAGAGAAGCAGACCTCCACCCCCCTCCTGCACCCAGGTGAGCAGGGAGCCTGTCACAGGACAGACCCTGGGATCATGACCTAAGCTGAAGGTAGATGCCTAACCAACTGAGGCACCCAGGCACTGCACCTGCCGCCAGTAAGAATATTTTTAAGAGATCTGAAAAAAAAATCTTTGGGTATCTGGATAGAATAATGGGAAATTAATAAAAAATACTCCTGTTAGGATATTTAGAATTGACAAATGTTTCATCAAAGCAAGCTGTTGTACCTAGGTTAAGGATTGACATCACTGCTTACTCTTTAATTTGTTCTACAGTTGTCATTCTAATTATGCTTAGTGTTCAACACTCACAGTCACTTCTTGCCAGCTTATCATTTTACCTATTTTTTGACTAAAATAAAACATTTTTAGTGCTTAATTAACATATTTTTAAATTAAAAATCATTTCTGTGAATATTTCTTATAGTAAATAATGTCAGTATATATTTCTTTTATAGGTATTTAACAAAAAATGCTACTCCATTCCAGAGATCCCTTGGTAAGAGCAATGATGTATCAGTCACCTCTCATAAATATAGTGTTAACTAATTTTTTAACATTGGCTGTTTATATTATAAAAATGGAAGAAATGTCCTATAAGATTTTAGGATTTCATAATTTAAAAATTAGTAATTTTTATATTATGTGTAGTCCTGAAACATATAAGCCATTTTACTGGTTGGATCACCACTACTTCTCTGGGTGGTAATGTTTGTGTATGTCCCCAATGATTTATATATACCATTTTTTAAAACACTTCAGAGTAGCTTTAGAGTCATCGTCTAGTTATTTCAGTTATGTAAAACCTTTTGATTAAAACAATCTGAAGAATATTCACCCCAGTTTATTGGTATATATTCTCTACATCCCTGTTCTCTGTTTTGTTTTTGTTCTGTCTATTTGAAGAGAAGATGACCCTTATAGATTAAATAGTAGATTTTTAAATAATTTAGCAGTTTAAGGTAAGCTCCTTTCCCTACTCCTGTTTTGTTGTTGTTGTCGCTGTTGTCTCTATGCATGGCCTCTTCTCCTTTGGGTTTCTGCTCAAATGTCACCTCATCAGAGAAACCGGCTGTCACCTGCCTGTAGAAACCAGCAACCACTCTCAGTGTGAGTGTTGACACTGCTGCCCACTCTGCGTACCAAGAATGACCAGCGAGTGCAGGGCAGGTTATTTAGTTAATCTGTTCATTGTCCATCTGCTCCAACTAGATTGTCAGCTGCCTGAGGCTTTGTATTTCAGGTTCACTGCTTTATCCCTAGTGCCTAGAACAGTGCCTGGACATGGTACTTGCTCAATAAATGTTTGCTGAATGAAGTTGTTGGTTCATAAATAACCTATATAGTATGACAGATTTTTACTTTTATATTTTCCCTTAAAATTAGGGATGCCTGGGTGGCTCAGCCAGTTAAGCTGCTGCCTTCTGCTCAGGTCATGATCTCGGGGTCCTGGGATCGAGCTCCACACCAGGCTCCCTGCTCAGTAGAGAACCTGCTTCTCCCTCTCCCTCTGCCTGCTGCTCTGCCTACTTCTACTCTATCTCTGTGTCAAATAAATAAAAACCTTTAAAAATTCAAAAAAAGGTGTTCACTAATAATTTGTTTAAAGATTTTTTTTTTTTAATTTGACAGATAGAGATCACAAGTAGGCAGAGGGGCAGGCAGAGGGAGAGGGGGAAGCAGGCTTCCCACCAAGCAGAGAGCCCAATGCAGGGCCCGATCCCAGAACTGTGAGATCATGACCTGAGCCAAAGGCAGAGGCTTTAACCCACTGAGCCACTCTGGCACCCCATTCATTAATAAATTTAAAGTATTGTCTAAAACAGTAGTTTCCAAATCTGGCTGTGTGTCAGAATTATTTGGGTGCTTTATGAAGTATAGGTTCTCCTCACCTGAATATTTTATAATGCATTTTAATAATGCATTACTAGCAGTCAAAGTTAGAGTTGGTGATGGAGGGTGGGAGGCTCAATCCTGAGTCTACAGCAGTATATTTTATCCATAAACAAAAAGACTGCACGCTAAGTTGACCTGTGCTATGTTGAAGAGATATTTGGGTTAGGAGGTGTGGAGGACTGGCTCGCATCCTCGAACATGCTGTGTAGCCTCCTAACACTAATATGCAATTAAGTGACCATAAAAAGAAAGTTCATTTGGGGAAAAAAAGGTATACTTGAAAAGGAAGAAAAAGCACTAGTTGAAATTGATGAATTCCCAGAATTAAGTATTTTGATTCCGTGGACATTCTTCGAATGCTTTGGGAATGGTTAGCATGGTCAGATGGAACAGTTTAGGAAGAGCTTTACAAAGGGAGCAAGAAGAGAAAGCTTTGGGGAGGAGGAAGACATATTAGGGGTCCAAAGAGCATTTTCCAAATGAATGCTACCGCTGTGCAAATAGAAAGAAGTTGTAGTTTCTGAATAGGCTAATTAAAATCATGTCACAGGTGGCCCCAGGGGAAGCATGGGGATACCAGCACTGGTGTGTTTTTGGGGGGAACTCAACCTGTGGATGCTCCCTCACCCCTACTTCCTCATCTAGATGCCATGAAGTTCTTGTCAGTGTAGGTCAGGGCTTGAGAAACATTTTCTTCTGTAAATGGACAGATAGTAAAAATTTTAGACTTTGTGGACTGTACGGTTTCTCTTGCAACTACTCAGCTGTGCCATAATTGTGTGAAAGCAGTGAATGAATGTGGCTTATGTTCCCATAAAACTTTCTTTACAAAAAGTATACAGACCGCATTTGGACTATGGATCATAGTTTGCTAATCCCTTTTATAAATTAACAAGACCTGCCTTTCATGATTTGAAAAAGTATTAAAAATTTTAAGAACCACTTAAACCAGCAATGCACTTTTGATTCAAGTAAGGGAATACACATTAAGGACATTGAGAATATAAGTTTTAAGTTAAACATTGATATGCTGGATTTTACTCTTGTGATTTTCACTTCCTTAAGGTATAATGATTTAAAATGTAGTTTAATATCTTAATCTTTTTTTCCTTAGTGGTTGTTTAGTTGCTTTTGTTGGGTTGATATTAGCCTGAGGTGTACATTCATAGTTGAGCCCACATTTGTGTAAACTTACATGAACACACACATTCTTAATACATGTGTATACACATATCTCAATGAATATATATGCTGCTGGTAGATTTAGTATTTGTAAGTAGTCAGATCAATTTTGCAAATGAGCTTAATCAAGACCACCTCAGAGAAATTAAAAATCTATAACAGAAGCTAGTGAATTGTAAAACTTCCGTTTGAACTTTAAAAGCCACACTCCATAATTTGAATCTTTCTTTTTTTTAAGGAAGATTTTTTTTAAAAATTACTGTTTTTAACTCTTGAACCAGTCCATGTCCTTGGACAGTTTCTGTAAATCCATCTGTAAATTACCTATTTTCTGTGCCTTAACTTATACAGTGGAATATCTATATAATGTTAGGGCAGAAATAGAGCCAGTATTCTTCAGTTCATGTTTCTATTGTCTGTAAGTTAGATCTAACTCATTTCTTTGTGTTCTTCCTACTTTCTACAGAAGTACCAAGTAGTTCTTGGATGGTATGGATCAGGATGCCATTTTCCTCTTAGAGTTATGGATAATCTCAGTTATGGTCACTGAATGCTCATTAAGTATTGTTGGTTAAAAGGAAAATACACTATTAGTAATGAAAAAAAGAGGGACCATATTTTAATGGCCATATTTGGCCCTGTTTTAAGTCCGGTGTCTGCATACTATTGATTTAATCTCATGACATGAAAAGGTAGGATGCATACAAATAAAGGAGTACCTCTGTGTCAACATAGATAGTTCGTTCATTTCCATGTATTATGATATTATGATCATCAATGTGTGAAGCATGATTATTACACATTTTCTAAAGGTATGAAAGCATGTATTTCCCTTTTCTATCCAGAATGTGAGCCATGATAATTAAGACCATTTTCTTTATCTTTTGTATCCTTCAGAGGATAGTCCAAATAGTGAAGAACTAGTAAAAACTCATTTGGATTTCAACACAGAAAATAGTTATTTAGGGGCACCCATGGTGCTTAGTCGTTGAAGTGTCCGACTCTTGGTTCTGGCTCAGGTTGTGATCTCAGGGTCATGGCATGAGACCCCGCATGGGGCTCTGCACTCCACACTGAGTCTACTTCAGATTCTTGCTCCCTCTCCCCTGCCTTTGCCTCTCCCTGCTTGTGCACTTGCTCACTCACTCTCAAATAAATAAATAAAATCCTTAAAAAAATAAAAAATAAAATGGTTAATTTATATGTCTTAACAATTTCCTGAAGTTGTGTCTGCTGTATATTGGCTTGAGAGGGCAAAAGTACTCTGTATGAACAGTGATAGAAACAAACCATAATGTGTATTTGTTTAAACTAGAGCATTGTGTAATTCTAAGATCAAATTTGAATCCTGAAGTTATTGAGCCATTTATTTCCTAAGTCCAGAGTAGAGAATAGCAGGAAAATCTCTCTTTTTAGTATACTATATGCTAAAAAAATGTTTCTGAGCCTGTGTGTAGTTAAGTGTATGCATAGGGAAGAAATCAAATCAAGTAGTAGAACAGGTTATGATTCTGTTAGGTCTTTTTGATCCCAGTTGGTTAAAACGTAGGAATGATGAATGCCTCTCAGAAGGGGAGGGGTGTTCTGTTCCTTAAGAGAGCACTGAGTATCGAAAGGAAAGGGAGGAGTTGTTTTTTCCTCTCAGGAGTGTAAGTTATCCCGGGTCAAGTACAGTCGTGAGTGTGCTAACCACTCTTTCACTTAAATTGGACATTACTTGAAAAGCATAGCCTTTTTCTGACCTTTTAGTAGTTATGTTTGCATTACAGTGTTACATTTCAGATAACTGGTGACCTATGGGTGGTTTTGATGAATTGTTCCTTGTTCAGTTGAGCGATCTCCAGCTGCTCAGTATGTAGACCTGTTGCTGAACCCAGAGCGTTACACTGGCTATAAAGGGTCCTCTGTGTGGAGAGTGTGGAACAGCATCTACGATGAAAACTGTTTCAAGTAACTGGAGGGGGTAGGGGAAGGAGGAGGAATGGCAAAAGGGAGGGTAGAGGAAGGGGAGTAGGATTCTGTTGGGAAGAAAATTAGGTAAAGCCATTTTATGTTTGAGTTTTACACTTGCTTTTTCAGGCCTCGATCTGTTTATTATCCTTTAAATCCTCTGGCATCTAGCCAAGGTGGGTTTTTCATGCATTTCCATGCTTTTAGAGATTATTTTAAAAATTTCTTTGTACCTAAACTTAATCTGAGTAAGTTTTCAGCTATTTTATATTTTCTTTAATTTGACCAAAAGTAAAAGTTTAGTTCATAGTTCAATATCAAGTTTTCTGCATGTTTTATGTAATTGCTGGCATTTATTGAGTGCCTGGTATGTGTCAGGCCCTAAATAAAAGAGGAGTTTCATGGTAAATAAATCAAAATATATGAGTAATCCATATAACAGAGGCTTCGCAGGGAACTCTTAAAAATCTGGATGCCCAGGCCCTACCCCAGACTAGTTAAATCAGAATCTGTAGGATTAGACCCAAGTGGTGGTGGTGGTTTTTCGTGGTTTTTTGTTTGTTTGTATTTTTAACCATCCAGATGATTCCAATACGCAGGCACCTTTGAGAACCAGTGGCTCCCAACGTGCTTCTCAGACTTAAGTGTGCATATAAATTACCGCAGAGCCTTTTTGAGATACAGGTTCTGATTCTGTGGGTCTTGAGGGAGGCACAGGATTCTAAGAGCTCCCAGGCGATGCCCAGCGTGCTGACTGGTCCACACACCATGTCTGAGTGCTGAGGGTGCAGAGTTGTTCAGATACTCGTGATGCCTGCTGCAGAATGCTTTCCGGCAAGGTCCCTGCTTGCCCCACTGGGCTGTTGAGCAGATGCAGTATGGCCGGCGCAGAACCAAACTTGACATTTCACTGAATTGGCTTAAATTTAAGAACTGAAGCAGTGCAAAATATTTTTGCCATTAAACAGAATTTTATTGTTTTGATAGCTCTGGCCTCACACACTGTATGATTATTGCATTGTAGCACATGTATGCTTTTTACTTTTTAAAACATAAATCTTAAGAAAAATTTTACTAGAAATTAGCCTTAGAAAAAAATAGAAATTATATATGTGGCTGGTATTATATTTCTGTAGGGCAGCATTTTTGGAGGTTAATCAAACTTACTGGGCACATACTCCGTCTGTTGTCAGCAAGGAGCCAAACCCTGGGAGCAGCCCTATCATTGACTTGCCATTCTCTTGTTTTCTTTAGACCAGGACTGATTTAAGAACTTGAATTCCCTGGTCTAGTTGTATCTTTAAGACATTTCTGAGACCCAAAGAGACACAGAAAGGTTAACCGAAGGGACTGCCTTCAGATGCTGTCTTATAATGCAGCAAATGTTCTTCCGCAAATCATTCTGATACTGCTGGAAAAGGGAATTGGATCATGAAAAAGGTGTGCATGGATTCTTCTTTGCCAGTTTTACCCTTATAACTTATAAAAATGGAAACCACACATACACACACACACACACACTTATAAAAATGAAAACAACAGAAAAGTTATATAAAGTAAAAAGAGAAAGCTCCCCTTGCCCTGCCCCCACACCTGTGTTCCATAGTATAGAATTTGGAAGGTATTCTTTGGGTCTTTTTTATGATCACTTCTGGTTTTTCGTTTGTTCGTTTTTATTCATTTTTTTTATTTTTAGGATTGGAGTTAAAATATTTTTTAAAATAGAGGTATAATTAACATACAACATCACATTAGTTTTGGGTGTTCTGTATAATGTTTAGATATTTGTGTATATTGCAGAATGATCACAGTAATTCTTTTTAACCTCTGTGCCCATAATTACAGAATTTTTACTTTTGTGATGAGAATATATAACTTTCAAATACAGTGTTATTAACTGTAGTTGACAAGCTGAATGTGACAGTTCCAGGACTTAGAAACTGGTACCTTTTGACACCCTTTACGTGTCTTGCCCACTTCCCCCCACCACCTGCCTCTGGCAACCACCCATCTGTTCTTTGGATCTATGAGCTTGGGGTTTGGTTTTGTTTTTAGATTCCACGTGCAAGAGAACACAGTATCTGTCCTTCTCCGGCTGACTTAGCTCCACATGAGGTCCTCAGAGTCCGTCCATGTGCTTGCGAGTGGCAGAATTCCTTCTTTTTTTGTGGCTGAATAATATGATCACTTCCTTTTAAAGCAGAGCATATAGTTAATTTAACAAAACCATCCCATGCTAAGAAATCCCTCACATCCATGTTGTGACAAATTAGAGACGTGAGACCACTGGAAAGATGAGAGGAAGGAGAGCAGCACTTAGGAAAAGACAGAGGCAGAGAGAGGGTGAGGAAACCCGTCCTAAGAAAGAAGGGAGACGGAGACCGGGTGAGGGGAGGACGGGGGTCCTGGTTGCAGGTGAGAGGTCCATGCAGCAATCAGGGCACTCAGGCTGATGCTGTCTGTGAGCGGTTCCCACCGGGGCTGCAGGTGTTGGGTCCTGGCTCTTCAGCCTCTCAGCCTGGCCTCGAGTTCCTGCTGAGCTGAATGGTGAGGCTCTCTGGCCACCTCTCCCACAGCTTTTGAAAGATGGGACCTTTCTTTCCAGAAAGGAAACCTGGGCTCAGAATCCCACATCCCACATCCAAAGCCGGTAAAGGCAGAGCTGCTGTGGCTCCCCTCAGCCCAGCCTCTGGCTCCTTCCTGCTGTGTGGGCAGCTCCGTGGCACCCCAGTGAGGGTTTCACTGACCCCAGTTAGGGAAATACTTTTCTTAAGGTGCGTGTAGGTGGAGGAACAGAAATTTGGGAGAGAAGAGAGTTGTGTGTACAATGATGAAAGAAGTGCCTGTGTCCATTTGTTAATTACTGAATCTAGTGATCTTTACGAGTAGTTTTTGATTTTTCTCTGGTATTATTTACTGTATAAGACATATGAAGATCTTGTGCTTTGGGTCTGTATTCTTAAGTCTCATTTGCAAGGAGACTACACCCTGACCACAGTCTGTAGTATAACTAATAGTTCAACACACAGTAAGTTTTAATCTCATTTTAAAGTAAATAGAATTGGAATCTGAACTGTGGAGGACAGTTTCTAAAATCCTGTTCATTGTTTTCTTTTTCAGGAGAAGATGATGGTGAGTTAAAATTCTTACATTTGGGTATGCCTCAAGTGTAGAGAAAATGTTTTTAATGATCAAAATTTGATTTTTCCTCTATTTAATTCAAAAGAAAATGTTTATCCTATTTGTTCAGAAATAACTACCAACAAATGGTGACAAAACGATTTTATAATGTAAATTTACCTTATGTTTAAAAAAACTATGAATTCCCTTTTGCTGAAGTGTGTCATATAGAAACCAGGATTACATTCCAACTTCCCAGTTCTCTGGCTATTATAATCTATTAAAATATGTTCTGAAGAAATGGAGAGAAGTTAAGATAGTTTTACCAGATAATTTGTCTTGTGACTTTATTTTCTTCCTGACTTTGTAATTTATAATCTGTTGTTACAATACTTAATCTGGTGAATAGTAATTTATCAACAGTTGGTTTTTCAAGGATACCAGATGAATGTTTGCCCCCAAACATCAAAATAAGTATTTCAACTGGATGTTTACTTATCTGTGTTCAGGGACACAGCGATGGGCATTGTGCAGGATAGAAATATGTGTAAAACGTTATGCCTTCACTCCAGGAGCTGACAGTATGTAGCAGGAGTGATAAGCACTGTGCATGGTGACAGGAAATGCTGCACATACAGACTACATAAGCTGTAGGTGGTAGAGCTCTTCAGAGGCAGGACAGAGCCTGTCTCACTGGAGGGATCTGGAAATCTTATTACAGGAAGTGATATCTGAGATGAATTTTGAGTAATGGGACAGATATAGTCTGGTAGAATTGGATCCTGTGTGCCATGCGGAGAAAATGGCATGGCCCAAGGAGTTGGAAAGAGAAGAATCAAGCATATTTGAGGAAACCCTGTTAGAGTAGGGAGAACTTTATGTAGGGGTAGTTTAAGTTAGCAGGATGGGAGGCCAGATTATTGAGGACTTGGGGGCTCAACTTTTCCTGATAGCATTTGGGGTTTCTCGAGTAAACAAGTCAGATCATGATCAATGGCCCTTAGGAAGAGTTTGTTGAGTGAATTAGTATGTGGTGAAACATTTGTGTAGTTTTGCAAAGTGTAAAGAGTCTTGGGAAACAAAAAGCAATTCCTCACCATCTAATTTATCCCCTAGAATCCTTGCTCAGTCATCTATGTGTTGAGTTTTTTTTACGCTTTGCTTTTCTTAAAAACAGAATTAGGTAACTTACAAAGTGCATGAATCATTTTGATCTGTATTGACTGCCATTTTTGTTGCTCTCAGAATAGTACTGATCTAGAAATAGATGTTTTAGCATTAATACATAGGTAAGTCAGATCCCTCATATTCTAGTCATCGACTTTTCTGAAAAATTATCTTGAAAATTAAGGGATTTTAAAAATATTCCTTGAAATTTAGTAGTCTTAGATAATTGAGGAAATACACATAGCTTTACTACTCAGGGAAAAAATGGAATAATTACTAATTTGATTTTTGTATTATAATTCAATTTGTTTTTTCTAGAATTTTTAAGGAGAGGAGTTCTATGGTTGTTATCAAAAGCAAATTTAAGATTTTTAACCTTCCATACTTAAGGATATTTAATCCTTCTAATGAATAAGATTTATATAATATTTTGACTGAAATGTTTCTTAGAATTTTTGTTCAGTTCAGTTAAATGTCATTTATAAGAAAACTGTCCAAAATACTACTCAGAATTCTTCAGGGCTTTATTTCCTAGAACCATATCCCTATTTTTCTACTTCACATGAAGCAGTGGCCACTTCTGGAGATACTCCTTAGTCTGTTATAGGAAATATTTTATATACTTAATTTATTCTAATTTATAAATGACTATTTAAAATATTTTAACCCAAATCTGTGGGGGGGGGGGTTAGTTTTTTGTTTGTTTGTTTTTAAAGGAGAATCATTCTACACATGGCTGGAAGGTTAACTTATATGTCTGCATTTTAAATTTATTGGATTCTTGTTAAAAATGTATGGATTAATATATTTTTGTAAGTTCAGGATTCATTACCTAGACAACTAATTGTAACAGAGCTTGAAAGAGAATCATATATTTTAAGTTACAGTATTTTAGGATACAGTGGCTTAAAAATTTTGAGACTGTTGCTCAGCCAAGAATAATCAGCATTAGGGAAATACACAGGACAGATACTGTCCTCAGGTTTTTGTAACTGGCTTCTCAGTGTTGTTTTGATTCTGTATGAAAATTAATTCTGTATATACCACTCATCCACACTGCTTTCTAATAACCATTATGCAAACCTACTTTGTAAACAGAGGCCTTCTTTTTAGAAGGAAGATATATATAAGTTATATATATATTACATATATAACTTATATATATCTTATTTATGCATTTATATATAATTTATGTATTTTATATAATTATTTATATAATTTATATATACATATATATATGAAATTGAGGGAAGTAAATTAGGTTTCAGCAGATTTTAAACAATGTTTACACATGTTAATATAGCCTAAACTTGTCTAATTAAAGGATAAAGCAATATAGATCCCAGTAGATACTTTGAATTCTTATGTTTTCTAGTGTTGAAAATACGAATGCTATTAATGGAAAGCTGAAACTTTCTAGGATTTTAATAGCTTTGTTAAAAAACTGGATTTGTGATGCTTTTTAAAAATTTACCAAATTGCCATTCATTTATGAAAACAAAAGTTAAAAAATATTAATGAAAGATAAGCAAGTTGAATGGAGATCATAACCTTATAGGAACTCTACAGAGTAAAACTAAGTACTTAATTCTATTTTATGTTTGCTAATTGGTGATGACAACTTGTGAACATAATTTCTCTTTGTTTTTAATGAAGTGTCTACATATATTGGCCATTTTTAAGGTGAATGTTTTTTTTTTAAGATTTTATTTATTTATTTGACAGAGAACACAAGTAGACAGAGGCAGGCAGATAGAGAGGAAGGGAAGCAGGCCCCCTGCTGAGCAGAGAGCCCGATGCGGGACTCGATCCCAGGACCCCGAGATCATAACCTGAGCCCAAGGCAGCAGCTCAACCCACTGAGCCACCCAGGTGCCCCTAGGTGAATGTTTTTTATATGCCACTAATACTAGGAGTGATATTGATAAATGGCCCATGGGGAAGACGATTTTTAACTTTGTTTCATTAGCTGTCTTGTAAAGACACAAATTGTGAAAAGTAGTATTTAGGTTAAAAGAGGTGGTGAGAGATTCTGAATATTGATAGTGGAAGATGGAAGTGTAATGTATGGGCAATAATGAATTCTAGGGTATTCTGTATTAACCTCTTTTGTGCTATCCTACTGACGGGAACCCCTGAATATTGATATATGGTTTCAGAGAATACTCCTATTTTTATAGGCAACTGACTCAACTTTTCTGAGATTGTTTCCTCATCTGGGCCATGAAACTGACAATTGCCAACCATCTTACTTACACAGTGTCCAAATGTCATATAATCTTATTACAGTAAATCTAGCCCTTTTGTGAGAGAAAAAATTATAGTCAATGTCTTATAAATCACTTGATGAAGGTAAATTTGAATGAAATTAAATCCAAAAGAAAGAGACCCACTCTTTAAATTGGATAGTTGAGCTTGCTCTGTATTGTTAGAAATAGAAGCTGATATAAAGAACTTCTGAAACTCAACACCTGAAAAGCAAAGAATCAAGTCAGAAAATGGGCAGAAGACATCAAAAGACACTTCTCCAAAGAAGACATACAGGTGGCTAACAGACACGTGAAAAAATATTCAATATCATTAGCCATCAGGGAAATTCAAATCAAAACCGTACTGAGATACCACCATGCACCAGATGGAATGGCAAAAATTAACAAGGTAGGAAAAAACAGATGTTGGAGAGGATGTGGAGAAAGGGGAACCCTCTTCCACTGTTGGTGGGAATGCAAGTTGGTGCAGCCACTTTGGCAAATAGTATGGAGGTTCCTCAAAAAGTTAAAAATAGAGCCACCCTTTGACCCAACAATTGCACTACTGGGTGTTTACACCAAAGACACCGATGTAGTGCAAAGAAGGGGCACATGGACCCCAATGTTCATACAACAGTGTCCATAATAGCCAAAACTGTAGAAGGAGCCGAGAGGCCCTTCGACAGATGAATGGATAAAGATGATATGGTTCATATAAACAAAGGAATATTACTCAGCCATCAGAAAGGATGAGCATTTGCATCAATATGGATGGAACTGGAGGGGATTATACCAAGTAAAACAAGTCAGACAGAGAAAGACAATTTTATGTGGTTTCACACATCTGTAGAACATAAGGAATAGCACGGAGGACATTAGGGGAAGGGAGGGAAAACTGAAGGGGGCAGGAATCAGAGGAGGAGATGAGAGATTATGGACTCTGGGAAATGATCTGAGGGTTTCAGAGGGGGAGGGTAGAGATTTGGGTGCCCTCCTGATGGGTGATAGGAGGGTGTGTGTTGTGACGAGCACTGAGTGTTACACAAACAATGGATCATGGAACACTACATCAGAAACCAGTGATGTATTATATGGTGACTAACAAACATAATAACAAAATAATATTAGTCAGGAAAAGAAAGAAATAGAAGCTGGTAAATTTTTACTTTGTAAATCAGTCCTTGCAGATGTTACTTAACACTCATCCAGGAATTTCAACCAGTAAATAATGTACATTGACAGTTATATCTGAGCAGAATTGTATCAGATGGAGTGCAGGAGTATGATGGAAAATTATTTTACATAGCCTTACCGTGTTGCATACTCCATTATTTAACACTTCTGCCAGGACTTCTGAGGTTGGAACTGCATCATGCAGGGTAAAGCTGTCCAGCATTTTCCTGCCAACTGTATTGTGGGTCTTATTTGTACACTCAATTGGCACATGTGTTATTTTTACCATTTTGCTTGAAGTTACCGAATTTTCAGTTTACCGAAGTATCTTTCTACTCCTCACTCTCACTTATCCATCCCCATTTTGAGTACAGAGCTTTGAGGGCTTTACCAAGGAGAATGGCCTCCTGGTTTACGCTCTTATTCTAAGCATATGAATCTTCACAAGCTTTACTTTGTCTGTTTTTCCGTCTCTGGTCATCTTAGGTGTAAGCACTACTTAGGTAGGTTAGAAGGAAGAGAAAGTGAACTTCAGATTTGATCATTTTGATGTTTGGTAACAGATTTGACTGAAAGTTTTACTAGAAGAAAAGTCAGTAACGTTTTATCTAACTTGTTCATGATGGTTGTATCCCTTGCTACCCTGAACATTCAAAATTGCCCATATACTTCTATTTTATTTTAAAGATTTTATTTATTTATTTGGCAGAGAGAGATCACAAGTAGGCAGAGAGGCTGGCAAAGAGAAAGGAGGAAGCAGGCTCCCTGTTGAGCAGAGCCTGATGTGCGGCTTCATCCCAGGACCTTGGGACCATGACCTGAGCCAAAGGCAGAGGCTTTAACCCACTGAGCCACCCAGGCACCCCTTCCCATATACTTTTAGAAGAAGCTGCAAAAAAGAACTTAATTTTTACTTTTTGGTCCCCATTTGTAAAGATGGGAATATTCTAGCAAGAATTCTGAATTAGAGAATGAAATCTCAAAAGAATTATTTTTTCCTGTGAGAAAATACTTGCTTTAGAGACATATAGGGTAGAACATAGAGTAAATTGAAGATCTAAAAGATCTTGGGAAAAAATGCAAAGTAAACCACATATATACTCTTACATTTCAAAAATCCCTCAGCTTATAAATGAGGCTATTTCTTAGTTCCTTCCCACTATTGAAACCCATTTTCCTCAGGAGTAGTTTAAAAAATGACATAAGCCAAAAAATGCTTTTGGTTGGTAAGGGAAGGAAAGAGCCAATTGCTTTGAATTTAGTGGATTCTTAAAACTTAGGTCTTTGCATTTTTCTTTATTTAAAAAATTATCTATAAAGAACTGTTTCTAGAGTTTTTTTTTCTCTTTTATTATGGTAAAATATATATAATGTTAAATTTATGATCTTAACCATCTTAAATTTAGTGGTGTTAAGTATATTTACAATGCATATTAATCTTATAATAAGAAAAAATCTTTTAAAATTGAGGCAGAGGTAGGATAGGAGAGTGGAATTATCTTGACCTCCATTTGAGCAGAAGGCTTAAGAAATCTACATAAAAGAATTTTCCATCATATTCCATCACTCCATCTGATATGGTTCTGTTCACATGGTAGATAGTCAGCATATATTGTTTATTAGTTAAAGTTCCTAGATGACTCTTCTCCAGGTTTGAGCTCCTTGCAAGTGGACCATACAGTTACATAGACCTGGAGAATTCTAGGGCAGAGGATTAGTAAGACACAGTAAAGAATCTGGAGGAAGAGGAGAAATGGAATGCAGTCTCTTCTTCCACCACGATCCAGTAGATTCACAGAAAGAACATCTCTAGGGAAGGGAATGGGAGAAACAGCCATTGTTAAGCCAAAGCAGTGACTTTGAATTACATTTGCTTTAGTTTAGCCAAACCCATGAAAAATCTGTGTTCTTGCCTTCTAGGTAGTGTGGGAGCTTGCCAGGTACATCCATAATGCTTTGACCTCCAGAGCCCCACATTTTCTGCCTTATTCTGCATTAATTAATCATAGTCATAACTCCATTCTAAAGTCAGAATCTTATTTTATCTTCTAGGGAGAGCATCTTGATCAAATAATTTTATATTATTCCTTGATTAATTTTAATGTGCTTGAACCTTAACTTTAAAAATAAGTGTGTGTACTGAATCTTCTTGATTCAGTATTTCTGTTATCTAAATGGATGTGATTTCTTTTTCAATATTTTTCGTAATAGGTTTGTGCCTGGAGAAGAGAGTCTTCTATAAAATTATATCTGGACTTCATGCTAGTATCAATTTACATCTGTGTGCAAATTATCTTTTGGAATGTAATCACGTTTTTATCTACAAACCTTGCCTTCCATTAGTGTAAAAATTCTTGGAGGGGTTATATATATTCTCTAGAGAAAAAAATCCTATTTATTAAAGCTGTATTTTGTATTTCATTTCCTCTTTAGAAACCTGGGGTAAACCTAGCTGGGGACCTAATATTAAGGAATTTAAACGCTGCTTTGACCCTGTGGAAACTAAGGGAGAAGGTCCAAGAAGGCTTAAGAATCTATACTTCTTATACTTAATTGAGCTTCGCGCTTTATCAAAGGTGGCCCTGTATTTTGAACGCTCAATTGTAGATCTTTACACTGGAAATGTAGAAGAAGATGCTGACACAAAAAATGCTTCTACTGAATATCTTCCAAGATACAAAGTAAGAATTGGGTATCCGTGATCTGAAATTCTGCACTCCGAATAGGAATGAGGTAATGCTTGAAATAAAACCGAAACTGACTCTGGAAAGTTAGGAAGAGGGAAAATTAGATCTGAGAAGGATCGTGGTCAGTAGACCAGGAGAACAGCCTAGTCACACTTCAGAGTCGGCTCTATTTTCAAACAGAACTTTGAGTTTTATGTAGTATCAAAGTTTAATGCTATTTTATTTTATTTTGAAGATTTATTTATCTTAGAACAAGTGAGGGGAAGGGATGTCAGCAGATGAGAGGGAAAGAGAAAGAAAGAGAGAATCTTAAGCAGACTCTAGGCAGATTGCAGAGCCTGACTTGGGACTCAATCCCACAACCCTTAGATCATGACCTGAGCCAAAACCAAGAACAGGATTCTTAACTGACTGTGCCATCCAGGTGCCCCAAAGCTTATAATGTGATTTTAATGGGGTTTTTTTAAACCAATTTTTAAAAATTTAACTTTTTCTTTCATGTTCCAAGATTCATTGTTTATGCACCACACCCAGTGCTCCATGCAATACATGCCCTCCATAATACCCACCATCAGGATCACCCAACCACCACCACCCTCCTCTCCAAAACCCTCAGTTGCTGTTTAAATTCAGATGGTGCTATCCACATGAAAGTAGATACCTAAGAGAACATTAGCTTTACCTTATAGAATATATCTCTTCTTGAAAAATGCTCTCTATAGAATTTCAGTTCACTGGTTGTTAAAATGAGCATGAACCAAAGTTGGATTAAGAAGTGTCTGAGAGGTTTGAAATGGCAGGGGGGTGGGAGGTTGGGGTACCAAGGGCTGGGTATTATAGAGGGCACGGATTGCATGGAGCACTGGGTGTGGTGGAAAAAATAATGAATACTGTTTTTCTGAAAATAAATCAATTAAAATAAATAGATAAATAGATAAATAGATAAATAAATAAAAGAAGTGTTTAGAGATGCCTGGGTGGCTCAGTTGGTTAGGCATGGTCCCAATGCTGGGTCCTTGGGTCCTGGGGATTGAGTCTGGCGTCGGGCTCCCTTCTTGGCAGGAGAGTCTGCTTCTCCCTCTCCCTCTGCCCCTCCCCCATTCTGGTGTACTTGCTCTCTTTCTCTCTCAAATAAATAAAACCTTTTTTAAAAAGTTTTCAAATTATGCATTAAAACTTAAAACATCTTTTTAACAGAGTGTTGCACATTTTTCACATAAATTGCTCTTAAGTTCAATTTTTGATGATTTTTATCATGTAATTTCTTTAAAACATTACAGTCTTATAAATTACAAAGCCATCTTATGTTGCTTTACTCTTTTTTTGAGTAGTTTACATGTGAACTGTGTGCCACCTTCCTGTGTTATTAAACTTTACCCACAAGTAAATTACAAATTGTAAATATTTGTGGGGATAGAAAATTATGCCAGAGCTCTACTATATAGTACGTGAATTTTTCATCTGTAACTTCTAGTGTTGTCATTTCATCACGCCCTTTCCCATGCACTTTGACGAGAAATCCATGTTTGCAGGTGACAAAAAGGGGCCCAAGTCATTAAAGGTAAAATGTTCTTGATTGGAGGACGGGGTTGGGGAGGGGAGAGCAGTTGACTGGCTGTGTTTTAATCCCTTACATCCAAACACTTCTTGCCCAGCCCTGCACCTCGTTGAAGTTGGTCTGACTGGGTTTTATTATAAATGGCACAGAAAGCCCCTTCTCCAGACTTTGCAATTCCTTTTGCCTTTCTAAGAAAGTTTGGCCGCCTCTTAGTGAAGCTTCTTTTGTTAACTGACCAGTGAATATGGCAACTTTGAAAAGGTTTTTTTAAAGGGTATTATTTTGAGAGAAAGTTTTCTTACTTTAAAATCACAGTGCATATTGTTTTGATTTTAAAAACCATGACTGTTCACCACTTTGAAGGCAATAAACAGTGTATTTTCCTAAAGTTTATTTTATGGAATATTTTATGGGATGTTCAAGTTTCTGGAACTATTATGCTTTTGTCTTTATAGACTCTAACATAAAAGGCAAAAATTACCTGTTACCCTGCGATATCAAAGGAGAATGTATTTTAGGAACATTTTCAAACTTCATGTTGGGAGCTCTTTGTTTTCATTTGCTTACAGCATATCATGGAATACATTATAGCCTTAAAATGTTCATAAAAGTATTTGAAATCGAATGGCAAATAGTCTTCTGTTTGCAGCTCCAAGGTCTTATATATGTAGTTCTGAAATCCGGAAAACTCCAAAACTTGAAACATTTTTCTTATGTTTGGTGCCAAGTTAATTTGTTGGCAAAACCTGACCTGTACTGACAAAAGGCTATTTATAGTGCTTTTTAAAAAAAAAAATTCTGCTTTCTTTGATTATTGTGTTTTGCTACAGAACCATTAATGTATATGATTGCTAGGTCTTGCTACACACTCTGGTGGGGTGTTTCATAAGTAATGCATGTACTATATTTTTAAAATTTGGAATTCTCAAACACATCTGGCCATGAGATATTTTAGATGCTCACTGATAAATGAGAACTGAGTGATCCTCCATTGGTAAGAGTCTCTTGGTGCTTCTTTGAAGTGAAGTAACTTAGTCACAACTGTATTTTGGTTTTGAAAAGTGGTTTTGTTTTATGATTATTTAGGGTATTTTGCTATTGTGGTATTGACTATAACATTAATTTATTTTTGTAATGTTTCCTATTTTTTAAGTATTTATATAAGTAACTCTGGTTCTCTTTGTGGAGGAGGAAGATAGGAGTGAGAAAGGAACTAACTGTCATCTATGAATTGCTGGAAATTGTGTTTTCTATTTTTCAAAGGTATATAAAGGAGGACTTAAGTCCTTTTTTTCCATTTCCTCCCAAAAACATGAATTACATGAGAATGAGGAGCAAAGGACTTCTGTGTTCTGTATATTGTCTTTTAGCCAGGGTCCTGTCTCTTTGGAACCTTTCATAAGAAAGCAGCTGGGCAGGGCTTTTGGTGGCCAGAGTTTTGGGCTGCTTTCCTCTAGCTTTTTGGAATGAAATGTTTACCTTGGTACAATAAGGTGAAATTTATTTTCTATGTTTATTACATGGAAAAGATGAGGAAACTCTTAGCTACTGTTAGCTTCAGATGAGACTGGCCTTAGAGTCCTAGAAACCATGCCCAGTTGTTCACAAGCAGAAGAATAGTACCCCCCCCCCCCTCCCCAACAGGAAGCAAGGATCCAGTCAGCAAACATCCCTGGAGAGGCCTTCTGGCAAATGCAGGGGACAGAGAGAACACACCCATCATAAAGCCCTGGGATCACTGGTGCTGATGCAGCCCCCGTTGCAAACAGTGTGTGGTCCTAAGGAAAAAGATGAAAACTGATCATTGGTCTAAGACTGACTTTCCAATTTGGACTCACATGAGCAATACATGAAAAATAAGTCAAGGGGGGTGAGAGGTTGGGGAAACCAGGTGGTGGGTATTAGAGAGGGCACGGATTGCATGGAGCACTGGGTGTGGTGCAAAAACAATGAATACTGTTACACTGAAAAGAAATAAAAAATTAAAAAAAAGAAAGGAAAAATAAGTTAAACATAGTACAGATATGTTTACCACTGGCTGTATGCAGATATCAAATTGGAGCAGCAGTAAAGTTCCTTAAAAGTAAAAACCATGAATCACTTACTTTTGTTTTTCCCATCATGCCTTTGTTGGTGCTTTGCACAGAGTAGCATCTCAATAAAAAGTTTGTTCAATCAGCATGTGGAATAAATGTTATGAATTTCCGTGGCTAGTTGTTTTAGTGCCATGTTATGCCATGCAAATCCAATCATTTTTCTTCTTGACTGTTGAAAAACACAAGACATTCATTAGTCTTCAGAGCTTTTATTTCTTGTAAATCATACAACTGCAGTTTAATTTATAAAGCTCTAATGAGAATAAAAATATTTTCTTCATGTTAGAATTACATTTCAAGAATATCTCCCATATAATGGACTGTGTTGGATGCGACAAATGCAGATTATAGGGAAAATTGCAGGTTTGTGTTTTGTTTTCGGTTTTAAAACTATTATTAACCTTAAATATTCCTGCTGGGAACTTGCAAGTTTTTATTATAATACCCTCACTGTTCGTTGAAAAAGAAGATCTGAAGTATGGCATTTCTGCTTTATTGATGTAAAAGCTGATTATATTAAATCTGTATTGTATGTGTAAGAATGTTTTCCCTATTCTGTGCTAATGATTCTGGCTTTATTGTATCTATTTCTATTGGTACAGTCTTGAGATTCATTGCTGAAGTTGTTGGTTATAAATAGAATATTAGTATTTTGTAGACCCATATAAAAATAAAATATAAAAAGGCTTAATTATCAGGCTTCCATCACTGAATTTAATTTAGTGATCAAAAGAAGACCATCTAGTCACAAAGAAAGTTGTGCCAAGAAGGCCCCTTTCTATATGTATTCAGTGTAAAAAGGATTGTTTGATATTTTGTCTTACTTTCTCACAAAGATGATAAGTCAGAAAAATCAGGAGACAGAATTATTTTAATTATTTTAATACATCTTCTCTAGCTCTAATAATTGGTAAATTTTTAAGTGTAGTTATCACTAATAATTTCTAAGTTTTGAATTGCTAGGAGCTGTCAAGAATGCTTTCAAGGTTACATATTAAATATTGTAATTCTAATGTGATATTTTCTAGGGTAAGAAAAGGCATTTTAGTAATTTATGTCCAACAAATGTTGAACTCTTCAGGTTCCTTAACAGTTAAGATAAATTTATCATGCATAAGTATGAGGAGGTGGAAACTGTATTATTACGCAGTTTAACATTTTGGTGAGAAGTTCAGTTCACGCGAATTTCATGACTCTCATCACAGCGGCTGCGTATTCCTTTCAGCCTTTATAGTAATTATTAGATTAATTGTTATGTCTATCTATTTTCTTTAGACTCAGCGTTTAGGAAACTGCCCTGAAGATACTATTCTCTGAAAAAGAAATCCAAAAGCTTCCAGAAAACAGCCCATCTAAAGCTTCCAACTCACTCAACAGGAAATAGTTGCTATTTTAAAAGCTTTTGGAAGGTAAGAATGGTTTTCACAGTGAGGACTTGCTGGGTTTTGCTGGTTTCAGCAAACTTCAAAGATCATCTTCTCTGCTAAAGTAGTTTTTTTTTTTTTTTTTTTTTTTTTGCTTTATTTGGTCGGCAAAGAGAGTTATCTACTGTATCCGCACTCACAAGCCAGGGTCTCAGCAGGTCACGGGAAAAATTTAGTGTGAGATAGGCAGTGTTTCTGATAACCTTCTCAATTTTGTGGGGAATATAACTTCATATTCAGCTGGTTATAGCTTGGTCAAGTGTAATAACGGTTCAGGAAAGGAAAACTTAGTTGAGATTGTGATGAAAGAAATGAAAGAAGAGGAGATGAAACCTCATTGCTTTTTTTTTTTTTTTTTGAAGATTTTATCTATTTGAGAGACAGAGCAGATGCACACAGGAGCAGGGGGTAGGGGCAGATGAGGAGGGAGAGAGAGAATCTCAAGCAGATTCCATCCAGCCCATCTCAGGGCTCGATTGCATGACCCTGAGATCATCATGACCTGAGCTGAAACCAGGGCTTGGAAGCTTAACACACTGAGCCACCCAGTGTGCACACACTGCTCTTTATTTTTTAAGCTGAGGAGGCATTTTCCCTCTGTTCATTCTTAACCCCATTTTCCCCTGCATAGACCTATAGTTTACTTTTGGTTTATGCCACACATGGTTTCAAACAATATGAATTTGCCTGCAGAGATATATATGGTACCAACTAACTGAGGAATATAGAACAGAAGGAAAAGAATCCGAGAAAAATAAGAGAAAACTGTGCTGCCCTGGGAAATAAAAAGTCAAGGAAGAATTATTTTTGTTTTTCTTTTTTTTTTAAGGCTGGGGAGCCAAGAGATTCTTTCTTTCTTTCTTCTATTTTTTTTTTGTTGTTGTTGTTAAAGATTTTATTTATTTATATGACAGGCAGAGATCACAAGTAGGCAGAGAGGCAGGCAGAGAGAGAGGAGGAAAGAAGCTCCCTGCTGAGCAGAGAGCCCGTTGTGGGGCTCCATTCCAGGACCCTAAGACCATGACCTGAGCTGAATGCAGAGGCTTTAACCCACTGAGCCACCCAGGTGCCCCATTTCTTATGTTTTCTTAACAAGCATTTGTGAGCTAAAAGGGGCAGTGAAGTGAAAAATAAATTGTTCCTTCGCCATTGTGTATTTCTCCTGTGGTTGCCATGTATTTACAACTGGCTGTGTGGGTTGGGATTTCTAACATCAGCTAGACGTAGGGTGTCCATCAGTAATTAGTACTTCGTGAAGAATTTCATTCATTCACTCATGAGGCCTGTAAATAAAATAAAATAGGAGGAATTGAATTAAATTTAGAGTATTTAAATGAAATTTAAGTGAAAAATATTTTCAACAATTTACACATTTTAAATTCAAGTAAGATTAAATTGAGAGTTTGACTTCTTCATTACCAATTTGGATACCTTTTATTTCTCTTTGATGTCTGATTGCTGTTGCTAGGACTTCTAATACTATGTTGAACAAGAGTGGTGAAAGTGGGCATCCTGTCTTGTTCCTGATCTCAACAAGAAGGCTGCAAGCTTTTTCCCATTGAGGATGATATTTGCTGTGGGTCTTTCATGGATAGATTTGATGAGGTTCAGGAATGTTCCCTCTATCCCTAGACTTTGAAGCGTTTTAATCAGGAACAGATGCTGGATTTTGTAAAATGCTTTTTCTGCATCAATTGAGAGGACCAGTGGTTCTTCTCTCTTCTCATATTAATTGGTTGTATCACACTGATTGATTTGCGAATGTTGAACCATCCTTGTAGCCCAGGGATGAATCCCACCTGATCATGGTAGATAATATTTTTAATGTGCTCTTGGATCCTGTTGGCTAGGATCTTGTTGAGAATCTTAGCATCCATATTCATCAGTGATATTGGTCTAAAATTCTCCTTTTTGGTAGGGTCTTTGCCTGGTTTGGGGATCAGGGTAATGCTGGCTTCAGAGAAAGTCTGGAAGTTTTCCTTCTGCTTCAATTTTTTGAAACAGCTTCAGGAGAATAGGTGTTATTTCTTCTTTGAAAGTTTGGTAGAATTCCCCAGGGAATCCGTCAGATGCTGGCCTCTTGTTTTTTGGAAGGTTTTTGACCACTGCTTCAATCTCGTTACTAGATATCAGTCTGTTCAGGTTGTCGTTTTCTTCCTGGTTCAATTTTGGTAGTTTATAGTTTTCCAGGAATGCATCCATTTCATCTAGGTTGCTAAGCTTATTGGCATATAACTGTTGATAATAACTTCTGATGATTGTTTCTACTTCCTTGGTGTTCATTGTGATCTCTCCCTTTTCATTCATAATTTTATGAATTTGGGCTTTCTCTCTTCTTTTGGATTAGTGTGGCCAATAGTTTATCGATCTTATTGATTCTTTCAAAAAAACCAGCTTCTAGTTTCATTGATATGTTCTACTGTATCTCTGGTTTCTACCTCATTGATCTCAGCTCTAATCTTGATGATTTCCCTTCTTATGTGTGGAGTTGGTTTGATTTGTTGTTGATTCTCCAGTTCTTTAAGGTGTAGAGACAGCTGGTGTATTCTGGATTTTTCAATTTTTTTGAGGGAGGCTTGGATGGCTATGTATTTCCCCCTTAGGACCGCCTTTGCTGTATCCCATAGGTTTTGGACAGAAGTGTCTTCATTCTCATTGGTTTCCATGAATTGTTTCAGTTCTTCTTTGATCTCCTGGTTGCTCCAAGCATTCTTAACCAAGGTGTTCTTTAGCTTCCAGGTGTTTGAGTTCCTTCTGAACTTTTCCTTGTGACTGAGCTCCAGTTTCAAAGCATTGTGATCTGAGAATATGCAGGGAATAATCTCAGTTAGATTGGCAATGAAGATGTCAAACTTTCTCTCTTCACAAATGACACGATTCTTTATATGGAAAACCCAAAAGACTCCACCCCCAAACAACTAGAACTCATACAGCAATTCAGCAACATGGCAGGGTACAAAGTCAATGTGCAGAAATCAGTGGCTTTCTTATCCACTAACAATAAAAATACAGAAAGGGAAATTAGAGAATCGATTCCATTTACTATAGCACCAAGAACCATAAGATACCTGGGAATAAACCTAACCAAAGAGGTAAAGGATCTGTACTTGAGGAACTACAGAACACTCATTAAAGAAATTGAAGAAGACACAGAAAGATGGAAGACCGTTCCATGCTCTTGGATCAGAAGAATGAACATTGTTAAAATGTCTATACTGCCTAGAGCAATATATACTTTTAATGCCATTCTGATCAAATTCCACCGGTATTCTTCAAAGAGCTGGAGCAAATAATCCTAAAATTTGTATGGAATCAGAAGAGACCCCAAATCGCTAAGGAAATGTTGAAAAACAAAAATAAACCTGGGGGCATCACAGTACCTGATTGCAAGCTTTATTACAAAGCTGTGATCACCAAGACAGCATGGTACTGGCATAAAAACAGACACATAGACCAGAGTAGAGATCCCAGATATGGACCCTCAACTCTATGGTCAATTAATCTTGGGCAAAACAGGAAAAAATATACAGTGGAAAAAAGACAGTCTTCAATAAGTGGTGCTGGGAAAAAACTGGACAGCTATATGTAGAAGAATGAAACTCGACCATTCTCTTACACTGTACACAAAGATAAACTCAAAATGGATGAAAGACCTCAATGTGAGACAGGAATCCATCAGAATCCTAGAGGAGAACATAGGCAGTAATCTCTTCGATATCAGCCACAGCAACTTCTTTCAAGATATGTCTCCAAAGGCATAGGACACAAAAACGAAAATAAACTTTTGGGACTTCATCAAAATCAAAAGTTTCTGCACAGCAAAGGAAAAAAACAAAGAGGCAACCCATGGAATGGGAGAAGATATTTGCAAATGGCAGTAGAGACAAAAGGTTGATATCCAGGATCTATAATGAACTGCTCAAACCCAACACACATGAAACAGGCAAACATATCAAAAAATGGGAAGAAGATATGAACAGACACTTCTCCAATCAAGACATACAAATGGCTATCAGACACATGAAAAAATGTTCATCATCATTAGCCCTCAGGGAGATTCAAATTAAAACCACATTGAGATATCACCTTACACCAGTTAGAATGGCCAAAATTAACAAAACAGGGAAAAACATGTGTTGGAGAGGATGTGGAGAAAGGGGAACCCTCTTACACTGTTGGTGGAAATGCAAGTTGGTGCAGCCTCTTTGGGCAACTAGTCTAAGGACCCAGCCTGAGGTGAGACACGCCCCCTTCCTCTCACCAGGGGGAAGTGACCCCCTGCCCCACCGCTGTGAGTTGAAGGCTCCGGGCCACGGCGGGGCATCCTGTACGCACAGATGCTCTCCAATCCTTGGTTCCACAGAAAAAAATAACAATCGAGAAAGATACATTTTGGGAATGTTTTCATGTTAAAAATTAATGAATGCAAAACTACATTAATATTTGGCTAATTCCTTGCCGCCACCACCTTTGATTTCCCTAAGACGATTTCTGAGAATCACATCAGTTAGAGGTGTACTTGAAACTGTCGACAGTGTTCAGTTACAGATGCGCTTGTACTCCAAACCCAAGTTCTTGAACTCAAGAGCGAGCAGAGCACCACCTGGCCTGCCAGGGTCCCTTCTCTGCATGCACAACCCATCTTGTAGTCAACCACCAAGGATCTGGTTCTGCAGAAAGTCCTTCCCGAGAGACTGGCCAGGAGAGGGCACTGGGCGAGGAAGAGAACAAGGAAGGAAGCTGATCTGCCCTCCCCTCTGCACTGTGGCCTCCAGAGAATGATTGGAAGCCCAGGGAAAGCTGAGCCCCTGCCCAGCGTGGTGGCCCTCGGTGACTTGGTGACACATAGACCCTAACTTCCATGGGGACCAGGGCATTTCATTCATCCTGTGTCTGGCACTCTGGGGAAAGAGGGTGGTAGCTCAGGAAATGTTTATTAAAATCTAAGCTTAACCGGTCTCTGAAAATATCTGAATATTATCTCTGAAATACAGCTGAGTGGTAAAAGACAGATTATGAAGGCCCTGACCATCTCAAGCATCCAAGTTGCTCTGGGCTGTCTGTAGGGGCCACGGCAGGGCCTGAGAGTTCCCAATCAACAACCTGGGCACCAGGACATCAGAGAAGCTGTGACTCTCTGGACACAGGCATACGCAGGAAAAAAATGCCCCTAAGTGCCTATACATGACATGCAAGAAAGCAAAACAAAACCACCTATTTTCCTTGAAACTATGGGAAGGACCTTGACAAATTCCTAATAAGCACAGGATTACAGAAAGAAATTTCACAATGCTTATTGTAAGTTAACACATATCAAAAGTTATTACTAGCCTGTTTCATGCTGTCTTTAATTTATTGAACCTAAAAATAAGTGGATTCCTGAATCCAGTCCCTCTAGCTCTGTTTTTTCCACAAAGGTTAGTTTCCAAACCAAAAATTACTTTCGTGTTGTGTCAAGTAAGACTGCCTGACTCAAGTTTATGAAGATTTACTCCTGTATTTTCTTCTACAAGGCACAGAGTTTAGCAGAGTCTGCTTCTCGCCCTCTGCCCCTCCCTGCATGCTTGCTCTCTCTCAGATAAATAAATTAATTAAAGAAAAAAAAAAAGGAGCTGTAGAGTTTAGTTCTTACGTTTAGGCCTAGGATCTACTTTGAGTTAATTCTGGTGTACGATGTAAGGAACCAACTTTCCTCCTTTGCACATGGATATCCAGTCTCCCAGCACCATTTATTAAAAAGCCATTCTTTCCTCATTAAGTTGTTCTGGCTCTCTTGCCGAAAATGAACTGATCTTAGATATAAGGATTTATTTCTGGACTTTCATGCATCTGTGTGTCTAGCCTTCGGCCAGTCCTATACTATCATGATCACTGTAGCTCTGTGGGGAGTTCTGAAGTCAGAAGCATGAGTCTCCCAACAGTGTTCTTTTCCAAGACCGTTTCAGTGCGGTCCTCTGCATGTCCGCATGCATTTTAGGATTCGCTTGCTTGTCAGCGTCCTCAAACACCCTGGTGGCTTTCGAAGCAGAGCTTAACAGACCCTCCCTCACTCCTGTTATCTACAGAAGTCCACAGACCCCGAGGACAGCATCGTATTCCGAATTCCCGGTGAGATAAAAATGCTTTATGCCTGGCTTGATGAAAATACCCATGGCAGGAATGAGAAAGCAGAGGTCTATGAATGCCCAAACTGGAAGGAAATCAGGACTCCGTTCCTGTTACTCTTGTGATCTTGCAATCCACAAATTAAAAGTAAAAGCATAAAAACTGCTTTATGGGAAAAAAAGAAGTATAAAGGGCTCTGAATTCACAGTGGAAGAGATTGCAGTTGTAGTAAAATTTTATAAAGTAGAAAATCCAAATAATTTCTAGCAATGAGATATTTTTAGCAAAATCATCTGAATCATCCCTATCACCAAAAGGGTTGTGCCAGAGCATAGGCCATGCAGACGGACAGACAGAAGTCTGAGTCCCAGCTGTGCCACCTCCTAGCTGAAGACCCTGGACACACTGTGCAGTGTTTTCTCATTGATAAAACACTAGATTGCAGCTCTACCTCAGCAGGTACTGTGAGGTCTATGTGCCCCGGTGATCTCCTGGACCAAGCACAGCACCTCAGTCCAGGTGCTTAGTGCCTCATGGCCACAGTGGCATCTAAGTCAAGGCTCCAGGCTCCAGCTGTCCCTTCTGGGCCCTAAGCAGATAACGTTTGCCAGCATTTCCAGCAAGCAGATATTTCAAAGGAAATCAAATGAGACAAGCTTTCTAAATGCCACTATGACAACAGAACTTGTGTCTGTATATGCGCGTGCATGTTTTCACACATCTGTGCATGCTTGTGGTAGGAAACCATCGGGTTTAATGAGTTGCCCTAAGTCAGAAATTAAGTCCGCCTTTGAGATTTCAAATGCATTACAATATTTTCATTGAGCCAAGTTTTTAATAGTGCTATCTGCTGAGAAACAGATGATCATTTGCAAACTCAAAGGTGTTTATTAATTTTTCTGCTTGCTTTCCTCTCCCTTGTAAGTAATGATATTAATAAGTAGTCACATTTGTGAATATTCACTCATGCCCTCTATTTATTCACATGGAAGCCCTTTCTCAATTAAAAGCAAATGATCTACCATCTCTGTTTGTCTTACACTGGGGTCCAGACTGCTTGCCAGGATTCCAGGGCCTTCAGTCTTGGACTTGGCAGGTCTGGTGAAGGTGAAGAGTGAGGAATGAAGGTGGACACAGTGGGAGGGAAGAATGTTTACACAACTGCCCTGGAGACTCCCTCTCTCCCAGGGGCAGAATCCCCATCGAAATCTGGGGAACTTAATCTGAAATATCTGCATGTGCTGGGAGGAGTGTGTTCTCGTGAATGGATGTTGGTGCTTCTCAAGCAAAGGTTTCCTAAATCTGGCCACTGCAGAGTGTGAAGCTTGCCTGTTGACTCACACCTACTCAACTGTATTAACAGGTCCTGACACCCCCAATTACAAAAACGCACAGTGGGTTTCTCCATGAAAGACTGTATCTAACACTGGTTCAGGTCCTCTGAGCCTCACCTGTTTCTTGGCCCAGCCACAGAAGACTCCAACTTCTTTTCACAGGTACAATTCAGTAATGTGTTTGAGACTGGCCTTATTAAATGCCACTTGATCTCAATACAGCAATAAGCACTACCAACAAACAAACCTATGAAAGCAATGGGATTATCCCTCCATTTCCTCACATATAATACTTTTCATACCATTTCCCCTCTTTTTTAATTGAAAGGATCATAACAGAGCCTCACAAAACCTGCTTCTGGAAACACCAAAGGAAGTGGAAAGATCCTTATCCCACTTGGGAGCCCCAGTGGAAACCCTAAAAAGGAAGAAGGAGCTCAGTGTGGTTCTTCCCTAGTAGGAAATGACCCCCCAGTCCTTCCTATCCTTCCATCCCTCCTGCTGCCAACCCCACCCCATGCCAGAGAACTAAGAGCCTTCCCAGCCCTGCCTACACATCCAAGTGTAAATGAAGATGGTATCATTTACTAGCTTACACAAATTCCCTAGACAATGGCATGAAATCATGAAAGCAGGTTGCTCAAGATTACAGGCCTATACAGAAAAAGGGGAAATAAACATTCAAGGTGAACTTGACAACTTAAATAAAACTGAATTTTATAAATAGAACAGTGAGAACAAGGAAAATAACCTCGTCAGACATAAGACAGAAAACACTGACAAGGATAAATGTCATTAGTGATGCACTGTTATTACTTAAAAGCTAATATGACTCCGGTGATTTCACCTTCTAACAACTGTCTTGGTCCCTGTCCTCTTTCCCTCTTGGGATAGTTTGTAAAAATGCCACAAATTCTTCTTTAGCTGAAGCCACACCTTTGGATGACACATGCCCACAAATGATTTGGGGCAGGCAGTCCTTTGAAATATGACCCAGTTATGGCTGGAGAATCTCAGGCAGTCTCTACTCTAAGGGATACAAGGAAACTCCTGGAGCAGATCTGGACCCAACCCATCATGGAGCCCACCCCAAGCAACCAGCAGCCAGAGACAGAACCACCCCAACCAATGGAGACTGGTGAGGAAGAAAAACAGACACTTGTTGCCATAAGGCCTATGTAAGTCATGGGGTTTGGGAGGAGCTGTTTTTCAACATTACTGTGGAAATGTTGATGGGGAAGAAGAAACACACCAAGGAGCTTCACCAGCCATGAAGGTCAGCAAGCCCATAAAGAGATAACCCCAAGGATAACACAGTAATGAAAAGCAAAAAAAAAAAAAAAAAATGGATCTGAATAACAGACGCTGCCCACTGATACAAACTTTCTGTCAACAATAATCCATGCTAATCAGGGTGCAGGAAAGACTCCTTTTCCTGACACTGGCCAGTAGATTTTAGAACTTCCTTTGTGTGCATTATACTATGCCAAGGGCAGATGAACAACCTGGAGTTTCATACCTGGTAAGGAGGTAAAATCCACATAGGGAAGCCCTTTTGACTCAGCGAGTAATCAGATCATAAGACAGCAGGTATGCTGATTGTGCTTCAATGCTAAATCAACACTTTTATTATTATCATTATTATGAAAGAGAAATATACATTTGAAAAATGCACCTATTTACAGACCTAAAAATGTCCCTTATACAGATTATATACAAATACAAAATCCTAATGCGGATGAAATACTAACTACCTAGCAGATGAAAGGTTCAGCTCAGTCCATCAGTGCTGTGAAAGGGGATGTGGTCAAGGACATGGTGGGAGAAGGCTGGTGGAAAAGGGTAATCAGGTGTCGGGACTAGTCATCCCCTAAAGTCAGCTTGCATGGAAGGACACCTGGCGTGACATACCACCTAATATGCCACCATGTAAAATTATTTCTAGTTAAGTTCTGGAAAGCATTAATAACTCGAAGAGAAAAGTCCAGAAGAGTCTGGAACAGAAAAGAGTCCAGACTTTTCAAAAAGTCTGCAAGCACACTTTTTCTGATGCCATGGAGACTTCAAATTTCAGAAAAACTCTCTCAAGTGCCATGGTTCCATCCACATCCACTTTTAGGTATTAACATCACTGGACATATTTGACACGGAATTATTCCTGGAGTCATCCAGAAGTTAAGCAATAATGGACTGAAGATAACCCTTACCGCACCCCATGGCAACATAAGGGATGTTCTCCTTTCTCCTGCCTGAAACCCAGCCCCTATTCCTCACCTCCCCACAAGATGCTTGACACCAGAATCAATAAATAGACAACCATTAGACTAGGCACACAGCAGGGATGTCCGCTCTGGTCTTTCACTGGTTTCCATCCATGTTCCTAGAAATCCAAGCTTCCCACATGACCAGCGTTTCTGACTGTCACTTCCATATGGCTCTGGGCATCACTTAATCTCACCCCAGCTTCCTAACCACAACCTGTCCATGCCCGAGATCCAATAAAGCTCACCAAATTCCCTCTCCTGCACCAAATATCTTCTGGCTCCACCTAAAACATGGAGTCCCTTGAGGGGACTGCTTCCCTGTAGACTGCCAGAGAAGTCTTTCATTATTCCTACATACTGCCAGACCTAAGATGAGGTTGGCATCCTCCCTGCTCCACATTACAATATCCAGACCATGGCAGTGCTTCCCCTCATGCACACCAACGCTTCTCTGCTAGTCACACAGTCTGCATGCCAACTAGCCCACCCACCCAAGCAGCATACAGTCTTTCGCTCATCCCGGCATACTCACAGAAGATTTCAGGGCCTGACTCACTCTTTCTCTTGTAACGATTTCAGCATTTGCAAAGGTCATACCTGACTTCCACACTGCAAGGAGGCTGTCCTCCACCCCCTGTCCCACCATGCAGGTATGCCCAAACCACACCCTAGACCCAGGCACTTTTTTTCACCTCCTCACATCTGGGGGTCCTGTCACCTGCCATTTCCCTTTGTCCCTGCTCACCTTCTAGAAAGCTAATTCCAGAAACTTTTAAAACCCTACCAGGTCCTGAACCCAAAGACCCCACCATCTGGTCACTATCTATATAGGCTCAAGTCTTTCCTTCTTTTTTTCTCCTATTTGGTTTCCACAACCCATTTTTTTAATCAGCCCTTGCACATTACCCCTAATTCCCTTCCTTTCCTCTTTCTATATTCACTCAAGAGAACCCCAGTCTCAGTTTTGGTCTTGAATCAATTCAAGTTGAATTGATTCAAGACCACACAGGCCATGTGCTAGACATAAAAAGGCATTTAAAAATCTGTTTTAGGAGGAGTCAAAATGGCAGAGAAGTAGCAGGCTGAGACTACTTCAGCTAGTAGGAGATCAGCTAGCTTATCTAAAGATTGCAAACACGTACAAAACCAATGGAATATCGAAGAGCAGAAGAACAGCAATTCCAGAAACAGAAAATCAACTACTTTCTAAAAGGTAGGACTAGTGGAGAAGTGAATCCAAAGCCATGGGAAGATAGACCCTGGAGGGAGGGGCCGGATCCCAGCAAGCGGCCGAGCAACAAAGCACAAAATCAGGACTTTTAAAAGTCTGTTCTGCTGAGGGACATCGCTCCAGAGACTAAACCGGGGTGAAGCCCATGCGGGGTCAGCGTGGCCTCAGGTCCTACAGGGTCAAAGAAGGATGGGGGGGTGTCTGAGTGTCACATAGCTTACAGGTATTAGAACGGGGAAGCCAGCTACAGAGACAGAGCCAAGAGTGAGCTCACCGCTCAGGATCACCTTGAACTGGTCACAGGCTCGGTGAGCTTGGAGCGCGGCCGGGAGTCAGGCAGACAGAGTTATTGGGTGCTGTTCTCTGAGGGCACACTGAGGAGTGGGGCCCCGGGCTCTCGGCTTCTCAGGGCAGAGACCAGGAGGCCGCCATTTTCATTCCCGTCCTCCAGAACTCTACGGAAAGCATTCAGGGAAAAAAAGTTCCTGAAAGAAAACGTGAGGGGATTACTCAACCCGGCCCCTGGTAAGGGCGGTGCAATTCCGCCTGGGGCAAAGACACTTGAGAGTCACTACAACGGGCCCCTCCCCCAGAAGATCAACAAGAAATCCAGCCAAGACCAAGTTCACATACCAAGGAGTGCAGTTTCAATACCAAGGAGAGCAGCAGAATTCCAGAGGAGGGGAAAGCAAAGCACGGAACTCACGGCTTTCTCCCCATGATTCTTTAGTCTTGCAGTTAATTTAATTTTTTTTTCTTTTTCAATTTTTTTTTCTCTTCTGCTAAAATGTTTTTAACTTTTACCCTATTCTTTTTTAACGTTTTTAAACTAGTTTATCTAATATATATATATATATATATATATATATATATATATATATATATTTTTTCTTTATTCATTTTATTTTTATAATTTTCTTTCTTTCTTTCTTTCTTTCTTTCTTTCTTTCTTTTCTTTTCTTTTTTTTTTTTTTTTCTGAACCTCTTTTTATCCCCTATCTCCCCCTTCACGATTTGGGATCTCTTCTGATTTGGTTAAAGCATATTTTCCTTGGGTTGTTGCCACCCTTTTAGTATTTTACTTGCTCCTTCATACATTCTTATCTAGACAAAAGGACAAGGTGGAAAAATTCACCACAAAAAGAAAAAAAAAAGAAGAACAAGAGGCAGTACCGAAGGCTAGGGACCTAATCAATACAGATATTGGTAATATGTCAGATCTAGTGTTCAGAATGACGATTCTCAAGGTTCTAGCTAGGCTCAAAAAAGGCACAGAAGATATTAGAGAAACCCTGTCGGGAGATATAAAAGCCCTATTTGGAGAAATAAAAGAACTAAAATCTAACCAAGTTGAAATGAAAAAGCTATTAATGAGGTGCAATAAAAAATGGAGGCTCTCACTGCTAGGATAAATGAGGCAGAAGAAAGAATTAGCTATATAGAAGACCAAATGACAGAGAATAAAGAAGCTGAGCAAAAGAGGGACAAACAGCTACAGGACCATGAGAGGAGAATTCGAGAGATAAGTGACACCATAAGATGAAACAACATTAGAATAATTGGGATTCCAGAAGAAGAAGAAAGAGACAGGGGAGCAGAAGGTATACTGGAGACAATTATTGTAGAGAATTTCCCCAATATGGGCAAGGGAACAAGCATCAAAACCCAGGAGGTGCAGAAAACGCCCCTCAGAATCAATAAGAATAGGTCCACACTCCATCACCTAATAGTAAAATTTACAAGTCTCAGTGACAAAGAGAAAATCCTGAAAGGAGCCCGGGAAAGAAGTCTGTAACATACAATGGTAAAAATAATAGATTGGCAGCAGACTTCTCCACAGAGACCTGGCAGACCAGAAAGACCTGGCATGATATATTCAGAGCACTAAACAAGAAAAACATGCAGCCAAGAATACTATATCCAGCTAGGCTATCATTGAAAATAGAAGAGAGATTAAAAGCTTCCAGGACAATCAAAAACTGAAAGAATTTGCAAACACCAAACCATCTCTACAGGAAATATTGAAAGGTGTCCTCTAAGCAAAGAGAGTGCCTACAAGTGGTAGATCAGTAAGGAACAGAGACAATATACAGTAACAGTCACCTTACAGGCAATACAAAGGCACTAAATTCATATCTCTCAATAGTTACCCTGAATGTGAATGGGCTAAATGCCCCAATCAAAAGACAGAGGGTATCAGAATGGATAAAAAAAACCAAAACCCATCTGTATGTTGCCTACAAGAAACTCATTTTAAACCCAAAGACACCTCCAGATTTAAAGTGAGGGCGTGGAAAAGAATTTACCATGCTAATGGACATCAGAAGAAAGCAGGAGTGGCAATCCTTACATCAGAGCCATTAGATTTTAAGCCAAAGACTATAATAAGAGATTAGGAAGGACACTATATCATACTCAAAGGATCTGTCCAACAAGAAGATCTTACAATTTTAAATATCTATGTCCCCAACGTGGGAGCAGCCAACTATATAAACCAATTAATAACAAAATCAAAGAAACACATCAACAATAATACAATAATAGTGGGGGACTTTAACACTCCCCTCACTGAAATGGACATATCATCCAAGCAAAAGATCAACAAGCAAATAAAGGCCTTAAATGACACCCTGGACCAGATGACATCACATGTATATTCAGAACATCACATCCCAAAGCAACAGAACACATTCTTCTCTAGTGCAGAGGGAACATTCTTCAGAATAGATCACATCCTCGGTCCTAAATCAGGTCTCAACTGGTATCAAAAGATTGGGATCATTCCCTGCATAGTTTCAGACCACAATGCTCTGAAGCTATAACTCAACCACAAGAGGAAATTTGGAAAGAACCCAAATACATGGAGACTAAACAGCATCCTTCTAAATAATGAATGGGTCAGATGAGATCGGACGCGTTCAGGGTGGTATGGTCGTAGACACATCAAGCTATCACCTCACACCAGTTAGAATGGCCAAAATTAACAAAACAGGAAACAACATGTGTTGGAGAGGATGTGGAGAAAGGGGAACGAACCCTCTTCCACTGTTGGTGGGAATGCAAGTTGGTGCAGCCTCTTTGCAGAACAGTGTGGAGATTCCTCAAGAAATTAAAAATAGAACTTACCTATGACCCTGCCATTGCACTCCTGGGTATTTACCCCAAAGATACAGATGTCGTGAAAAGAAGAGCCATCTGTACCCCAATGTTTATAGGAGCAATGGCCACAGTCGCCAACCTATGGAAAGAACCAAGATGCCCTTCAACGGATGAATGGATAAGGAAGATGTGGTCCATATACACTCTGGAGTATTATGCCTCCATCAGAAAGGACGAATACCCAACTTTTGTAGCAGCATGGACGGGACTGGAAGAGATTATGCTAAGTGAAATCAGTCAAGCAGAGAGAGTAAATTATCATATGGTTTCACTTATTTTTGGAGCATAACAAATAGCATAGAGGACAAGGGGTGTTAGGAGAAGGGAGTTGGGGTAAATTGGAAGGGGAGGTGAATCATGAGAAACTATGGACTCTGAAATACAATCTGAGGGGTTTGAAGTGGGGGGTGGGTGGGAGGATGGGGTACCAGGTGGTGGGTATTATAGAAAGCACGGATTGCATGGAGCACTGGGTGTGTTGAAAAACTAATGAATACTGTTTTTCTGAAATTAATAAATCAATTTAATTTAAAAAAAGAATGAATGGGTCAACCAGGAAATTAAAGAAGAATGTGAAAAAAATTTATGGAAAGAAATGATAATGAAAACACAATGGTTCAAAATCTGTGGGACACAACAAAGGCAGTCCCGAGAGGAAAATATATAGCAGTACAAGCCTTTCTCAAGAAACAAGAAAGGGGGCGCCTGGGTGGCTCAGTGGGTTAAGCCTCTGCCTTCGGCTCAGGTCATGATCTCAGGGTCCTGGGATCGAGGCCCGCATCGGGTTTTCTGCTCAACAGGGAGCCTGCTTCCCTCTCTCTCCCTCTTTCTGCTTGCCTCTCTGCCTCCTTGTGATCTCTGCCTGTCAAATAAATAAATAAATAAATAAAATCTTAAAAAAAAAAAAAAAAAAACAAGAAAGGTCTCAGGTACACAACCTAACCCTACACATAAAGGAGCTGGAGAAAGAACTAGAAAGAATCCCTAAACCCAGCAGGAGAAGAGAAATCGTAAAGATCAGAGCACAAATCAATGAGATAGAAACCAAAAAACCAACAGAACAAATCAATGAAACTAGGAGCTAGTTCTTTGAAAGAATTAATAAGACTGATAAGCCCCTGGAAGACCTATCAAAAAGAAAAGAGAAAGGATCCAAATAAATAAAATCATGAATGAGGGGCGCCTGGGTGGCTCAGTGGGTTAAAGCCTCTGCCTTCGGCTCAGGTCATGATCCCAGTATCCTGGAATTGAGCCTGCTTCCTACTCTCTCTGCCTGCCTCCCTGCCTGCTTGTGATTTCTCTCTCTGTCAAATAAATAAAGTCTTTTAAAAAAATAAAATAAATAAAATAAAATCATGAATGAAAGAGGAGAGATCACAACTAACACCAAAGAAATACAAACAATTATAAGAATATATTATGAGGAACTCTACACCAACAAATTTTTGACAATCTGGAAGAAATGGATGCATTCCTAGAAACATATAAACTACCACAACTGAACCAGAAAGAAATAGAAAACCTGAACAGACCCATAACCAGTAAGGAGATTGAAATGGTCATCAAAAATCTCCAAACAAATGAAAGCCCAGGGCCAGACGGCTTCCAGGGGGAATTCTACCAAACATTTAAAGAAGAACTAATTCATATTCTCCTGAAACTGTTCCAAAAATTAGAAATGTAAGGAAAACTTCCAAACTCATTTTATGAGGCCAGCATCACCTTGATCCCAAAACCAGACAAGGATCCCATCATAAAAGAGAGCTATAGACCAATATCCTTGATGAACACAGATGCAAAAATTCTCACCAAAATACTAGCCAATAGAATTCAACAGTATTAAAAACGATTATTCACCACGACCAAGTGGGATTCATTCCAGGGCTGCAAGGTTGGTTCAACATCCCCAAATCAATGTGATACAACACATCAATAGAAAAAAGAACAAGAACCATATGATACTCTCAATAGCTGCTGAAAATGCATTTGACAAAGTACGGCATCCCTTCCTGATCAAAACTCTTCAAAGTGTAGGGATAGAGGACACATACCTCAATATTCTCAAAGCCATTTATGAACAACCCACCACAAATATTCTCAATGGAGAAAAACTGAAAGCTTTTCCGCTAAGGTCAGGAACATGGCAGAGATGTCCATTATCACCACTGCTCTTCAACATAGTACTTGAAGTCCTAGCCTCAGCAATCAGACAACAAAAGGAAATTAAAAGCATCCAAATCAGAAAAGAAGAAGTCAAACTATCACTCTTCACAGATGATATGATACTGTATGTGGAAAACCCAAAAGACTCACTCCAAAACTGCTAGAACTTGTACAGGAATTCAGTAAAGTGTCAGGATATAACCAAAGAGGCAAAGAATCTATACTCAGAAAACTATAAAGTACTCATGAAAGAAATTGAGGAAGACACAAAGAAATGGAAAAGTGTTCCATGCTCCTGGATTGGAAGAATTAATATTGCAAAAATGTCTATGCTACCTAAAGCAATCTACACATTTAATGCAATTCCTATCAAAGTGCCATCCATCTTTTCCAAAGAAATAGAACAAATAATCCTTAAATTTATATGGAACCAGAAAAGACCTCAAATAGCCAAAGGAATATTGAAAAAGAAAGCCAAAGTTGGTGGCATCACAATTCCGGACTTAAAGCTCTATTACAAAGCTGTCATCAACAAGACAGCATGGTACTGGCACAAAAAAAAGACATATCGATCAATGGAGGAGAATAGAAATCCCAGAAATAGAGCCTCAAATCTATGGTCAACTAATCTTCGACAAAGCAGGAAAGAATGTCCAATGGAAAAAAGACAGCCTCTTCAATAAATGGTGATGGGAAAATAGGACAGCCACATGCAGAAAAATGAAACTGGACCATTTCCTTACACCACACACGAAAATAGACTCAAAATGGATGAAGGACCTCAATGTGAGAAAGGAATCCATCAAAATCCTTGAGGAGAACACAGGCAGCAACCTCTTCGACCTCAGCCGCAGCAAAATCTTCCTAGGAACATCGCCAAAGGCAAGGGAAGCAAGGGCAAAAATGAACTATTAGGATTTAATCAAGATCAAAAGCTTTTGCACATCAAAGGAAACATTTAACAAAAACAAAAGACAACTGACAGAATGGGAGAAAATATTTGCAAATGACATATCAGATAAAGGGCTAGTGTCCAGAATCTATAAAGAACTTAGCAAACTCAACACCCAAAGAACAAATAATCCAATCAAGAAATGGGCAGAGGACATGAACAGACATTTCTGCAAAGAAGACATCCAGATGGCCAACAGACACATGAAAAAGTGCTCCATATCACTCGGCATCAGGGAAATACAAATCAAAACCACAATGAGATATCACCTCACACCAGTCAGAATGGCTAAAATCAACAAGTCAGGAAATGACAGATGCTGGCGAGGATGCGGAGAAAGGGGAACCCTCCTACACTGTTGGTGGGAATGCAAGCTGGTGCAGCCACTCTGGAAAACAGCATGGAGGTTCCTCAAAATGTTGAAAATAGAACTGCCCTATGACCCAGCAATTGCACTATTGGGTATTTACCCTAAAGATACAAACATAGTGATCCAAAGGGGCACGTGCACAATATAAAGTACAAATGGGGCCCTAATTTAGCAGGTTCCTGAAATGAAGCCAAGCATTGGCTTCTATTGGCAATCATCTATATAGATACATTAATATTACCCTGACCAATCAATATTTTCCTGCACTCATTCTTTTATAGCAGCTGGAAGATCTATCTCCATTTTTTGTCAACATCAGGGATATTTTTTTGAGGGAGAGAGAGAGAGAGAGAGCCAAAGAGAGGAGGGGAGTGGGAGCAGAAGCAGAGGGAGAGGGTGAGAGAGAAAATTTTGCAGGTTCCATACCCAGCATGGAGCCTGACACAGGGCTCAATCTCACAACCCTGAAATCATGACCTAAGCCAAAATCAAGACTCAGATGCTTCACTGACTGAGCCACCCAGACATGGCAGGGGTACTATCTAATATATCTGCTTCTTGCCTCTTATTGATATTTGGGGGGTATAGCAAGCCCACCTCCATACTGTTACAAGCCTGGGCTGCTGTGTGGGCCCCGTTACAAGGCCCACGGCAGTCTAGCTTTCCTGTCCCATGGGTTACAGCCAGCCTGTCTTCTCATCACTGCTCACTGCCACAGTAAGGACAGACACAGACCATGTGTGCCCAACTTCTGCAAAACCTGATCCTGCTATGGATTCCATGGCTACTCACTTCTCTTCTCCAGCACCACATTTTTCCCTTACCTCTTCCCTTTTCTGTCTCCAGTCACTGCTCAGCATTAGCACCAAGAATCAGACTTTTTATAAAGCAAATCAAAAGAAAAGAAAGGTGTTCTTTACAAAGAAAGGTCCTGAAGGTCAACCCAGGTCACTCCACTGCTCATACACCCCCTGGGGCTTCCCATCTCACCCTTCAAAAAAAATAAAATAAAATAAACCCAAGTCCTCAGTGAGACCTATCAGCCCCACCTGGTCCTACCCTTTCCTCGTCCACTCCCATGTCCTCCAACTCTATTGACTTCCCTTAGATTATCAAGCGTATTGATGACTCAGAGTCTTTATATTTACAGTTCCCTCTGTTTGGAACACTACTCCCATAAATAATCCAAAACTGTTCCCTGCTCAATCCAGTTCAGGAGAGGCCTCTTCAGAGAGGCCTTCCCTGACCCTGCTATCTAGATCAGCATACACACTCCCCAATCAAGCTTCATTTTCCTATAATCATTACCTGAAACTATACATTTATTTGTTATTTGTTTATTGTCCATCTGCCCTAATAGACCGAAAATCCCATGAAACTGGAGCTTCATTTGGCCCACAGCAAGCCTTCAGTGTCTACTTGCAGAATGACTTCAAAAAAGTGTATACTATCTAACTTAGAGCTCAAAGAGTGGGAAATCCATTTATTAAAAGGGAAACCATTACTTCCCTCCAATTAGATAAACCCCCCCACTTTAACTCCCACAGTTTTAAGTAAAACATAAAATGTCATGTAAGGTTTTCTCAGTGACCTAGGATTATCAACACAAAAGTCAATGCTCTCTTGATACACATGGGCATGAGCAGAGATATGAGCAGTACTGTTTTATGTGAGAATGTATCAGAATGCCTTTCCAGAACTACTTTCTCAGGAATATATGAGCCAGAATGAGATTAAGTCTCTAGGATCAGGGCAAATAATATGCAGGCCAGCTAATCAGAGTATACCATCTCCTATAGGAACAGGTCCATGACCCAAGGAAAGCCAATCAGTGTGGTCTCAAGACCTGGAGCCCAGAGGGGCCACACTCTTCTCAAGAGTCACTAGTTTTCAGGGACCATCTCTCCTGCACCTGACAGAGATTGCCTGACAATGAGGTGGAAGCACAGAAAAGAAACAAACACAGAGCCAAGAGTGGAAATGAATAATTTTCACCTACAGGGAGGTCAACAAAGAGAGTGGACGTGAGAATGGGTGGGTGTCTTGGACTCCACTTACATCCCTGTCAACAGTCATACATACTTAAAGCCAAATGTACCCATGGAATAGTCCTGTGTATCATTAAATCCCCTCCTTTTGAAGTCAGACTTTCTGCCACTTACAACCAAGAGTCTTGACTCATACAAATATGCTCAACATATACAGCTGACCCTTGAACAATGCAGGGACTAGGGGTGACTATTCCCTCCATTTAACTTTTGACTCCCCAAAATCTTAACTCATAACAGCCTGTTGACCAGAAGCCTCACTGATAACATAAACAATTAACACATATTTTGTATACATGTAATATGCACATGGTATGCTGTGCATATTACAATAAAGTAAGGTAGAGAAAAGAAAATGTTATTAAGAAAATCATAAGGAAGATAAAATACATTTACATTTCTGTAGTGTTATTAAAAAAAAATCACATAAATTGGACCCATGCAGTTGAAACCCATTGTTCAAGGGTCAACTGTACTATCACTTGGGTGGAACACAATAATTTTAAAAAGAAAAAAAAAAAATCCCCCAACTGGTTAAACACACACACAAGTAGTTGCCAGGGCTGGAGGGAGGAAAGAACAGAGACTACTTCCTGGGTAAAGGTTTTTCTGTTGGAGTGATGAAAATGTTCTGGAACTAGATAGAGGTGTGATGATTACACAGTACTATAAATGTAGAACATTTACAGCCAGTGAATTATTCACTTTAAAATTATTAATTTTATATTATGTGAAATTTACCTCAATGAACAAAATTTTTATTGTGAAAACAATGCTGCAATGCATTTTTAATCACCTTTAAGTGTACCTGTCATCATTTCTTAGAAAAGGAAATTAAGCTAAATGATATGTACAGTTTTAGCATATTAGCACATACTAACAAATTACTTTCCAGAGAGATCATACTAAATTAGAATTCTACCAAAGGTATATTGGAAAGAAAACACAGATAACCAAGAGGAATCATTAAGGGAAAAAATACACACCAGGCACCTTGGTGGTTCAGTGGGTTAAGCCTCTGCTTAGGTCATTACCTCAGGGCCCAGATCAAGCTCTGCATCTGGCTTTCTGCTCAGCAGGGAGACTGCTTCCCCCCTCTCTCAGCTTGCCTCTCTGCCTACTTGTGATCTCTCTTTCTCTCTCTCTCTGTCAAATAAATAAAAAGTCTTAAGGGGCGCCTGGGTGGTTCAGTGGGTTAAAGCCTCTGCCTTCAGCTCAAGTCATGATCCCAGAGTCCTGAGATCTAGCCCCACATCTGGCTCTCTGCTCAGCAGGGAGCCTGCTTCCCTTCCTCTCTCTCTCTGCCTGCCTCTCTGCGTACTTGTGATCTCTGTCTGTCAAATAAATAAATCTTTAAAAAAAAAGTCTTAACACACACACACACACCAGCAACTTTGCTAAAATAATAGGTAAATACATTCTTATTTGTAAGTTTATATATCCTAGAAAACTGAAGTGACATTTAAAACACTGTTTCTTATCATTTCTTCATTTGTGACATATATATGTATAATTTAAACATTTGTTCTAATTTTTCCTGTTAATATATAGGGCTCTTTATGTACTGAGGATATACTATATCCTGTCCTATAAATTTCAAATATTTTTCCAGGTCATTCTTTACTTTTCACTTCAGTTAAAATGATATGTCTGCTTGTGCACATATTTATTTTAGGCACAGAAAGGATCAGAACCATTCTCTCCAAAATAAACAGCTGCAATATGACACAAACACACACTCACAAGATATTATTTTACCTCTAACCCAAAGTTCAGCATAAGCTCTACTACAACAAGTCTAAATAAGCCAAACACATCCTTCTCTTATCAGACATAAAATCCATGGAAAATGGAGGTTTACACTGATTGTCCAAGAAATATGACCGTATAGAAATAAAACATTAATCCCTTTCAGAAGTTGTAAAGAAGCAACATATGTCACTGTTCCCCTCTCTTCCATGCTGTCTTAAAAATACTACAAAAGATCTCATTAAAAGAATTTTTCCTAGTTAGAACCAGTCCTTTTGGAGGGACAGTGACTCCGTTTCAGTTGCTGTATATTTAAAATTTTACAATAGCGTCTCTGCAATTTGGTTTCCATGAAAGAAGCCTCACCCAAGCCTATCCTTCCCAACAGCCCTCTGGTCCGGCTGCCCCTCTCCTCTGACCTCTTTGCCCAACCTCTTCTCCCTTTTGTCCACACTTTGTCCTCTCTTACAGCTCTTCTCCTTGGGGTTAGAGGGGTGGGTGTGATAATGACTGCATGTACACAAGGGAGAAGGTCCGGGGACTCTTTCAGGAGACCTTAATTCTCAGTCTCAAATCACTACTTTAACAATGGGAACACTGGCTTGTGAAAACAATCATTGGGGCAGGAAGGCTTTTAGAAATTTTTCAAAATATCAGGTAGCTGTTACTCTCCCAGAGACTTACACACGCCTATTTGGAAATCACGTTTTGGGGTTTGCTTTTTAAATAGTTGTTAATTATAGACTTGGATTGTAAGCTCTGGCAACCCCAACACTGAGTATAGCACCTGGAACATATTCTGTCTGAATAAAAAAATACCTGCTAAATGAACAACAGGACCATGGAGCCAGCCGCCTCGATTCAAACCCTGCCTCTGTCACTTACCAGCTATGTCATCCTGGACAAGATTCTTAACCTCTCTGGATCTCATCCATAAAATGAGAATATTACCTACCTTATTTGGAGGATTACCTGAATTAATTCACGTAAAAGTATTTCTGGCAGTGTTGGACACATGGAAAGTGCTGATTAAATGCTAATTATTACGATTACAAATAAAGAAGTATGTTACCAAAACGAATCAGATGAACAAGAAGCTCGTCAAGTTCTCAGTGTATTTATCATCTAGGAGGAAACATCCAGCAGATACAAAGCCAAAGGCCATAAATGCCAAACACAAAGTTCAAAATGCCATGGGAATTCTGAGGAAATATCATCTCAGGGCAGGGGGATAAAGAAAGTTGATGTGGAAAATGTAGTGCCCTCATGCTGTCTCCTGAAAGGGTTTTAGATGGTAGGATGGACACCTCTGGGGAAAGGGATGGTGTGTCAGTTTGGGCTCCCTGAGAAGGAGACACCAAGACAGCATTACATGTGTAGGAGATTTATTGGGGGAACTGGCTGTGAAGGGGGAAAGGGAGAGGCCTGAGATGGCATGGGGAGGTTGAACCACAATGCGGGTCTGACCCCCTGTGAAGGAGACAGGGAAGGAAGGAGGGCTGGAAGAAAGGATCTCAGACTCCCAACTCAGTCCAAAGAGGCTCTTGACCAACCCATTGGGAGTCGTCAAGCCAGAGTCACCCTTCAGAGGCATCTGGATCTTGCATGAGTGGACCACAGTAGTATCCCCCACTTGCTCAGTAACTGCAAGTGGCCAAAGAGAAGCTCAGCTTTGGCTAAGAAGTGGTGGTGAATCCAGAGGGCAGCAGCTGGAGACATCAGTCAGTCATGATCCCCAAAGCAGAGGCCTAAGTGATACATTCTCATGGTCCCACAGTGGGGCACAGGCAGTGTCACTAGTAACTATTTGTCCTTGAAACCTTGGTTGACGTTCAGTGAATATGTGCCATCACTTAAAATCAAACGCAAGACAATATCATAGGGCTCCTTATCTTTTTAGGCTAAAGCACAGTTGCAATACTAAAATGAAATATTTACTGTTAAAATACCTTTCAAATGTGGGTTCAGTTTCTGAAATAATACAAAAGACATAAAAATGGTAATGAAATCTCTCTCTTTATAAAAAATGACAGTTAAAAACTTGAAATGGACATTCAGAACTACGTCAGAAACAAAGTTTGACTAAGAATCTGAAAGGTAAGTCCTTTCCGAACTGGTAGCTTCAGGCAGCATATTGATCCAATGAGAATATAAGAAAACACTGCAAAAGGGCAAGGTGCCACATGAATATGTATAATCCCAAGACATCTTATGTGGGGTGAAGTGACATTCAAGGCAAAAATGGAGAAGATCAAAATTACCCTTAGCCACTAGAGCCACACCCAGCAGGACAGATGGTCCCACAGAGGAGAGGCATGAAGGAAAGGAGACCATTGAGAACACAGCACTTCCCTGGGCCCACCCACTGCACTCGGGGACATATAGTCACTGAGTGGAAGGCCAAAGAATATATGCACTCCCTAACTGTCCTTGTTTTACATATATATACATTTCCTGGCTTCTGGCCAATTACTGAATACATAAGTTAAATGCATTTATGAGAGTGTTCCCCCAAAGAACAACAATAATCAGTTACAGGACTTACTGATTACAGTAATTCCTTTGTTTTAAGGCATGGGAGAGGGAACAAGACACCCTTAGTCCCTATTACTACACGGGCAAGAAAACTGGCTCAGTAGCCAGGTCTACCTCTTACTTCACAGAGAAAACAGAAGCCAGGGCAAGAGAGCTCCCTCCACATCTAGGACCCCATTCTTAGTTGCTCCAAGTGGCCTTAGAGGAAGTGATGTCCCACTTGTCAAGCCTGATCTGCTCGACACCTTTCATCCCACTGAAGGCCTCACCTTTGTCCATCATTTGTATTCCCCTTCTCTGCACTGCATCTTCAATTTTGCTCTTTCATTAGTTCCTTCTTCTACATATATATATAAGATCAATTGGCTCAGCTCTTAGAAAGAGCACACCCACACATACCCACCCACCCGCCCACCCTTGACCTGGTATTTCCTCCCTCTCTTTCTGGCATATGAATCTGTTTTCTTTCCATTTCAAGACCCAGAGCTATGACTCAAGCTAGCTGAAGCAAAAACAGGGTGTTACTGGCACCTGCAACCGAGAAACTCAGAGTTGGAGATGGCACAGACACAGCCAGACCTCTCCGCACACAAGGGGTCTGCTGCACTCCTCTCACCCTCCATCTCTCTGCCCTCCTTCCCTCTCATTATGGATTCCATTTGAGGTAGGTTCCCTCCACGCTGGGGAAAGATGAACGCTGGCAGCCCATGCTACACCCTCAGGGTTTGCAATCCAAAAGGGCAGCCCATGCTATACCCTCAGGGTTTGCAATCCAAAAGGTGGGAGCTCACACTCCCGGGCACTCATGCTTCAAATCTCAGAAAGTCTGAGAATCTTGGGCCAATCATCAAGGGGGCAAAACCGGATCTGGCCCCTGCCCTCTACTCAGGTCTTCCTGGCTCCCAAGAACTACCACACCACAGGATAAAAGCCAAAGGGCACTTAACTCCATGGTGGCCACACCATTGCCTTCACACAAGTTCCTCTCTCTGCAATTCCCTCATCCCCAATCTGTCCCCCAGGAAAACACCATATTCGTCACTCCAAATACACCTCAGACCACATCTCCCTCAGGAAGCACTGGCAACCTCTCCAAGGGGCATAGTTTCTGGGATTCTGCCCTATGAATATCTGAATACACAGCCCTCCCGAGCAGATAGACAGACAGATAGACACACACACACACACACACACACACTCTCTCTCTCTCTCTCTCTCTCTCACACACACACACACACACACACACTCACTCATACACTCATGAGAAAATGTGTATGGAACTGAAATTTCTTTTAAATCTGAAGAGAGCATAATTGTCTACTACTTTTATATATTACAGTACAATAACGTATTCCTCCTTTAAAAAAACTTAAAAGTTGATATCCAGGATCTATAATGAACTCCTCAAACTCAACACACACAAAACAGACAATCATATCAAAAAAATGGGCAGAAGATATGGACAGACACTTCTGCAATAAAGACATACAAATGGCTATCAGACACATGAGAAAATGTTCATCATCACTAGCCATCATGGAGATTCAAATTAAAACTACATTGAGATACCATCTTACACCAGTTAGAATGGCCAAAATTAGCAAGACAGGAAACAACATGTGTTGGAGAGGATGTGGAGAGGGGAACCCTCTTCCACTGTTGGTGGGAATGCAAGTTGGTGCAGCCTCTTTGCAGAACAGTGTGGAGATTCCTCAAGAAATTAAAAATAGAACTTCCTTATGACCCTGCAATTGCACTCCTGGGTATTTACCCCAAAGATACAGATGTCGTGAAAAGAAGGGCCATCTGTACCCCAATGTTTATAGCAGCAATGGCCATGGTCGCCAAACTGTGGAAAGAACCAAGATGCCCTTCAATGGACGAATGGATCAGGAAAATGTGGTCCATATACACTATGGAGTATTATGCCTCCATCAGAAAGGATGAATACCCAACTTTTGTAGACACATGGCTGGCACTGGAAGAGATTATGCTAAGTGAAATCAGTCAAGCAGAGAGAGTCCATTATCATATGGTTTCACTTATTTGTGGAGCATAACAAATAGCATGGAGGACATGGGGAGTTAGAGAGGAGAAGGGAGTTGGGGGAAATTGGAAGGGGAGGTGAACCATGAGAGACTATGGACTCTGAAAAACAATCTGAGGTTTTTGAAGGGCGGGGGGTGGGGGGTCGGGGTACCAGGTGTTGGGTATTATAGAGGGCCCAGATTGCATGGAGCAGTGGGTGTGGTGCAAAAAAAATGAATACTGTTATGCTGATAATAAAAAATAAATTAAAAAAACTTAAAATTTAAATGGAATCAATTTGCCATTTTGAAAGACAATTTTTAAAAAATGAACAACTATCTACAGTTTTATCTGTAGAAAGGTCAGTATTCTAAACAGCTAGTAAAATGATCCATGCCCACTTACAAGTAAAACACCAACAAAATCAAAATACAAGGTAAAAAAAGTTTACATCAAAATATTCTGGACCTATCAATTAACTCTCTTCTCAGAATAAAAGGAGGAAGTCAGCCTTTTTAAGTTGTCCCAAACAAAACATCTGAGTTCCATTGGACTTTTATCCTTGGTTCATACTTCTCTCATCAGAAGTCCAGACATTCCCGAGCCCTAGAGGCAGGGAGTAGTGTATTTCTGATACACACATCTATGTCCTAAGTTCATCTCAAGTTCCTGAGGCTACAAATATAAAATGTTGGTTGGTAAATGATGAAAAATTAGGAAAGTGAGCAAGCAAAGACATCCTGAAGAGCCTGAAATTACACCTCGGGCTTTGCTCTGGTTGTAGAATGTCCTTTGGCACTAACATCCATGCGAATATTTTACCACCGGCTCAGCCTGCCCAAGGCCCAGAGAGGCCAATAAACAGGAAAACACAAAGGGAGTCTTTTTATCTTCTGCCATCCTGAAATCAAATATAGCCTCCCTAGAAGTCTCTAGTCTCCCTAGAGATATTAAGTCTCCCTAGAAGAATCTAGTAAAACAGACTAGGAAGAGAACAGCACAAGTCCAAGCAATATTTTTGGGAGACATGCAAAAACACTAGGGCTTTTGTTTCTATGTTAATATCCAGTGTGGTGGGTAAATATATTTTCCTGATACATAAATATGCTTTTGGGTCAGATAACTAGCAGAGGTACAACACGGCCTTTAGAATCAGGAATCCCAGCTCTGCCGCTAACTGACTGGGTGCTGACAGACAAGCAGTTAAGCTCACTGAGCCTCAGTTTCTGTACCCTCTCAGTGGAGGGTAGGAACACTGCCTACATCAGAGGTTGTGGGAAGATGTGATGGAAACAGGATGAAAATAGACAACAATACCATAGCTTTCTACCCTACTATTATGTTCCAGACCCCCCCCGTCCCACAATCTCCCAGACATCTCCACTTGGATCTTGCCCTTTTCTCAAAATCAATGCCCTAACACCAAATTCGTCTTTCCCTATCATTAGCCAGGATCCCCCCCTTAACTCCTCTGACCCTCCTCCCGGCACTCCCATTCTCCAAGATGCCTCCCTCCAATGACCAAATTACACCAATGTATCTATTGCTAGTCAGACTACAGTGCACATGGTAGTCTCAATCCTTGCTGCTAGTAGGCTCACTGGGAGCAACATTTAGGAAATGAGACTGAGTCTCAGTCAACTGAGAACTGAACTGAAACTCAGTCAACTGAGTCATAAACATGTTCAAATTCAGCAATTTGACATCAGTGGAATCTTTCCTAAGGAAATGACACAAATTAGAGACAAAGCTGCTTCCCAAGATGCTTAAAGCAGTATTATTCAGATCAGAGAAAAAAAGAAAGAGAGAGCGAAAAAGGGAAGGAAACAATTCAGCCATCCAGGAAATGGTAAGCTAACTTACAGCACACAGTTTCAACAAATGTTTGTAGTTAATAAAAATGAGAGGAAAATGCAAATAATAAAATAACTTTAAAAGGCAACACTTAAAATTGTAAGCGAGGGGCTCCTGGGTGGCTCAGTGGGTCAAAGCCTCTGCCTTCAGTTCAGGTCATGATCACAGGGTCCTGAGATCGAGCCCCAGGGTCCTCTCTGCTGAGCAGAGAGCCCAATGTGGGCTGAACAGAGAGCCTGCCTCTCTCTCTCTCTCTGCCTGCCTCTCTGCCTATTTGTGATCTCTCTCTGTCAAATAAATAAATAATTTTTTTAAAGATTTTATTTATTTATTTGACAGAGAGAGATCACGAGTCGGCAGAGAGGCAGGCAGAGAGAGGAAGGGATGCAAGCTCCCCGCCGAGCAGAGAGCCCTATATGGGGCTGGATCCCAGGACCTGAGATCAGGACCTGAGCTGAAGGCAGAGGCCCAACCTACTGAGCCACCCAGGCACCCCAATAAATAAAATCTTTTTTAAAAAATTGTAAGCAAACTTGTCCATATCTAAAGTAACAAATGCTTAAAAGGAAATAGACCCAAACGGTCCATTTTACTCCACCAATATATAGAGAGCATTTGTGAGAGACTCCTCTCCACTCTGGTTCCAAATATTGGGACCAAGCCCCAATGTCACTCGATTTGCCTTGACTGAGGCCTCTTCTCCCAGATCTCTTCTGCTTCAGACTGATGACTCCTCACCTGGCTTCAAAACACTTGTTTCATTACTTAATTGAGACAATCACTAGTTCCCACTGCCTTGGCCCTTTGAAACCCCACTCCTCTTCTCCATTCACGGAGTATCTTCTTTCAGACCCTTGTCATTTGTCTCTTCTTTCTCTGCCAGCAGGGTCACCCCTACCATCACCACTAACACCCAATCCAATTTTCTGGCCCTGCTGACAGCCAGGCAGCTCTCAATTCTTATCATTTGACTTGCTAAGCATTCTTCAAGAGGGCCCTCCCACCTGCAAAGTAAAATAGGAGCTTCCAACTCAGACGAACAACACCTTTTATGATCTGACCCCCAAACTGCCTCAGCTTCTGCCAGTCAGGCTGTCACTCCTCTCCCCCTAGCAAGATCCCCCAGTCCAACTCACTGTCCTGTCCCTACCCCTGCCTACATACCACTCTAGTCACATATCTGACACTGTGAACACCCTCAGGGCAAGAATTCTACCACTCCTTCTCATGACCAGTGTTACCCTGGGACTCCCTTACTGGACAGGAGGAAGGAGCAGGCAGGTGTACTTCACCTTTCTACATCATTGCCATGTGTATTTCCACTACCAGCTTCCATCTCCCCTTGCTTGGAACTGCCTTCCTGCTGCGCTTCCCAAATGCTAACCTTGCTCTGTCCCGTATGCAGCCACTAGCCACATACAGCTACTGAGCCCTTAAAATGCAGCTAGTGTAAATTGAGACATGCAAGAAGTGTCCAACACACACTGGATTTCAAAGACTTGATATGAAAAACAGAACACAAAAAAATAATAATGTTTTATATTGGTTACCTGTTGATATAATTCAAACTAGAGCTGTGGGATTCAATAAAATGCATTATTAAAATTAATGTCACCTCTTTCTTTTTTACTTTCTGAAATGTGGCTACTAAAAATTTTGAAGTTACACATGTGGATCAGTAGTCTAGACACCCTTCAAGGGACCAGCATGAGGAAAACCTTCCTCAAAAGGCCCTTCTGTTTGTGCCACTCTTCATGATCTTTTCTGAACCTTTGTAATCCTAAAATGGAGTCCAACATAGAAGCCACTATCTAATTACATGCCATACTATATGCTTCCTGGTACATCATTCTTCTTGCTACATCAATACCATTTATAGATGGGTATTTGTAGTAGGGACTCAACCTTTAATTAAACATGGCATCTTTGCTGGAATAAGATAGCAATGCACAGAATTTTTTTTTGCTTTCTCTTTTGTTTTGTTGACTCATTTACTCTCCCACTGATGATTTCAACAATGCATGGAGAACTGGAAGTCAGGGGATCTAATGGCTCTTTGGTCTACCTGTAACTAACACAATGCATATAGGCCATGTGCACATAGATCCACGGCTTGGCCCCTTGCTAGGTCTATCTGGTCCTCAGTCTCCACCCTTGTAAAATAAGATTAATGGTATCAGGCCAATCTACAATACACAGTCAGATTAAAGTAGCTAAATAAGTTCTAAACTGGAATGAGAACTACTCTACTTTCCACAGTTCGTTGGGTGTCTCGCAGTTGTGTTGTCTTTAACACAGACTAATTTTTAGAAAGAGAGAACAAATTTACAGCAACTATCCAAATACCAGGGGTGGTGTGGGAAAGTACCTATCAAAATACTTTTCCTAGTCTGTTCATGATGGAGGGCCAGTAATAGGAGAGGAAACTATTACATGCCTGCTGCAAGCTGTAGTCATTTATACCTTATACTCACAACAAATTTTACAAAGTAGACATGACCATACCCATCTGACAGAGTAAAGAAACTGAGGTTCAAAGACAGGCTAAGTAACCAGCCAAATTGATGTTGCCAACGACTGGAAATCCAGGTCAGTGGTATCATCTTTGTAAAACAGAACATCTTTATTATTGCTTGAAGACAAAATATGTGAAAAATCAAGAGTATTAAAAAGAAAATATGCAAATAAAAATACAACAATAATGTCTATTCATTTCCTTCAGTAGTTTTCTTGCTCTTGGCTAACTCTTGTCTTTCAGGTCAAGAGGCCATTTTTTTTTTTTCCCTAAGTTGACTTTTTTTCTTTAAGTAGCAAACAAATAGGGTATATGATGTGCTAGGTACTAGTCCATGAATGTACTGTATTTCTTTAACATCTTTAAACCACAGTTGTTGGCCAGAGTTTATGTGAGACATTATCACTAGAAGTCTTCAGACATATTTGCAAAAATGTAGTCCCTATGGGTAAGACTGCAGCCAGAAAGGACACTGGGTCATTCCACAAACAAATGCATCCACAAAAAACAGCCCTCATATCAAGGAACCTGCCTGTGTTACAAACTGAGGTCATCATGAGCTCAATGAAGTGAAAAAAGAAAGTTCCTCAAAATAAAATACTGCACCTTAAAGTGAAACCACAATTACACAGTCTCGAAAATGAACTACTTTCTCAGACTGGTAACAAGGTACTGTGCATCTCTAAGAAGCCAAACTCATCTAGGTTTAATTGATTTGGCCTTTACAAAATGGAGCCAACATAATCCTGCAGACTTGGACAGAACAAAAGTTCAAATTCTCTACTACAGAAACAGTCCCAGAGTATCAAATCTGTTCCTTTATCAAGTGTCCCTGCAGTAATATTTATCAGTCACTAGAACTCTTCACAGTGCAACCTGTGTGAGCACGAGATTTTACTACAGGGAGGAGACAGGTCAGTTTACCAAGGACACCACACTTCACTTTCTCAACTCTTGAAAACTAATCTCTCGCAACAGTAAGTAATTAATTTGCATTCATTCCAAACTGAACGAGATACTGTAAACCTCAAGGAATCTGAGATTGTAAATAAACTCACTGGGAACCGTGTGTGTGTGTGTGTGTGTGTCCTCTGAGGTACTTCACAGGGTATAAAAAGAAATAATTAGCAACTTTCAATCTCATGAACAAGATCTTTATTTAAAATTCTCACATATAAAATGAATTCTTTTATGTCTTATTTCCTCAAGTGTGTTTTTCCCCTCATTTTAAGAATAAAAAAGACATCCAGAGGAAACAAGGTGTCCTTTTCTCAGCCTCCAGAAACACTAGGGACAGCACAGGTAGCACAAGTGTTTGGTCTTAAACAAAAGTTAAGACTAAGTAGGGAAGAAAATGGAAAACAGAACACAGCCTAGCAAAGCAGCCAGAGATCACATGCAGCAGGTGACAGGAAGCCTTGCGGACACTTCACAGCCACCAGGATGAGCTTCATCCCAGGTCCCTGCAGGCCCCCTGGGCTCCATAGAACCTCCACCCAGCAGTCCACAAAAGCGAAAGGCGGCCAAGAACTCTCACTGTCATCCTGGCAAGAAAGAAGCAGCAGCTTCCTTGAACCCAGAAAAGCCACCCCTCCCTCCACAAACAGGAGGAGCCCCCTGCACACCAACCACACAAGGAAGCCCAAGCGGCCAGACCCAAAATAAAAATAAGAGGAGCGTGGGAAGATAGATGACAGCTCAATTAAATTTATCCTGGGAGCACTGGGAGGCTCGGTCTCTCTGAAGACTCCAACTCAAAAGTAAAACTAAAATTTAAGGGGAGGGAGCCCACAGAAGAGAGGACAGTTCAGTTAAGTCTGGGCTGGGAACACTTGGAGACTCTACTTCGGGTGTCAGAGTCAGAAATAAAAATTAAAAAACGAGAGGGGGAGGTGTCAGTTTATTTTGTGTGTGAGTGTGTGTGCGTGTGTGTCTGTGTAGCACCTGGAGTGCAGGATTTGCCAGGGAGAGGAAAGTGGCGGCTCCGCCGGCCTTGAGGTGACCAGGCTCAAATCCGGCGTGAGTTTACGTTCTGGGCGACAGGGCAGAGTCCGAGGCCACAGTCCAGGCCCGCAGTCGGGAACAATGCTGGGCCCTGGAAAGGAGGGTCTCACTCCACCCCCACGCCCCCCCTCATGCCGTCGGCATCCCAGCCCCCACCCTCCCCCGGCCCACATCAGGGTAGGAACGCCCGAACCCGGGGTCCCAGAGCGGGCCTCACCCAGCAGCGCCCACAGGTGCTTCAGGCGCGTCAGCCCGTCCTTCTCGGGGTCCAGCACCTTCTGGGTGGACTTCTTCGCAACCCCGTGGCTCCTTCCAGGGAACGTCCCGCCGCCGCTGGAAACCGCCCGCTGGCAGGGCAGGGGTGCCTGCGCCTTGCGAATAACCGCATAGGATCCGGGTCCCTGTTGCGGGGACCCCTCGCCAACCGCTGGCGGCCACGCCCATTGCCTGCGCCGCAGCCGCCGCAGCCGCCTCAGCCGCCTCAGCAGAGGCTCTGGGGGGAGGGGGGGCGGGGGGGGGTACTGCGAAATCCAGGGGCAGAAAGGCAGTGTCCACGCGGAATCCTCGCTGCACTGCCAGAGATGCGAGTCAGCCCTTCGGATGCGAGCGCAGCCCACGTGGACATGCCAACGGAGGCGCTAGTTCGCGGGGCGGCTCTGAGCTCCTTCTTCCTCCTCCCCAGGCAGTGGGTGTCAAGGCCTCTCGGGAAATGTAGTTCTTTAGGGGGCGAGTTGCGGGGACTTAACCTTCCCAGAGTCCCCAAGTTGCTGGACAGCACCCGCCTGCCCCCTCCAGGAAGAGGCCCAGAGTTCCCAACCCTTCACTCCTTGCTCTGGGCCACCAGCCCATTTTCCTCTAGTGCAACGTGAACCACAAGAACATGTCAGTAAGAAAAGTCAAGGCTTTAAAATGCAAACTATTGGAGCGCCTGGGTGGCTCAGTGGGTAAGCCGCTGCCTTCGGCTCAGGTCATGATCTCAGGGTCCTGGGATCTAGTCCCGCATCCGGCTCTCTGCTCAGCAGGGAGCCTGCTTTGCTCTCTCTCTCTCTCTCTGCCTGCCTCTCCATCGACTTGTGATTTCCCTCTGTTAAATAAATACATAAAATCTTTAAAATGCAAACTACTTTTCCTTTTGACTTCTAGGATTCACAGAAAGGAGGGAGTCCGGGTCCCTTTGACCAAACTAAAATCGGAGCTCCAGCTTCACAAGAACATCAGTGGCTTTGGCAGCATGAAGACCATCCCTAGGCTCTGCGTGAGGAGTTCAACCAGTACACTTGGTTCCTGGGATCCAGCTTCACTGGGGTATGAAGTAGCCTTGCCTAGAGGGCTCCTCAGGCTCTTGTCCTTGCTTTGTAGGAAGTGCACCCATCTTCCCTGTGGTGTGCAAGGTCCCACAGCAATCCAGTAGCAGAACCAGAAATAGAACCTGAGGGACCTGACTCTCAGGCTGGTATGCTTTTGCAGATTAGGTGCCTGAAACCTGGAACAAAACTTTGAAAAGGAAAATGGCATGGAGATTTCTTACAAGAGATCTGTAGGATTATTTACTGGCCTCTCGATCCTCTGACGCTCCAAATGTGGACATTTGAGCGAGTACTTAAGCTGGCTCCTTAAAATCATGGGCTTTCCATACACTTGGAGCACCATTTTTCTCATTCAAGGGAACCTGTACCTTGGGGACAAACCCAAGAGATATGAAATAGCTTTGTATTCTCATAATTAGCATAATATTTGACCTCCAGAAGCACTTGTTAAAAGTTTATTACAGAAAATGGAATAAGAGCTAGTTCTATAGAAAAATAGAAAACCTCTAACAATGAGAAGAAATGTGTTTGCATGCCTGGATGATAGAAATGTCCATATCCGAATCCAAGGAACATGGGATTGCAACTATTTCTTAGAAAAAGGAAATCATGTTCGATGATCTGGGTGGTCCATAAATCTAATGACTGTCTTCTATTTATATAAGACAGAAGAGTAAAAAGACACAGAGAAGGCCATGTGAAAATGGAGGCAGAGATTGGAGTCATGTAGCCATAAGCCAAGTGATCCTGGAGCCACCAGAAGCTAGAAGAAACAAGAAAGGATTCTGTCAGGGGGTTGTCCAGAGGGAGCACCAACACCTTGATTTTAGACTTCTGAACTTAAGAAATCAGAAAATAAATGTCTGTTATTTTAAGCCACCTTGTTTGTGGTACTTTGTTGTAGCAGCCCTGGAAAATGAATACCACCAGATGCTGGAGACAACCCAGTGTGACTGTCTAGCAAGATCAGAATGACCAATATTGATTATAAGACCTTGAATAAATAACATTCAAGAAACCATAATGATACTCAAAAGAATGCTTTTTGTGATGTCCTAGGTGGGTGTTTCCAGTAGAAAACATACGTGTACTTTTGACGATTTGGAGCAGGGTTGGGTTTTTGTTTTTGTTTGCTTTTGTTTTTGTTTTTAGCTTATTTATTTGAAAGAGAGAGTGAGAGAAGGGGAAGGGGTGTAAAGGGAGAGGGATGGGGCAGAGGGAGAAGAATAATCAGTCTCCCTGCTGAGCAGGGAGCCCCATCTTGTCTCTAGGCTGATTATCATCCAAGGACCCTGGGATCAGGACTTGAGCTGAAGGCACGTGCTTAATGGACTAAGTCACCCAGGTCTCCCTGGGTGGGTATTTTTTTTTTTAAAGAAGAGAATGTGATAGCCCCAGATGGCTAAGACCCTTTCTCAGTAACAAATGGGGAACCTGATCTGAACTGGCTATGTGTTTCACGATTCTAACCAGGGAAGAGTGCAGGGATTTAGAGCATTATAATCCCCCCCCCCATACGTCACATACCAGAAAGGATCATGTTTTCCTGATGACAGAAAATTGAATTCACATCTTCAGGAAGACAGAGCCCAAGAAACCAGGTCTGAGTGAGGGAAATGAGAGACCAAAAGGTCCCAAAGAATGAGAGAAACACTTATCAATTCTTGATGTTGTCTGCAGGAGAATTTCAGATTTTTGTTCTGTTTTGTTTTTGTATCCAATTTACATATATTCAAACCAACACATATTTAATGAACAAGTCATACCATTAAACTGTGATGACCATAGTTTTCTAATTCCCATTCTTTTCTATTTTGCAGAAAATTGTTGTTTCAAGGGCCATGTGGAAACTGCAACTCCTGCCGTTATTGATGTTAAATATTTATCAAACAATTCTACCATTCCTCATTGTTGGGCTTATACCCAGCACAGGGTCAGGGTCAGCAATCAATCACTATTTGTGGAATAAACAAAATCATTCATTTCTTCATTAATATCTCCATGAGCATTATTAAGGAATGTTGTTTAGTACAATGTTTTCAATTTAACTAATGTGTTATGAATCCAAATGTTAAAACTCTACCCTTCTTCCCTCAGAAATCTTTCTAAAATATAAAGAGACCTCCCTGTCTTCTTAAAGAGCTTATTCGCTGTTTATGAAACCACAATCTGCCCCACACATCCACTGTGATTCCCTTCAACTCCTCTTACAGGGGTGTTGCTACCAGACACAAAGGAGAAATGCCTGGTAGATCTTCCCCATCTAATTTTAACCATTTCTTGACCCCAAATTCAGTCTCTGCTATCAGAGATCATTTGTTTACCTTTTGAACATCCATATTGGAATGTTTCTATATGTTTAGAACTGCCAGTTCTAAGTTTCCAGATAATCTAAAGGTTATAAGGTATTTTACTTTCTAGTTGTCACTCATCAGAGTTTTTCAGTTTGGAAGGATTTGGGGTTTTTTCAGGTTGACTAAATTATCTTGTGCCTGCACATCAGTCCTAGTTGTCATGATTATTCTATTAATTTTAATATGTGTGAAAATTTAACTTTTTTGATGCAAATTTTTTTTATCAGATAAGCTCATTGTGCCTGTCCTCAGAAGTAAGATCTTTTTGTATGCTAGATGCACTGTGGATCTTCATTTGGATATTGCCACAGAGAGCCAGCCCCAGTGAACTTCTGTGACATAGACTATTTTTATTGATCTTTGCATTCTTATTTTCTTAAAAAGGAAAGCATTGATCTAATAAATTAATTTTTTATATAAACTCTTACCCTAAAATTTTGAATTCATTCAATGTGTATCCTGTGCCCCTGAGAATCCGCATCTATCTAAAATTCCTAAGAAAAGAAGGATGCCCCTCCCTAAGAATGAAATGCCAGCTCAACACCTAAGAAACAAGAAACCCAATGTCCTTGTTTTCCAGATGCTATATTACTGTAGACACCAAAAACATGTTTTTCTCCTCCAGAAAGATTTCCAAATAGTCTTTTCTTTCCAAGTATCTGTTAAATGAGGAGATTTAATACTTTGAACTTGATTATAAATCATTTTATATGAGAATTTCACTTCAGGACAGACTTGGAAAAGTTTTCAAAAATATGCTAGCCATTTTGATATGTCTGATGGACACTTGATAACAAAGAAATGCTTTAAGGGGAAAAAACTTAATCACTTTTCTAAATTTACTCAAGCAAATATCTTTGCAGCTGTGCATTTCAATCACAATGTCATCTGCTTTGGATATATTTTCTTTTCTTTTCTTTTCTTTTTAACATCAGAACAGTATTAACATTTCAGTAGTAAATCCTGGTAACACATCAACATTACAAAAATGTGAGGCCATAACCTTTTGTGAATTCAAAAAATTGTCTTTGAATGATAACGTCGGAAAAAAATAAAGAATCATGGAAACTCTCTAGATAGTAAATCCAACTTGCGTAGCAGGACGATGTACAAAGGCTGGAGAGAGATAAAGTTTCATAGGTGAGAAGCCTGTGAAAATGTGCTCATGACCTCACCTCTTTCCCCATTACACAAAATGCCACTATTAGGTTTAATATTAGGTAAGATGTACTCCATAATTTAGAACGAGGTGCTAGATTTTCTGAAAATGAGTGGAGGAGGAGGAGGAGTCAAGATGGCGGAGGAGTAGCAGGCTGAGATGACATTAGGTAGCAGGAGATGAGCTAGTTTATCAAACCATTCCAAACACCTACAAATCCAACAGGAGATCAAAGAGAAGAAGATCAGCAATTCTAGGAGTGGAAAATCAACCACTTTCTAGAAGACAGGACCTGTGGAGAAATGAATCCAAAGCCACAGGAAGATAGACTGCGGGGGGAGGGGCCAGCTCCCTGCAAGCAGCTGAGCAATGGAGCACAAAATCAGAACTTTTTAAAGTCTGCTCCACTGAGGGACATCGCTCCAGAGGCTAAGTCGGGGTGAAGGCCATGCTGGGACAGCGTGTTCTCAGGTCCTGTGGGATCACAGAAGGATCGGGGGTGTCTGAGTGTCACAGAGCTTGCAGGTGTTAGAGCGGTGAAGTCAGCTACAGAGACAGAGCCAAGGAGTGAGCTCTTAACTCCAGGTTACCTTAAACTGTGATCCATGGGACAGTCAAGCCACTGCTCTTTGCGTGGATCACACAAGATTTGGAGGACCCCCCCTGGAAGAGCCAAGGAGTGAGCTCTCAACTCCGGGTTACCTTAAACTGTGATCCATGGGACAGTCAAGCCACTGCTCTTTGCGTGGATCACACAAGATTTGGAGGACCCCCCCTGGAAGAGCCAAGGAGTGAGCTCTCAACTCCGGGTTACCTTAAACTGTGATCCATGGGACAGTCAAGCCACTGCTCTTTGCGTGGATCACACAAGATCCGGACGACCCCCCCCCCCCGTGGAAGAGCACAGGGATCTGCTGGGTTTGGAGACTCCAGACAGGGCTGTGTGCCAGAGACAGAGAAGCTTGGCCGCAGGCTGGGTGATCTCGGAGCATGGCCAAAGGCCAGGGAGACAGGAGTGATTGAGCGCTTTCCTCCAAGGGTGCACTGAGGAGTGGGGCCCCAAGCTCTCTGCTGCTCTGGGCCAGAGAATGGGAGACAGCCATTTTCCTTCCCGTCCTCCAGAACTCTATGGAAAGCATTCAGGGAACAAAGTCTCCTGAAAGTGAACCCGAGTAGATTACTTAACCCAGCTCCTGGTAAGGGTGGTGAAATTCTGCATTGGGCAAAGACACTTGAGAATCACTGCAGTAGGTCCCTCCCCCAGAGGATCAGCAATAAATCCAGCCAAGACCAAGTTCACTTACCAAGGAGAACAGTGGAATTCCAGAGGAGGAGAAAGCAAAGCATGGAATTCAGGCCTTTCTCCCCATGATTCTTTAGTCTTGAAAAGTTAATTTAATTTTTTTTAATTTTATTTTTTCTTATGCTAATTTTTTAAAATTTTTAATCTTTCCCTTTTACCATTTTTTAACAATACCTCTCATAAAAATATTTTTGAACCTTCCTTAATATAGTCATATTTTATCCTTTATTGTATGTAACTTGATTTTATTTATACACATAAGGTTTTCTCTTCTAAAAATAATCTGGGATACAACTTCTTCTAATAGATCAAAATATACCATAAATCAGGCACAGGGCTTTGCTCTAGTCTCCAGCCTGAGTAAATTCTCTCCACTTTTTATTCCTTTATACTTCCAATCAACTTATCTTATCCACTCCTATTTTAGAATTTTTTTAAAAATTTCATCTTTATTGTCATATTCCATCCCTTCATCGTGTTTACCCTTATTTTGTGTATTGTGTGTGTGTGTGTGTGTGTGTGTGTGTGTGTATTTTTTTTTTTCTATAAAATTTTGGAAGGTAGTTTCTTCTAAGAGACCAAAAGACTCCCAAATTAAGTGGGTGACTCTGTGACTCTGTTCTCTTCACCAGTCTAATTATATTTTCCTTTTTTATATTTTTCCTTTTTTTTCCCTGAACTTTTTATCCTCTCTCTTACCCCCAAAATTTGGGGCCTCTTCTGATTTGGTTAAAGCATATTTTCCTGGGGTCTTTGGCACATTTTTAATATATTCATCTGGATAAAATGACAAGGCAGAAAAACTCACCACAAAAAAAAAAAAAAAAAAAAACAAAACAAACAAATAAACAAAACACAAACAAACAAGAGGCAGTACCAAAGGCTAGGGACCTAATCAATACAGACATTGGTAATATGTCAGATCTAGAGATTGGAATGACGATTCTCAAGGTTCTAGATAATAGAGAAACCCTGTCTGGAGAAATCAAAGCCCTTTCTGGAGAGATAAAAGAACTAAAATCTAACCAAGCTGAAATTGAAAAAAAAAAGCTATTAATGAGGGTGCAATAAAAAATGGAGGCTCTTACTGCTAGGAAAAATGATGCAAAGAGAGAATTAGTGACATAAAAGACCAAATGACAGAGAATAAAGAAGCTGAGCAAAAGAGAGAGAAACAACTACTGGACCATGAGGGGAGAATTCAAGAGATAAGTGATACCATAAGATGAAACATTAGAATAATTCAGATTCCAGAAGAAGATGAAAAGAGAAGAGAGGAGCAGAAGGTATACCAGAGAGAATTATTGTAGAGAATTTCCCCAATATGGCAAAGGGAACAAGCATCAAAATAAAAATCCGAGAGGCACAGAGAACCCTTCTCAAAAAATTAATAACAATAGGTCCACACCCCATCATCTAATAGTAAAATTTTCAAGCCTTAGTGACAAAGAGAAAATCCTGAAGGCAGCCCGGGACAAGAACTTCGTAACTTATAATGTTAAAAATATTAGATTGGCAGTGGACTTATCCACAGAGACCTGGCAGGCCAGAAAGAACCAGCATGATATATTCAGAGCATTAAATGAGAAAAACTTGCAGCCAAGAATGCTATATCCAGCTAGGCTATCATTGAAAATAGGAGGAGAGAAAAAAAAAGCTTCCAGGACAAACAAAAACTGAAAGAATTTGTAAACACCAAACCAGCTCTACAGGAAATATTGAAAGGGGTCCTCTAAGCAAAGAGAAACCCTAAAGTTAGTAGATCAGAAAGGAACAGAGACAATATACTGTAATAGTCACCTTACAGGCAATACAATGACACTAAATTCATATTTCTCAATAGTTACCCTGAATGTAAATGGGCTAAATGCCCCCAATCAAAAGACAAAGGGTATCAGAATGGATAAAAAAAAAAAAAAAGCCATCAATATGCTGTCTACAAGAAAGTCATTTTAGGCCCAAAGTCACCTCTGGATTTAAGGTGAGGGGGTGGAAAACAATTTTCCATGCTTGTGGACATCAAAGGAAAGCTGGGGTGTCAATCCTTATATGAGATCCATTCGATTTTGAGCCAAAGAGTATAATAAGAGATGAGGAAGGACACTATATCATATTCAAAAAGTCTGTTCAACAAGAAGATCTAACAATTTTAGAATTTTTTTTATTTGACAGAGAAATCACAAGTAGGCAGAGAGGCAGGCAGAGAGATGGGGGGGAAGCAGGCTCCCTGATGAGGAGAGTGCCTGGTGTGGGGGCTGGATCCCAGGACTCTGAGATCATGACCTGAGCCAAAGGCAGACGCTTAACCCACTGAGCCACCCAGGTTCCCCGAATATCTAACAATTTAAAAAATCTGTGCCCCTAACATGGGAGCAGCCAACTATATAAACCAATTAATAACAAAATCAAAGAAACACATCAACAATAATACAATAATAGAAGGGGACTTTAACACTCCCCTCACTGAAATGGGTAGATCATCCAAGCAAAAGATCAACAAGGAAATAAAGGCCTTAAATGACAAACTGGAACAGATGGACATCACAGATGTATTCAGAACATTACACCCCAAAGCAACAGAATACACATTCTTCTCCAGTGCACATGGAATATTCTCCAGAATAGATCACATCCTGGGTCATAAATCAGGTTTCAACCAGTATCAAAAGACTGGGATCATTTCCTGCATATTTTCAGAACACAATGGTTTGAGCTAGAACTCAGTCTCAAGAGGAAATTTGGAAAGACCCCAAATACATGGAGATGAAAGAGCATCCTTTAAAGAATGAATGAGTTAACCAGAAAATTAAAGAAGAATTGAAAAAAATCCATGGAAACCAATGATAATGAAAACACAACACTTAGAAATCTGTGGGGCACAGCAAAGGCAGTCCTAAGAGGAAAATATACAGCAGTACAAGCCTTTCCCAAGAAACAAGAAAGATCTCAAATACACAACCTACACATACACCTAAAGAAGCTGGAAAAGAACAACAAAGAAAGCCTAAACCCAACAGGAGAAGAGAAATAATAAATATCAGAGCATAAGTCAATGAAATAGAAACAAACCAACAAACAAACAAACAAAAATAGAACAAAACAATAAAACTAGGTTCCTTGAAACAATAAAACAATAAAACTTTGGTTCCTTGTAAGAATTACTAAGATTGGGGCACTGGGTGTCTCGGTGGGTTAAAGCCTCTGCCTTCAGCTCAGGTCATGATCCCAGGGTCCTGGGATTGAACCCCCCATTGGGCATTCTGATCAGCAGGGAGCCTGTTTTCCCTTCCTCTGTCTCTGCCTGCCTCTCTGGCTACTTGTGATCTCTGTCTGTCAAATAAATAAATAAAAGCTTTAAAAAAATTAATAAGATTGATAAACTCCTGACCAGACTTACCAAAAAGAAAAGAGAAAGAGCTCAAATAAATTAAATCATGAATGAAAGAGGAGAGATCACAACCAACACCAAAGAAATACAAACAATTATAAGAACATATTATGAGCAAATATATGCCAGCAAATTTGACAATCCGGAAGAAATCGATGCATTCCTAGAGATGTATAAACTACCACAGTTGAACCAGGAAGAAATAGAAAACCTGAGCAGACCCATAACCAGTAAGGAGATTGAAGCAGTCATCAAAAATCTCCCAACAAACAAGAGCCCAGGGCTAGACGTCTTCCCAGTGGAATTCTACCAAACATTTAAAGAAGAATTAATTCCTATTCTCCTGAAACTGCTCCAAAAAATAGAAATGGAATGAAAATTTCCAAACTCATTTTATGAGGCCAGCATCACCTTGATCCCAAAACCAGACAAAGATCTCATCAAAAAAGAGAATTACAAACCAATATCCTTGATGAACACAGATGCAAAAATTCTCACCAAAATACTAGCCAATAGTATCCAACAGTATTTTAAAAGGATTATTCACCATGTCAACTGGCTGGTTGCAACAGGGCTGCAAGGTTGGTTAGATATCCGCAAATCAATTAATGTGATACAGTACATTAATAAAAGAATGAACAAGAACCATATATTAACCTCAATATCATCAAAGCCGTCTATGAAAAATCCACCGTGAATATCATTCTCAATGGAGAAAAACTGAAAGCTTTTTCACTAAGGTCAGGAACACAGCAGGGATATCCATTATCATCACTGCTATTCAACATAGTACTAGCAGTCCAAGCTTTAGCAATCAGGCAACAAAAAGAAACTAAAGGCATCCAAATCCAAAGAATAAGTTGATTATCACTCTTCACAGATGATATGATATGATATGATACTATTTGTGGAAAACCCAAAAGGCTCCACTCCAAATCTGCTAGAACTTGTACAAGAATTCAGTTAAGTGTCAGGATATAAAATCAATGCACAGAAATCAGTTGCATGTCTCTACACCAACAACAGGACAGAAGAAAGAAAAATTAAGGAGTCAATCTCATTTACAGTTACACCCCAAACCATAAGATAACTAGGAATAAACCTAACCAAAGAGGCAAGGACTCTATACTCAGAAAACTATAAAGTACTCATGATTTAGAAATTGAGACAAATAAATGGAAAAATGTCCCATGCTCATGGATTGGAAAAACAAATATTGTGAAAATGCTATGCTACCTAAACCGATCTACACGTATAATGCAATCCCTATCAAAATCCCATCCATTTTGTTCCAAGAAATGGAACAAATAGTCCTAAAATTTATATGGAACCATAAAAGACCTCGAATAGCCAGAGGAATATTGAAAAAGAAAACCAAAGTTGGTGGCATCACAATTCCAGACTTCAAGCTCTATTACAAAGCTGTCATCATCAAGACAGTATGATACTGGCATGAAAACAGACACATAGATCAATGGAACAGAATAGAAAGCCCAGAAATAGACCCTCAACTCTATGGTCAACTAATCTTCAACAAAGCAGGAAAGAATGTCCAATGGATAAAAGACAGTCTCTTCAGCAACTTCTGTTGGGAAAATTGGACAGCCCCATGCAGAAAAATGAAACTGGATCATTTCCTTACACCACACACGAAAAAAGACTCAAAATGGATGTAGGACCTTAATGTGAGAAAGGAATCCATCAAAATCTATGAGGAGAATACAGGAAGCAACCTCTTCGACCTCAGCCACAGCAACTTTTTCCTAGGAATATTGACAAAGGCAAAGGAAGCAAGGGCAAAATGAACTATTAGGACTTCATCAAGATCAAAAGCCTTTGCACAGCAAAAGAAACAGTTGACAAAACCAAAAGACAACTGAAAGAGTGGGAGAAGATATTTGCAGATATCTTCTACAAATTTGAAGATATCAGACAAAGGGCTAGTATCCAAAATCTATAAAGGGCTCAGCAAGCCAAAATCTATAAAGGGCTCAGCAAACTCAAGACCCAAAGAACAAATAATCAAATCAATAAATGAGCAGAGGACATGAACAGACATTTCTGCAAAGAAGACATCCAGATGGGTAACAGACACATGAAAAAGTGTTCCACATCACTCGGCATCAGGGAAATACAAATCAAAACCACAATGAGATACAACCTCACACCAGTCAGAATGACTAAAATTAACAAGTCAGGAAATGACAGATGCTGGTGAGGATGCAGAGAAATGGGAACCCTCCTACACTGTTGGTGGGAATGCAAGTTGGTGCAACCACTCTGGAAAACAGCATGGATTTTCCTCAAAAAATTGAAAATAGAGCTACCCTATGCCCCAGCAATGGCACTATTGGGTATTTATCCTAAATATACAAACGTAGTGATCGGAAGGGGCACGTCACCCAAAAGTTTGTAGCAGTAATGTCCACAATAGCCAAACTATGGAAAGAACCTACATGTCCTTCAACAGATGACTAGAGAAGGAAGATGTGGTATATATATATATATAATAGAATACTGTGTAGCCATCAAAAAATGCAATCTTGCCTTTTGTGATTACACGGATGGAACTAGAGAGTATTATGCTTAGTGAAATAAGTCAGTCAGAGAAAGACAATTATGATATGATCTCCCTAATATGAGGAAGTTGAGAGGCAACGTGGGGAGTTTGGGGGGTAGGAAAAGAATAAATGAAAGAAGATGGGATTGGGAGGGAGACAAACCATAAGAGACCCTTAATCTCCCACTGAGCCACCCAGGTGCCCCAAGAGACCCTTAATCTCACAAAACAAACTGAGGGTTGCTTGGCGGTGGGGGGTGGGGTGGGGATAAGGTGGTTGGGTTATGGACATTGGCGAAGGTATGTGATATGGTGAGTGCTGTGAAGTGTGTACACCTGGCGATTCACAGTCCTGTACCCCTGGGGCTAAAAATACATTATATGTTAATAAAAAAAATAAATTATAAAAAATAAATATAGATTATATGATGTCCCACAAAAACTATTCATTTAAATGGAGAAGTCCATCACACAGTTTTGCTTCTATATCTTGTAATTTTCTAGAAAAATGAATCTCAAAATAATTCTTAGAGAACACTAATTCTTACTAATCATGACACAAGAATGCAAATTCTTTTACTTATCTACATGTAAATGTATGTCCTAAATGGAGACTCGGTATTTCAGACAAAATTCTCAGTTTTAAGCAACAGAAATTGACTGGCTATTTAGGTAAAGATGACTCATGCAGAGAATTCCAGATTCCCAAAATCAGTGGAAGGTTGGAGATGCAGTCCTGGAAAACAATGAGAAAATTAGATCTAAGGTAGCACTGGGAGGCCTAGAAAAGTCATAGAGCAGAACACATGGGTCAGCATACAAAGACTTCCATGACAATGAAAGAACTTCCACCGTCCTACACATCTTCAAGTTCAAAGTCTCAAGAACATCCAGTTGGCTAAGTCTTAGATGGCTACCTAGCTCGTGTGTCCACCCACCTGGCAGCTCTGGGTCAGAAAATCTGAGGTGTTAATTCTCTTTGTACGTAGGACCTCCTCCACCAAGACACCTATACAGGATAAGAAATACCCCACCCCTAAAATAATGGAGTGTATTATTGGAGAAAGGAAAGTTGGATGCTGAGTAGCTAAAATAACAACAATAAGGAGTAAACAATAACAAAGAAAATAACAAGGTGAATTATCATTTAGGATTCATGTGACATAAATTAACATATGTCCTGGAATATGAAAATGAACCACCCATTGGGTTAATCTATAATTAAGATCTTGTATTTTATTAAGATGATTTGAAGACATAGTTTACTGCTTTCAGTTAATCTTTAAGGAAGACGTAGAGCTGATAGTTTTTTGTTTTTTCCCATATGTTAACTGGGAAACCCCTGATATCACTTAGACATAGGATATGTGTCAATTAGGCAATTATTAAAATCATCTTAGTGAATAACTGGAAAGAACTGAATCCTATTGTTTTTTCTGTTTAACCAAAATTGAATAATTCAAATACCACAGAGAACATTACTAAGTACTTCCCTTTATATTACCCTTCTTTCTATGTCTTCATGTTCCTTCTTTTCTCTAAATTTCTTTCTCTAAATTGATGTCCCCTCCATGAGACACACATTTTCAAATCATTCTGAGTAATGTTTTTGATCCAATCAGTAGACTTCACTGAGTCCCTACTCTGTGCTAGTTTACGCCCACAACTGAAGTTACAAACAGAATGAGGACACAGTCTTGATCCTCAGAAAAGTCACAGTCTAGCTGAGAATTCAGACATGGGCCTGAGCTCAGAGAGCTCACAGTCTAGTGCAGGAGATGGATACCTAATTAGATAATAGTAATTAACAATAGCAATACAGGCAGGACATTATGGGAGATACCAGGAAGGACTGGGCAGTAGAGATGAGGGGAGGATCAGAGAAGGCTCACTGGAGGAGGTGACATCTGAACTGGGGAAAATGTCTCAACACACCACAGGCAGAGTAAGGAAGAAAACGCAATGGACTGTGTGAAGATCACCAGAAGCAGTCTGGTTTTGTGTGGCTTCCCCTCAGGTTTGTGCTTGTGGCTGTACTGTAATGTAAGGGTTGCAGAAATATATGATGTTCTTGTAACCTTATAAAAACAGGGCCAACTGATAGTAAAATGTGATGAGGCCAAAGCTGGAAGAGACTCTATAGAAGCAGGACAGAATGAGGGCAAAAGCAGAGGGTCTGAATCCCAGTCCTTTCCCCTTACTAGCTATGTAATCTTAAGTGGGTGACTCAATTCTCCAAGCCTCTGTTTTCTTCATTTATAAAATGGAGAGAAACTCACATTAGGCTATTCATTCTAAGGAGTAAATGAGTAGAGAAAGGATCGAACACAATGCTTGGTACAAAAATGTTGTTCACTGACTACTATTTTGTTTTTCTCTTCTCCTCCACTTCCAGAAAATACAAACAAGGCAACTTCTTCTTGCTAAGATTGTGCACACTTGATTTCTCCATGTGTCACCTAGGAGGGGTTGACACAGCTGAGTTTCTCATGGTTTTACCTCATTGAATCTGAACACCATCAGAATAGGTCAAAGCAATATCCAAGAACCGTTTATCTCACACATTGGTGACATGTACTCTTCAGTAATAGGGGGCGTATTCATGGATGCTGCCATCACATCAGGTTAGATATTGCTCCGTTCTGAATTGTCAGTGATACTGGATTAGGAATGTTGGCTAAGGGAAAAGACATAACATGTGACTCAGCAGTTTGTTCTGGGCATATTTTGCTTCCTCTGCTTTCTGTGAGACCAAACCCATGAAGAGTTTATGGGTCCTTTTCAAAAGTTAAAGTCACAATTCAGATGATTATAAATCAGGTTATAATAAATCAAATTAATAATTCCACTATAACAGTCATAAAACAACAAAATAACACCCCACAGTGTAAAAGGTTTGGTTTAAATAACCTATCCAAAAGATACCAATTGAGGTTTTTCTCCAGCACTTACATGTTCATTTTTTAAATCAAATAATAAGCCTTTTGTCTGAGCCTCTTCACAATTCAAGGTTCTTCTCATTCATTCGATTCAAAAAGCATTAACTGATTTTTTTTGTTGTTGTTGTTGCTGGGCACTTTTTCTAGTCACTGAATGGGTAGAAATTAAAAAAAATAAAGGACAAAATCCTTGTTCCTGAGTTGCTGTCTGGTTGGGTAAACTATCTGAAGATGACACCTTACAAAATATTGTTTAAGATGTTTTTATTTTTAACTTTCAGAAAGTATTTTTTTTAAACCCCTCCTTTCCTTTTCATTTGTATAATTCTGCTCCACTCCATCTCAGCCCTGGTTGTGAGTTTGCCTACTGTAGGTGCAGGCTATATAATTCCATTGGATTGTCAAGGGTTATCAGCAAGGAAATCCTGGAGTCTTAGAATGTCTTGAGAGTGACAGATGTATTCCCTCAGTATAAAATGGAAAAATAAGAATCAAAGTTGGTTAGTAAGTGGTTGTCACCAGGACTGGAGATGAAAAGAACAACCTGAATATGACATGCTAGTGCTGGCGGCATTAGAGTGGCTGGACAATGCCATCTCATCCCAGTACCATTTTGCAAAGCAATTTTGTGCTCCTTCTCCTATCAGTCTTCAAGACAGCCTATAAATCTGGGTTTCTTATCCCCATTTCACCTAGAATAAGAGAAGTTGTGTGGCTTCCCAAGGTTATCCAGCTCGCAAAAAGCAGGTCAAAAGGACAAATCAGAGGGACTGAGATCAGCAGAGCTCAGGAATTAAGTAAATAACTGTGTTGGCCTTTTGGCAGTTGCAGATCAAGATAGACCAGCTCAAAAAGAATGGGATAGACTCATGAAGGAGAATGTAAAGACTTCCCTGGGAACTGAAACCTACCAAGACTTTAGACTTTGACTTTCAAACCAGAGGTTACTTTAAAGTTCATCCAGACAAACTTTAGAATCTGGTTACTTCTCCAAATCTCTGAAGTTAATGAATAGTCCAACTAGGTAAGAACTTCCAGTGTCTTGACTCCTAGGCCAATGCTCAACATCACCTCATTATTTGCTGGCTAGAAAGGTTAGTGGAAGTTCAACTTTTACTAAAAACTTGAAGGAGCCTGGACTTATCTTTGACAGTGGTTCTTCTGAATGAACCATACTCCCAGTGTTCATACACCCCTGCATTTTCCCTTTCCCTTTGAATCGAAGCTGATTCTGTGATCTTCTTTAACCCATTGAACATAGACGAAGTGACAGGGTACCAGTTTCCATGCTAAGCCTTAAAAGGACCTGACAGCTGACAGCTTTTTTTTTTTTTTTTTTTTTTTTTTTTTTTTTTTTTATTCACACATGAAGAAGACAGTCACCGTGGAAGAAGTTTGACTGCCCCTCTGAGAGATATCTAATCTAGACATATGGAGAGACAACACAGAGAGGAACTGAGGCCCCTGGCTAACAGCCTTAGCTGAGCTTCGAGCCAACAGTTAACACCACCTTCCCAGCCATGAGAGTGGGGCCATCTTGCAAGTGCATCCTGGAGTCCAGGTCAAAACTATCAGCCATGTAGATCAGAGTTGAACTGTCTCAGCCAAGCCTTACCAAAATTACAGGATTGTGAACAGATAAACAAGAAGGTAATTGGAGTAAGCCACCAAGTTTGGAGATGATTTGTTACATACCAGGAAGTAGCTACAACAGTGAAGGTATGTGCTGGTGGCTCCAAGAATCTGGACCCACCAAATTTGGAAGACTTATCTCCTTAGTTGGACAGAGCCACACACTGCATCCACTGGCTTATCTCTACGTCATTCTGAACTCTAGATCTGACATATTACCAATGTCTGTATTGATTAGGTCCCTAGCCTTCGGTACTACCTCTTGTTCTTTTTTTTTGTGGTGAATTTTTCCACCTTGTCATTTTGTCTAGATAAGAGTATATGAAGGAGGAACGCAGGGGCTCAGTTGGTTGGACAACTTCCTTCGGCTCAGGTCATGATCCCGGAGTCCCGGGATCGAGTCCCTCATCGGGCTCCCAGCTCCACGGGGAGTCTGCTTCTCCCTCTGACCTTCTCCTCGCTCATGCTCTCTCACTGTCTCTCTTGCCAATAAATAAATAAAAATCTTTTTTAAAAAGCGTATATGAAGGAGAAAGTAAAATACTAAAAGGGTGGCAACAAACCCAGGAAAATATGCTTTAACCAAATCAGAAGAGATCCCAAATCATGAGGGGGGAGAAAGTGGGTAAAAATAGGTTCAGAAAGAAAAGAAAAGAAACAATTAAAAAAAAGAATAAAGAAAAAATATAAAAAAGAAAAAATTTATACATATATTACATAAGCTAGTTTTAAAAACGTTAAAAAAGAAAAGGGTAAAAGTTAAAAAAATTTAGCAGAAGGGAAAAAATTGAAAAAGAATAAAAAATTAACTGCAAGACTAAAGAATCATGGGGTGAAATCCAAGAGTTTCGTGCTTTGCTTTCTCCTCTTCTGGAATTCCGCTGCTCTTCTTGGTATTGAAACTGCACTCCTTGGTACGGGAACTTGGTCTTGGCTGGATTTCTTGTTGATCTTCTGGGGAGGGGGCCTGTTGTAGTGATTTGCAAGTGTCTTTGCCCCAGGCAGAATTGCACCACCATTACCAGAAGCCGGAATGAGTAATCCGCTTGGGTTTGCTTTTGGGAGCTTTTGTTCCCTGAATGCTTTCCGTACAGTTCCAGAGGTCGGGAATGAAAATGGCAGCCTCTTGGTCTCCTGCCTGGAGGATCTGAGAGCCCGGGGCCCACACCTCAGTGCGCCCTCAGAGAACAGCGCCCAATTACTCCCGTTTCCCTGGCCTCCAGCTGCACTCCGAGCTCACCCAGCCTGCGACTGGTTCAAGGTAACCCTGAGCTGAGAGCTCACTCCTCGGCTCTGTCTCTGTAGCTGGCTTCCCTGTTCTAATACCTGCGAGTTCTGCGACACTCAGACTCCCCCATCCTTCCGTGACCCTGCGGGACCTGAGGCCATGCTGACCCCACGTGGGCTTCACCCCGGTTTAGCCACTGGAGCGATGTCCCTCAGCGGAACAGACTTTTAAAAGTCCTGATTTTGTGCTCTGTTGCTCCGCTGCTTGCCAGGAGCCGGCCCCTCCCCCCATGGTCATTCTTCCCCTCGCTTTGGATTCGCTTCTCTGCCAGTCCTACCTTTCAGAAAGTGGTGGATTTTCTGTTTCTAGAATTGCTGTTCTTCTTCTCTTCGATCTCTCATTGAATTTGTAGGTGTTTACAATCTTTAGATAAACTATCTAGCTGATCTCCTGCTAGCTGAAGTAGTCTCAGCCTGCTACTTCTCCGCCATCTTGACTCCTCCCCAATCTCGTATATATTTTTAATAACAGTCCTCTATCAGATATGTCTTTTGCAAATTTTTTTTCTCCCAGTGTGTGGCTTATCTTTTTATCTTCTTGACAATGTCTTTTGTGAAGCAGAAGCCTTCAGTTTTAATGAAGCCCAGCTTATTGATATTTTCTTTCATGGAGCGTGCCTTTGGTGTATATCTAAAAAAAAAAAAAAAAAAAAAAAAATCTTTGTCATATCCAGGGTCATTTAGGTTTTCTCCAATGTTGTCATCTGTATTATAATAGGATTTATATTTAGGTCTATGATCCATTTTGAGTTAATTTTGAAGGGTGTAAGGGCTCCGTCTAGATTATTATTTTTTTTAATTCTATTTATTTATTTGACAGAGAGGGATCACAAGTAGGCGGAGGCAAGCAGAGAGAGAGGGGGAAGCAGGCTCCCTGCCGAGCAGAGAGCCTGATGCTCGATCCCAGGACCTTGAGATCATGACCTGAGCAGAACGCAGAGGCTTAACCCACCGAGCCACCAAGGTGCCCTTAGATTTTTTTTTTTTTTAAATATATGTGGTTATCCAGTTGTTGCAGCACCATTTGTTGAAAAGAATATTTTTGCTTCTTTGTCAAAGATCAGTTGGCTATATGACTATATTTATGTAGGTATATTTATGGGATGTTTATTCTGTCTCATTGATCTACTTGTCTATTTTTTTGCCAATCGTACTGTCTTGATTGCTGTAGCTTTGTAGTAAGTCTTGAAGTTGATTTTTATCAGTAAGACTTTGCTCTTCTTCAGTATTGTGTTGGTTTTTTCTGAGTCTGAGTCTTTGACATCTCTACATGAAATATAGAATCAGTTTGTTGATATCCACAAAATAACTTTTTGGAACTTTTATTGGGATTTTGTTGAGTCTATAGATCAAGGTGAGAATAACTGACATTGTGACAATATTGAGTCTTCCTATCCATAAGCATGGAATATCTCTTCATTTATTTAGCTGTTCTGACATATTACCTTTGGGTTTTATAATTTTCCTCATATAGATGTTATAAATATTTTGTTAGATTTATAACTAAGCATTTCATTTTATGGGGTGCTAATGTAAATGGTATTGTGTTTTTAACTTCAAATTCCATTTTTTCATTGCTAGTATACAGGAGAGTGATTCACTTTTGTATATTAACCTTGTATACTGGAACTTTGCATTAATTGCTTATTATTTCCAGGAATTTTTTGACAGTTTTGTTCCCTACATAAATGATCATGTCAATTACAAACAAAGACAGTTTTATTTCATCCTTCCCAATCAGTATAATTTTTATTTCCTATTATCGTCTTATTGCATTACCTAAGACCTCCAATATGGTATTGAGAAGGGACACTCTTGTCTTGTTCCTAATCTAGCAGGACAACTTATAGTTTCTCACCATTAAGTGTAATGTTAATTATGGGGGATTTTTTGGTATATGTTCTTTATCCAGAATGTGTATTCTGTTGTGTTTGAATGAGATAGTTGATAAATGTTGACTAGGTCCACTTGACTAATGGTGTTCAACTATGTCCTTACTGGTTTTCCACTGGCTCTGCCCATTTCTTTTTTTTTTTTTCTGATTTTATTTATATTTATTTATTTGAGAGAAAGAATGAGAATGGAGAAGTTAGAGGGAGAAGCAGACTCCCTACTGAGCAGGGAGCCCCATATGGGACTCGATCCCTGGACTCTATCCTGGGACTCCAGGATCATGCCCTGAGCCGAAGGCAGTTACTTAACCACCTGAACCATCCAGGCACCCAGATCCTCTGATTTCTGAAGAGGGTGTTGAATTCTTCAGCTGTAATAATGAATTCATCTATTTCTCCCTGTAGTTCTAGTAGTTTTTGCCTCAGGCATTTTGACATCTGTTGTTAGACACATATATTTTAAGAGCCTGCTTTCTTTTTATTAGTATTAACATGGTATATATATATCTCGCCATCCCTTTACTTTTAATTTCTATAAGTGTCTTTATATTTAAAATAAGTTTCTTTTTTTAAGATTTTATTTATTTGAAAGAGAGATGAATGGGGGGAGCGGCTGTGAGAGAAGGAAATGCAGACCACCCACTGAGCAGGGAGCCTGATGCAGGTCTCAATTCCATTACCCCAAGATCATGACCTGAACTGAAGGCAGATACTTAACCGACTGAGCTACCTAGGCACCCCTAAAATAAGTTTCTTATAGATAAAATATAGTTAGATCTTGTATTTTGATCCACTCTAATAATCTCTTTTAGTTGGTATATTTAGACAATTAACATTTAAAGTGATTATTGATATTTTTGGATTGATACCTACCATAGTTGTTACTATTTTCCATTTAGTACCTTTGTTCTTTGTTCCTGTTTTTATCTTCCTCTCCCTTTTGTAGTTTTTTAAAAATATTTTATTTATTTATTTGTCAGAGAGAGAGATCACAAGCAGGGGGAGCAGCAGCAAGCAGAGCAGGCAGAGGGAGAAGCAGGTTCCCTGCTCAGCAAGGAGCCTGATGTGGGTCTTGATCCCAGGACCCTGGGATCATGACCTGAGCCAAAGGCAGATGCTTAACCAACTGAGCCACCCAGGTGCCCCACCTTTTTTAGTGTTATTCTTTTATTTTTTATTTACCTTTTGTAGTTTCAATTGAGCATTTTATGGGATTCCATTTTATTTTCTTTTGTAGCATATCAGTTATATTACTTTAAAAAAAAACTCTTTTAGTGGCTGTCCTAGACTTGTGCAATATAATAATACAAGCCATTTTCAAATAGTGCAAGTAGTGCAAGTACCTTATAATAACATAAGTAATCCTAATTATGCCCATATATCCCTTGTATCATTGCTCATTTCACTTCTACAATAAGCATACTATACATATATATGTATATAAACACACATAATTAAGTACATTGTTGCTATTATTATTTTGAACAAATTATTATTAGATCAACTAAAAGTAAGAAAAATAAAAGCTTTTATTTTACCTTGATGTATTGCTTCCCTGATGGTCTTCCTTTCTTTATGGAGGTCTGAGTTTTTGACCTCTATTTTTTCCTTCTAAAGAACTTCTTTTAACATTTCTTGTAAGGCAGGTCCACTGGCAATTAATTCCCTCAATTTTTGTTAAATTGAGAAAATATTTACTTTTCTTTCACTTTCGGAGGTTAAGTTTTCAGGGTGCAGAATTCTAGGTTGGCATTTTTTTCCCCTCTCAACACTAAATGTTTCACTTCACTGTCTTCTCGTGTGCCTGGTTCTTGAGCAGAAGTTGGATGTAATTCTTACCTTTATTCCTCTATAGTAAGGCGTTTTTATTCTCTGGCTTATTGTTCCTTTATCATTGCTTTTCTGAAGTTTGAATATATTATGCTTTAGTATAGTTTTGTTTGTCTTGCTTGGTTTTGGTTTTTGTCATTTATCCTGCTTGGTGTTCTCTGGATCTGTGGTTTGGTCTCTGATACTAATTTAGGAAAATTCTCAATTATCACTTCAAATACTTCTTTTGTTTCTTTCCCTCTTCTTCTGATATTCCCATTACATGTATGTTAAAACTTTTGTAGCTACATCTCACTTCCAGAATATTTTGTTCTAGTTTCTTTTTTCTATCTTCTTTACCTTTTTTCTTCCATTTTGGAATTTTCTACTGTCTTATCCTGAAGCTCTGAATTTTTCTCCTCATCCATATCCCATATGCTGATGAGCCCATCAGAGGCATTCTTTATTTCTGCTACAGTGATTTTTTTCCCCTAGCATTTAAAAAATTTTTCTTTTGAGAATTTACTTCTTCCTACTTAAGTTGTCAATCCACTCTTGCCTGATGTCTACTGTATCCATTAGAGCCCGTACCATATTGATCAGAGTTTTCAGTTCTCTGGTTGATAATTCCAACAACCTTGCCATTGCTGTTTCTTCAAATTGTGTTGCCTTTTTAGTATGCCTTGTAACTTTTTCTTGATAGCCAGACATGATGTACCAGGTAAAAGGAACTGTGGCACGTAGGCCTCTCATACGCCAGCCTTTAGTAATGTGATGGTGAGTGTTGGGGTGAGGAAGCATTCTGTAGTCCTATTATTTGGTTTCAGTCTTCTGGTGAGTCTGTGTCTCTGTACTGTGAACCTCACAAATGCTTCTCAGTCCACTTTTGCCCCGAGATGAGACAAAATTGCTAGAGTAGGTTGGACTTGGGTCTTTCTTTTCCTCCATGTGGAAGGTGAGAGCCAGCTGAGGTTGGACATTTCCTTCCTCTGGGTTGGTTAGGCTGTGATAAAACACCAGTAGTTTAGACTCTGGTAGAATAGTTCCTCTGAGAGGGAAGTGTTTTTAATAACAGAATGCTCTGAGTATTTCAAAATGATTCCAACTCACTTCTTGCTACTGATAGTCACTGTGAGAACCTGGTCAAACTCATGAGGTAAAATTCCTAAAAATGTGTGGTTCCCCATCCCCCCACCCCCTGGAGTTTTTATTTCTCAGAAATCCACACTGAGCCTTCAGCAATTGAACAATTACAGCCCAGGTTTTCCTGCCTTCCTACGAATTCTAGTGAAGGTTTCTGTGTGTGGCTTTCTGTTCTGGTAGATTGTAATCTTCTATACGGGCCTGTTGATTTCTCCAATGTTTGAAGGCAGTGCTTTGCCCTGTGACCCCACTTCCCTGATGGATCTAAGGAGGGCTGTTGACTTTCCGGTTTGTTGAGCTTTTTACTTGTTGTCAGGGAGGAGTGGGGATGACTTTTAGCCTCCATGCTGGCCACTATAAAGCTTTAAGTATTTGAAAGCAAAATAATGATTTTATTGTTGTATCAGTATACTTTTGTGATCATCATTAAGGTATCATAATTCAGCCACTCTATTATTGAACACGAAGGTGCATCTACTCTTCCTTTATTTCTTAGTTATACTTCAGCTGAAATGATTATCTTCATGCACTTGAAATTATTCTTCTTTGGATTATTTTCTTTTTATATCCAAGGTCACATCTATAAACCCCTAATCCCAAAATCGATTAAGATAATGACTATAATATTCATGACTGATTGGATCTTTTGGTTGGGAAAGGAGGTTAGGGGAGGAGACACATGAGGATTAGTAGTCCTCTTTCAACACTTCCAAGTCTTTGCACTGATTGAAGTGGAAAATGTCTGAGTATCATAAGGAGTTGCCTGTTGAAACAAGTTAAATGACGCCCCATTCTCTCAACTGAATAGTAAGGAGTCCTTGGGGCTCCTGGGCAGCTCAGTCAGTTAAGCCGCTGCCTTCGGATCAGGCCATGATCCCAGGGTCCTGGGATTGAGCTGCAAGTCAGACTCTCTGCTCAGCGGTGAGCCTGTTTCTCTCTCTCCTTCTGCTTGTCTCTCTGCCTCGTTGTGTTCTGTCTGCCAAATAAATAAATAAAAACTTAAAAAAAAAAAAAGAAGAAGAAGAGGAAGAAGTAAGGAGTCCTGAAACTGAGAAAGTTTGTATGGAAATGCTGGTGATATGCATTTCTAAAATGCGAGTTCTTAATAATCACAAAAGGAAGGTCAATTAAATTCTGTTAATCTATGAGAAATTATATTCTACAATGTGCAACTTAAGCTTCCCCTTCTGTTTCAACTGAATTAAATTTTTCTCCATGCTAATTGTGTCAACTGTAACTTAGTGATAGAAAAGTACACGTTTCAGACACATAAATGTTACCAAAACTCTCAAAAGGCAGCTTTTGCCTTATATTATCCTGTTATGTATAATGTTTTGTCTATCATAGAAATAAAGTTGGCTTTTCAATAAAAAAAAAAAAGTACACGTTTCTTCCCCTGAAACTGCTGGAACAGATGTTGGTTTGAGATGGCTCATGCACAGGTCCTCTGTACTTGTGTTTGCCTTTGGTGCCCTCTACCTTCCCTCTCGGTGCACTTCCTTGTTCCTCTTCATTATTTCCTCTCTTCCTAATGCTCCCCAGTTCCCCCCCAATAAAAAACTGATTGGATAAAAATAATTGACAATAGCATGAAACTATTTGCCTTTTAAAAGAGATCAAAACAGTGTGACACAAAGGAATGGTTGGTATATAATCTCAGATAGGAAAAGTCTCATATCTATTTCAAATATGCTAACCACCAGTTAATTGTGTAAAATGGATAAAAGAAAATCAATTATTACGTTCATATTTATGTCATAGTCTGTGCATGTCCCTTGTTGGGTATTGGATATTTTTGTATTTCTATATTTTATATTTGTGTTTATTGAGTTTTTCAGGATGCAGCTAAGTTACTTGAAAAGAGTTTGATCCTTTTGGGTCTTGCTTTTAAGATTTGTTGGGTGGAAATGGGGCAGCGCTCCATCAGTCCAGGGATAATTATTCTCCTAATTCTTCTCTATTACTGAGGCAAGACTCTTGTGTGAATTCTGCCAAATTCCTATGAAATAGAAGGTTTTTCTAGTCCTGTTGGTAGGACTAAGCACTATTCATGGCTCTGAGTGAGCACCACTCATTGTCCCCTCTAACTGTCTGACATCGTCCCTCTAATCATCCTTTCTCCAACTCTGGGTCATTTCCAACATGAATGCCTCCATCAGTAAATGTTATGCTGAGTAGTCAAGAGGGACATTCCATGGATCTCTGAGGAACCTTCTGTGAAGTCTCTATAGCATTTTGTCCTGTGACTTCTAGCTTCATCTCTTCACATTAGGGTGTCATAGGGATTTGTCTGCATTCCCATTCTCTGCACCGCAACTGGGAAATTCCCTTAAGACAGTAATCTGGGACAATTATGAGAATCATCTTGCTTATATCCTGGCTCTTAGAAATCATTGACATTTTTTTTTCTGTGTGTGTAGTGCCTTAAAAAAACTCTTGTTTCATATATTTTACTTGGGGTTTTTTGTTCTTATTTCAGGTAAAAGGGTAAATCTGCTTCCTGTTACTCTACCTTGGTCATAAGGCAAAGTTGACATACATCCATTTTTTTAAAAATCGTACATGTAGTTATAGAGAACATAGATTGGCTTGTGTCTACCCCTCATATCACTGTACAACTTGTTTTTTTTTCATTTATAAAATTTTTAGCTTATTTTTGCTAACTTCTGTAAAATGCTATCTTGCATGATTATATTATATATTTATTCATCCTCCTATTGGTTACCATTTACGTTGTTTCTAATACTTGCTGTTACAAACAATGCTGCAGACAACATTCTTATGCGCTCCTCCTTGTATCACATGTAATGGATATCTTGGGTCAATTTTAGCAAATTTAGCAATTTTAGGCCAATGTTCTCCAATGTGACCATTATCGCTTTACATTCCCACACTGTAAGAAGACCTGTTTCTTTGCAATTTTGCCCATATTTGATATTGGCAAGCTTTTAACGTTTTGCCAGTCTGCTAGCTCACTAATACTTTAATTTGTATTTCTCTTACTTTTTAAAAGATTTTATTTATTTATTTATCTATCTATTTATTTATTTATTTTTAAAGATTTTATTTATTTATTTGACAGAGATCACAAGTAGGCAGAGAGGCAGGCAGAGAGAGAAGAAGGGAACCAGGCTCCCCGCTGAGCAGAGAGCCCGATGTGGGGCTCAATTCCAGGACCCTGGGAACATGACCTGAGCCAAAGGCAGAGGTTTTAACCCACTGAGCCACTCAGGCGCCCCAGTATTTCTCTTATTTTTACAAGGTTGAGCACCTTATCATATTTTTATTGGTCAATTTGGTTTCTCCTAGGAATTTTCTACTTAGTTTTTATCTAACCTTATATTATTTTTTAACATACTTTAATTTGTTTAAATGAATGCTGAAAACTTTTGATCCTCGACTTTTATTTTATATACATAAATATATATTATATACTATTCTATTTTATAATTAGAAATATAAATATTTTAGGGGAACCTGGGTGGCTCAGTGGGTTAAGTCTCTGCCTTTGGCCCAGGTCATGATCTCAGGTTCCTGGGATCCAGCCCCGCATTGGGCTCTCTGCTCAGCAGGGAGGCTGCTCCCCCCCGCTCTCTCTCTGCTTGCCTGTCTGCCTGCTTGCGAACTCTCTCTCTCTCTCTCTGTGTCAAATAAATAAATAAAATCTTTTAAAAAATTTTTTGAAAAGAAATATATTTTATATTTAAATTTTATTTTATATTTTACTTAGTTATAAAATAGAATATTACATAGTTAATTTCTCTAAGTTTGCCCTTATTGTATAAATTTTTTTTAAATGTTTTGTTTTTGTTTTTGTTTTCTTTTTCATTAACATGTAACGTATTATTTGTTTCAGGGGTACAGGTCTGTGAATCCTTAGTCTTATATGATTCACATCACTCACCACAGCACATACCCTACCCAGTATCCATAACCCAGCCACCCTGTCTCTCCCCTCCCAGCTCCCCAGAAACCCCTCAGTTAATGGATGAAAGACCTCAGTGTGAGACAGGAATCCATTAAAATCCTTGAAGAGAAAACAGGCAGCAACCTCTTCAACCCCAGCCATAGAAACTTTTTCCTAGAAACATACCCATTTTATAATTTTTAATTGTTTTCTGGTGCAGAATTTGAATTTATATTCAGTTGGACTTTATGTCTGCTTATTTTTTGGCCTTAAGAAAGCCTTTCTGGGGCACCAGGGTGGCTCAGTCAGTTAAGCAACTGACTCTTGGTTTTGTCTCAGGATCAAGAGATCCAGCCCCACGTTGGGCTCAACACTTAGTACAGAGTCTGGTTAAGACTCTCTCTCCCTCTCCCCACCCACCCCTTTTTTTCTCTCTCTCTCAAATAAATAAATAAATAAATAAATATTTTTTTAGAAAAAGAAAGCTGTACCTGCTCCTGAGGTTATTAAGACATTCTCTCCTTCTTAGTAATTTTAGTCTTTCTTATTAATTTTAAAATTAAATGCTTTACAGTTAGATATTTAATCTGTTTGAAACTTACTTTTGTGTATAAGGTGAGGTAGGGATATAAATTGCATTGTTCATCTCAATCCAAATATTCCAATACTGTTTTTGGACTATCCATCTTCTCACCACTTTAAAAAAAAAAAAAAAATATTTATTTATTTGAGAGAGAGAGAGAGAGCGTGCACCTGCATGCATGTGAGTGGGACAAGGAGCAGAAAGAGAGAAACCCAGGCAGAATCCTTGCTGAGCAAAGAGCCTGAGGTGGGGGGCTTACCACACAGATCCATGAGGTCATGACCTGAGGAGAAACCAAGAGTTGGTCCCTTAACCAGCTGAACCACCCAGGTGCCCCTCACCATTTAAATATCTGTCATACAGCAAATTCCCAAAAGATACAAGAGTCCGTGCTTGAAATTTTTTCTGCTCCCATTAATCTTTTTTTTATACCAACTGTTTTAATTACTGTTGCTTTATAATATCTTGCTATCTTGTAGGGCAAATCCCCCCTTTTTGTTATTCTTCCTCAACATTCTGTTATTCACCCTCTCATATACATTTGCAAACAGTTTCATGTTCTAAGAAAAAATCTTATTAGCTTGATTGTGTTTTATTAACTCGATAGATTCATTAGGGAATCATGAGTGTCTTTATAATATTGAAGCCTCTTTTTTTTTTTTTTAAGATTTTTATTTATTTGTTTGAGAGAGAGAGAGCATGAGCTGGGGGTTGGGGGTAAGAGGGAGAAGCAGACTGAGCCAGGTGCCTGCTCCCGGGCTAGATCCCAGGGCACTGGGATCATGACCTGAGCCAAAGGCAGATGCCTAATATACTGAGCCACTCTGGGGCCCCAGTATTGATGCTTCTAGCCTATTAACCTGGTATAGCTTTCTCTTTAGTCAGATTTCCTTTTAATGGCTTTCAGGAAAGCTCTGTAGTTCATGCAATTTTTTTTTTAAGATTTACTTATTATTTTAAAGGCAGAGGCAGAGGGAGAAAGAGTCCAAGCAGACTCCGTGCTGAGCACAGAGCCCTTTGTGGGGGTCAATCTCATGACCCCAAGATCACTACTGGTGCCAAAAACTAAGAGTCAGGCTCTTACCAACTAGACCACCCAGGCAATTCAGTTGTTGCAATTTTTAAACAATGTTATTGAATTTATCTCCAGTAAATTAATAGCTTTATTTGCTACTATATATTTTTTTAATAAATCTTATTTATTTAATGCAGAGAGAAATCACAAATAGGCAGAGAAAGAGGGAGAGGGAGAAGCAGGCTCCCCGCTGAGCAGAGAGCCTGATGCAGGGCTCAATCCCAGGACCCTGAGACCATGACCCTGAGACCATGACCTGAGCCGAAGACAGAGGCCTAACCCACTTAGCCACCCAGGAGCCCCTTTATTTGCTACTGTAAATGGGATTGTTTCCCCTCCCCCCTTGGTTATTGTTGGTCTATAAGAAAGCTGTTGGGGTTCCATTTGTTGAGCTTTCTCTCTCCTCCAAAATGAGCTCACTTATGTTCTAATAGTTTCTCAGTTGACTCACTTGGATCTAAGCCTACCTTATTGTCTAAGCTCAGAATAAATTCTAAACGACAAGTTGTTAAAATAACTTATTTAATGATGGATGACCTTGTAGATATCCAAGTCAGCAACCTGAGCCTGTGTTCCACATTCTGGGGGTACACAACGCAGGAAACTAAACTGTGGGGTGCTTACCATACAAGCTTTAGCTTGTCACTGATAACCCCGGGTTTTCTTCTCTATTCTCTTATAACAGCAGAAACAACAAAAAAATTCCTCTGGCTGACTTTAGATAGTTGGGGTTCAGGTTTTAATATAGCAAGTCCAGGGGCACCTGGGTGGCTCAGTGGGTCTCTGCCTTCGACTCAGGTCATGATCCCAGGGTTCTGGGATCAAGCCCTGAATCGGAGCCTCTCTGCTCAGGGGGGAACCTGCTTCTCCCTCTCTCTCTGCCTGCCTCTCTGCGTACTTGTGATCTCTGTCTGTCAAATAAATAAATAAAATCTTTAATATATATATATATATATATATATATATATATATATATATATATATATAGTCCATCCCTCTGAACAGATTTTTCTCTCAAAGTCCAGGGCAAGAAATCAATTGTTACATATGTATTCACTAAAAAAGCAGCTGGAAGATGCTGAGCACTGTGGCCCATGAGATCAAGGCACCAGCACACACACGTGTGAGGGTGAGCTCCCAAGGCTGGAGGAAAATTCTAGAATAAAGTGCTCATTAGAGAGCCATATCTTTTCTCCTGTTTCCTTACCTCTCTGCACTGCCCTCTTGTATCCACAGCATTGGAAATGCTTTTAGCAACACACCACACTGAATCACCACAAATTAGGTGATTCTCTTGGTGGAAAACCAAACACTCTGTAAAAACTGTGGTTTTCTAGTTCATGCTTCTGTATGGAAAATAATTCAAAATAAGCTGATAGGAGTAGCCAAGAGAGATTTAATCTTCCGTTTGGAAAAGGGCTTCTATATAAGTGAGTAGAGGAACCTTTAAGAATTATTCATGTTTAGGGGCACCTGGGGGGCTCTTTGGGTTAAGTCTCTGCCTTTAGCTCAGGTCATGACCTCAGGGTCCTGGGATCAAGCCCCACATCATGTTCTCTGCTCAGCGGGGAACCTGCTTCCCCCTCCCACTTTCTGCCTGTCCCTGCCTACTTGTGATCTCTGTAAAATAAATAAATAAAGATTTTTTAAAAAATAATTATTCATGCTTACATATATGCACCAGAATGTTATGTCCCTTGTCAAATAGGCTTCAAATCAACAAAAATGATAATGTTTTACTTAATAAGTTTTTTAATTCCCCTGTTAACATTTTGGAATACATCATTTTAATGCACATCTGCAAATTTGTAATCACTTCTTGTGAGACAAGGAATGCTTAAAAAGGCAACCAGGGGCACTGGGGTGGCTCAGTGGGTTAAGCCTCTGCCTCTGGCTCAGGTCATGATCTCAGGGTCCTGGGATCGAGCCCTGCATCAGTCTCTCTGCTCAGCCGGGAGCCTGCTTCTCTCTCTCTCTTTCTGCCTGCCTCTCTGCCTGCTTGTGATCTCTCTCTCTCTGTCATATAAATAAATACAATCTTAAAAAAAAAAAAGGCAACCAAAAAACATTTACAGTTTTGGACAGGAGTTTCCTTCACGTTTGGATAAGGATGCAAATTCAACTTCATAATAAATTACAGTGCATCATAAAGATTAAACACACTCAGGGATTGTGTTCTCTCCTCCCTCCACCCTATCCTACACACAGCTGCCCGACTAATCCTCCAAAAACACCAATTCTCATGTGCTGCTTTTCAAAACTAGCTTCCTGGATTCCTGTTACCTGAAAAAAAAAAATAGTCTCAAATGCTTTTGTCTGGCATTCAGGGCTCTCTAGGATGGGCACCCTGGCCAACACATCACTCTGCTCATTTGTTCCACCACACACAAGTGGATCTCGGGCTAGTTATTCAGAGACCCACCTCCTCACTGACCCAGCAAAGGTCTCGTGCATCTACTAAACTCACAGCTCACTCAGTGATGTTCTCAAAGGCCATTAGTGGGTGACATGCCAACTGCTAGAGTCAGGAGCCAGGGTGAAGTTGCCGCCGCCTAACTGCATGGACTGAAAGTGGGAACGTTGATTCTCCAGGAGAAAACTGGGGCATTGTTATGAGAAGGCAGACGGCAAAACCACCCAGGTCCCCTATGACTGCTTTAACATACTCTGGACAAAATTTAAGGAGACAAGTGAACGTATTAACTCCCACTTAGGCTGTAGAAGGCAAATGCAACGGAAGGAAGGCATTGTCTTGTTCTGGAACAAACCACTTAGCTCCAGCTACTTTTATAAATAGATCAGACCCTGTCCAGGAGCCCACTTAGCTGGGTTCATTTGTATACAATGTCCATACCCTCAGGAATATTAACATTTTATCTCAGATTGCATTAATTTAAATAAAACTTAACAAAAATGGTGTGAAATGAACAAAAACACCACATTCTGTGATGGATCAAATGAAATACATTTTCAGTTGCTGTTTTCCCCCCATTTAAAGATAAAATTTCTGATAACTGTCATTATTTGTGAAAAGGCACAAGACCAACAGTTTGTGTGTATGTGTGTTTTGGTTTTTGGTTTTTGGTTTTTTTTTTTCTTCCCCTTAAGGCCATGGCCATATTGTCACTAATAAAGATCTCAAATTTGCCTGGAAGCTTTCGTGGCAAATTGTCAGTCTGAGGGTAGTCACCACCCCAAATGGCTTTATACATCATCAGTGCCTTTCTTCCACACACACTCTCTTCCTGGTTTAAACATTAGTTACCCTGGTTCTACACTGACACAGTATTTGCATCTCTCTCCTGTCCATAACTCCTGAAAGTTGGGGACCTCTCACTTTGGTTTCCCCAGAGCATGACATTTTATTTGGTGCTTGGGGGGCAATGGGCAGTTCAAGAAGTATGTTAATACTATCACTCAATGTATTGATCCATGCTATGCACCAACGGTGTAGTAAAAATCGTTCATTCCTTGTAACAAAGGCAGTAGGAACTTCTCCCAAGGGACGGAATTCCAAGGACAGAATGAAGGCAGGAAGGGAGCTGGTATATTTGTACCTACTTTGTGAGAGACACCCGGTTTTAGGTATTTTTATGTATACATTATACCACTGAACTGTCACAATCCTGCAAATTCTTACATGCTTGGTTTTATATGTAGCAAGTTTAGTAAGCCACCCAAATTCACAGTGACAGGCCGTGAGTCAAATCCAGCATGCTTGACTCCATGATTGTCAAGTCCACTAGCGCCATATATCATGAGTCTGAGATTCATGAGTGCGTAGGTGCTATCAGGAAATGTCAAAAATGCCCATTTCAGGGACACATGGATGGCTCAGTTGGTTAATTGTCTACCTCCAGCTCAGGTCATAATCCCAGCATCCTGGGATCGAGTCCCCCATCAGGCTTCGTGCTTACCAGGAGCCTGCTTCCCACTCTGCTTGCCTCTCCCTCTGCTTGTGCGATCTCTCTGACAGATGAATAAATAAAGTCTTTTGTAAAAATCTTGTTAAAAAGGCCCCATTTTAAAGAATGTTTTAAAACATTGTTTGTTTGGACAGCAATAGAAGCGAAAGCAGAATGACATAATGTAACGACAGATAGTTTATATGGGAGCCCTTTGGGTACTCTGGTGGATGAATGTTTTTAAATGAGTTTTTCGTGGACATGGGGAGTTAGAGAGGAGAAGGGAGGTGGGGGAAATTGGAATGGGAGGTAAACCATGAGAGACTATGGACTCTGAAAAACAATCTGAGGGTTTTGAAGGGGTGGGGGGTTGGGAGGTTGGGGTACCAGGTGGTGGGTATTATAGAGGGCACGGATTGCATGGAGCACTGGGTGTGGTGCAAAAAGAATGAATACTGTTATGCTGAAAATAAATAAAAAATAAATTTAAAAAAATTAGTTTTTTGTTAACTGCAAAAAAAAAAAAGAAAAGCACTCCCATTTATAGCGTACACTTTATGGTTCACAAAGCACATGGCAACAATAAAAATCATGATGGGTTACCGTTACAATTCATAGAAAAGGAGGTACAGGGAAATTGAATGAAAGGGAATAACAAAGTAGGTTCATAAGTCAATCTTCCTTCTAAAAAAATTAACCTGAAAGTGCGATTCTGCCACCTCTCTCCTGTTTGATATGATAAAGAATGACCACGATACATGAATTATAGTTCGGGGTTTTGAAAAGCATAATAGCTTTATACCAACACTTGAGCTTTTATTAATTAATTAATTAATTTATTTATTTGCTAATAAGATAGCTCGATTTGATATATCGGTTCCTGACAACCAACCTCAGAAATAATTCCATCTTCATGAGAAGTCAGAAAGAACCACAAACCAAACCTCAAAATAGATTCAAAGAGAAAATACTCTTTAAAAAATTTCCCTTCCTGGGGCACCCCAGTGCCTCAGTGAGTTAAAGCCTCTGCGTTCGGCTCAGGTCATGATCCTAGGGTCCTGGGATTGAGCCCCATGTCCGGCTCTCTGCTCAGCGGGGAGCCTGCTTCCACCTCTCTCTCTGCCTGCTCTCTGCCTACTTGTGATCTCTGTCTGTCAAATAAATAAATAAAATCTTTAAAAAAAAATTCCCTTCTTATCAGAAGCAGACCAAAGAGAAGTGTATCCTCCCACTAACAAATTCCCCAGAAAGCTTCATCTAAAAGGTTGTACTTTCTTCAGACACCCAGCAGGACCTTCTTCTCTGGGCCTGGTATTTCTTCAATGGCCTATTCCAGAGAATAAGACACTAAACTACTGAGCGCCATAGGCCTCAGAACCACGAAAGAGATGATGAGGGGCACAAAGCACGCCTCTGGTCACCAAGAGGGTATGTAGCCGTTTGCTGCTTTTCTGCATTTTTCAAAGCTGAGTTTTTAGCTGGAGGCCGCTCCTTTATGATAAATTGCTGGTGCCGTATAGTAAAAGCTATTATATGATCTTTTACAAACCATTTCCTATCTTTGCATTCTCATGTGCCAAGACAGACACGGATTATTTAAAACCCTGAAGAGAGTGCTATTGCATTTAAATTGTCTGTAACCTTCGTGTAATAGATTTATGATTGATGATAGATTTAGTTAAAATATAACTATTTTAAATATTTATTCTCGGTAAACGATTTCAACCTATGCTCACTTAAGTAACTTGGTGCATAATCCCTTTTCAATTAAACCGTAGTGCAAGGACCAATGCCTCCTTTCCGAGAGAACCCCAAGCTATTTTTCTAGAATGGAAATATATTTATCATATGCGTATATATCAGGCGTCCTCTTTTCACTCCCTTTGTGGAGCACCTACCCTGGAGGTCATGTAATAACCAATGACCAAAAAACAAACAAACAAAAAACCCAAACATCCCGGTGGAAATTGTTCACGCGTGCCATCATGCAATGGCGGACCCTGCCTGGAGACGAGGAGACTGCTCAAACAGATCTCGGGCAGGCATCTCAGCCCAGGCCTGTGCTGGGGAAGCTGGTTCCGGCTTCCCACGCAATCAGGAAGCCAGCGAAGTGACCCGAGAGTGCAGCCGGGGTTTAGGGCTGACGATCTTTTCGCAGCCAGGCTGCACGCGGACACCCGCTCGGGGAGCCAGGCTAGGAGGCCACCCAGCGCCGGCGCTGGCCATGCTCGCAGCAGCCCCCCCGGGGCTTCGCCCTGAGTCCCCCGCCCGGGTCCGCGCCTCAGGAGGGGGGGGGCAGGGTTGGCGCGGAGAAGGGGCTTTGCAAATTGCCTAAGCTGGAAGTGGGCTCGCGGAGGACGCGGGCAGAGAGTCTGGGAGGAGGTGGAGGGGAGGAGGTGGAGGGGCTGGCGCAGGAGGGGCGCGCGCAGCGCCGCGGTGCTGTGCTGCGGCCCAGTCCGGACTGCAGGACCGGCAGGACTCGCTGCCTGTGCGCTCCCGCTCTCCAGCCCAGCCCCCGAGGCCGCGCCGGCCCGCTCCAGTGACCGGCTGCCCCTCCCCGCCCCATGGCTTCTCCGGACCACCCTCTGCGCGCAGGTTAAGTGACACCGCACCGCGCCCTCACATGGAGCGGGAAGGGCGGGTCGCGAGCTCGCGGGGGTGTCGGGGCCCAGCCTCCCGCGACCCCCAGGGCACCGCGACCACCCCGGACACCGCGCCACACCCGGGTCCGCACGCACGGGGTCGGGCCTGGGACCGCGCCGCCGCGGGGTGACCCCCCCCCCCCATGGTTTGGCACCCCCACGCGCGCGTGTCGAGGACCCCCCCCCCCTCGTCCCGCACCTGTCCCCGCCGCTTTTGTTCTGGACTTGGGATCCCAGGTGGAAACTAGTCCCTCAGACCTCCCTGGCAGCAAGGAGCACAGGGAGGGATTCTCGGTTTTTCCGCCCTGGCTCTTCCTCTCTCCCCACTCACATGCTTTCTCGCGTCCCTTTCCTCTCCTCATTTTCACTTTTATTAAATGGTTTTGTTCCGCATGTTGACCCGCAGAGCTATTTCATGAACGAATATACACGAAACCGAGTGGGAGCCCACCTGTGAGAGCCCACCTGTAGAGGCCTTTCATTAGAATGGTCTCTGGTTCTAGCCTCAGTTCAGAATACTGCGTCCAGATGTTTCTTTCATCTCTGACTTGAATTTGAAATCCTCCTCAGACTGAGGACAGAGTCCAGATGTTTCTTTCATCTCTGACTTGAATTTGAAATCCTCCTCAGACTTCAGCTTCCAGGATTTCTCCCGTCCTTGCTCTCCCACTGTCTTGGTGGGGATCCGCCATGAGTGTTGAACACAGGAATGAATGAATGATATATACCCCAGATCGCTGGGGCTTTTTCTTGTTTCGCTGAGGTTGGAAAGGCTTGGGAGAGACCCCCTGTACGCAGATACAGAGCTGCATGCAATTGCTTAGATAAACGTGTTCCCCACTTAATTGCTTGGGCATTGAACATTTCGCCCTTAACCTGTGGCTTGAGCAGTTAGGAGGAGACAGTCTGGAGGTGAATCAGAAGATGGCTGAATCCACATGGTGGTGGGCTGGGTTTGGGAGATTTTCCTGGAGATTCAAAAGAAAGATCTCAATTCTTCCAATGGGGAGTGGTAAACATTTTATCAACGGGAGAGGGGAATTAATTGTCTGGTTAACCTTTCCCTCCCCCTCAAAACCCATTATTTGAAAAAACAAAAAAAGGAAGTGAAGGGATAAATCCTCCCACTCCCATCCCCACTCACCCCCATAGCCACCTCCTCTTCCAAGAACCTAACAGACAAGGTGCCAAGAAGTGTTAGGTACCAGCAGTGGTCTCAGATCTTATTCAAGGATCATGGTGAAAGGCATTCAAAGAGATTGTGGGGGCACAGGGATCCAATTAAGGGCGACAAGCTTAAGGTTTGCCTGGTCTCCTAAAAAAATTAATGGCACTAGAGAAGATGAGCTTTGGGAACTATAGCTTAATGGATACAACGTGTAAAAAGCTTCAGTGAGTCATGGTGGGAAGAGGCCATGAGGGCAGCAAATACAGTCTTAGATGATGTTTATTAATAGCACTACAGGCTCTAGATTTCCTGTGGTGGTGTTCTTGGCAAGAACAGCCTGGCCAAAGTGGATACTCACAGCCTGGAACAGAGGGTCTTGGGTATCCCAGCACGTGAGGTATGATGAGAGGGTAAAATGATAGGAGGTGTCCTTTGGAAGGACTGTCCCCTTGACTTTAAAAGGGAGAACCCAAATCTGTAGGTGTGAAATCATCTTTTTGGCTACAAAGAGGGCCGAAGGCCTCCTAAGGTCAAGGTCTCCTCGTCACTTGCAAAGATGTCGAAGAACATATTCAGACATTTCAAAGATGTCCTCATGTCCATCCGTTCCCACTCTGGAATTCTATCAATAAGGTGAGAGTTACTCTAGTTGAAAAAAAGATCTAAAATAACTTCCCTTTCTCATGTAATTTCTGTAACCTCCAGGACACACCCACCTACCCCTTCCAGCGCTGTAATGAAGCCACAGCTGGTGCCAATTTGTGGAACTCCTTAAAGGCTATTTTCCCTTATAGACCCCTGGGCCAAGTTCCCATGCTCCCTCACCTGATTTCCTGCACTCACCTCCCACCTGGTGTGTTCACACCTGCACGTGCCTTTTACCAACCCCTTTGCCAAAAGGCAGCCAGAGTGACCTTTCAAAGACCTATCAGTTCCTGGCATTTGTCTCCATAGAAATCTGCACTGATCTTCTAACAAATTCTCAGTCCTCCAAAGGCATCCATAATCCTCCCATCCGTCTCTTCCTACCCCTCCAACTGACTGATGCCTGTTCTGCCCTGTCTCTCTGCCCTTCAACCACGCTGCCTCCCTCTTCCTTTGGAGACCCCTCATGGCGCCTGCCTCCAAGCACAGGTGATTCCCATTGATAGGAAGACCCTCTTCCTCTCCCCCGTCTCCCCACTCCAGTTACTCCCACTTATTCGTGAGCTCACAAGCCCCATGGTACACACTCTCCATGCAGCCTGCTCTCTCTTTTCTAGCACTGGCCTCCGTTTCTAGCTGTGGTTGTGTCACAGATGTCCCTCCCCAGCCAGCCTCCAAGCTCTCCATCCGTTTAGCTCCAACACCTGACACAGTGCCTGGCACATAGTAAGCCCTGGCTAGCTTCTAAGAGCCTCACTGAGGGACTGAAAGTGTTTTAAAAAATGTCACCACACAGGCTTCAAACTGTAGGCAGAAAAAGCTTTGCCTGGATTGATATTTTAGAGATGTATTCGTCAAGTTAGATGTGTTCACTGACTTTACCTTGTAAAATTAAAAAAAAAAAAAAAAAAAAAAAAAAAAAAGGACCTCTGGATCGCTTCCCATCTAACGAAGGCACATGTATACTATTAGACCACGTTATGAGCTTAATGGAAGGAGACAAGATTTTTTCCGCTAAGAAAATGTATAAGACTGTCGAGGTCACGTGGGAAGAAATAGTCCGTTTGTTGGAGCATTGCTATCTTACTCTATCACAGCCACTAATAAAAATCTGACATGGGGGTGAGTCAGAATTGTCTGTCGGAGATGAGTTAGATCTGGCTCATGTTCCTACAGACATGAAATCCAGGAATGAAGAAAGAGGCTTTGGAAGCCTGGGTGGAGGAGGCGGTGTGGTTCACTGCGATGAGCTAAGTGCCCAGGGCCACCGGCAGACATGCGGGCCTGTGTCCTTCCTTTGTTCTGGGGTCCCTCTTGCACCATGTGGTGAGGCTGGCGGCTGGGAGCAGCTCAGGACAGGACCCGGTGGCATCTTACCTCTCCCACCCTCCTGTGGGCTCCAGTGGGCTCCAGTGGGTCCCAGGGGACAGCCTGCCTTCCTTGCAAAGCCCAGTAGCACTAGGAGCAGAAACTGGGACCAAAGAGTGAGCACCCTGCTTGACAAGCCGGACCAGCCACCTCTTCTTCAGATGCAGGGGAAGCCCTGGCGTGCTGACTCCTCCCTTCTCCCTTTCCCCTTTCCTCTCTTCCTCCCTCTTCCCCCTTCCCCTCTCTCCTTCCCTGGTGGTGCCCTTTCCCAATGCCCACTTCATCCCTTTTCCTTTCTTACATGCCTGTCTTCTAGATTTTCTTCTCTTTCCTCCCAATTACTTCCTTTCGTCTGAATCTCCTCTTTGGTCCCTTTGTCCCCGCTCTCTGCACCTCCTCCCCTTCCCTGGCCCCTCTTCAGCTCCATCCCGACTGCAGGCAGAGCTGGACTAACACGATCACTCGCTAGCTCAGCCACCCTCCAGAGAAGTCACTCTTCGGTGGCCACCTTCCTGACCCCCTGGTCCTTTCTCCGCTTGTTCAGCTATTGCTCTGAAGTCTGAGGAGGACAGAGTGGGGCTGCCACAGAATCAGGCCAGAGGAGAAACCAAACCATGCGTCCACACTGTCCCCCAGCACTGCTGCTCTGAGAGCTTTCAGAGTCCTCAACAGGGTTAGGATTTAGGGGCTTCTTCAGAACCGGGAGTAAAAACACAGCCATAGGTCAAAAGAAAAGCTATGGCCCCCACACAAGAATAATAATCACAAATGAAAACTAAGTTAACTCTGAAGTCCCAAATTCAAAGAATTGCCTTGAATCTGTCACTAGAAAGCACCCAAGGCCTCACTCTCTGGGTTCTGGGTGCCCTGGGAATGGCAGGAGGCTCTGACCCCCTTCCCTCTTCATTCTCTCCCCAAGAACGTCCTCTGAGGTGGTCTTCAAACTTCCTCTGAGAAACTGTCTCTGGGAACTGTAGGCCCTCGGCTGCTGGGACTAATGAGGGTGATGTCAGGACCTGATGGGCAGCTTTACCAGGAGATTGTGGCTTCTGGATGCAGTCCTCAGGTTCCATGGTCTGGGTTAGATCTGGGTCTTTGAGTGGAGGAGGACAGATGAGATTTCAGATTTTGAGTTGATTCTGGAATGATTAGTGCTTTGGGGGGCATTGGGTGAAGGTATTTTGCACATGGGAAGGACACGAATTTGGGGGGCCAGAGAGTGGACTGTTAAGAGCTGACCTGCATTTCCCCTAGAAACCTTGCTGCTGTCCTTATCTCTGGTACCACAGAACGTGACCTTATTTGGAACTAGAGTCCTTACAGATGCAATCACATTACAATGAGGTCGTTAGTGTGGGCCCTAATCTCCTGTAACCGACCTCCTTATGTAAAGGGAAAATCTGGACAGAGAGATGCCCCTACTGTCAGTGGTGGGCAGTGCATGAACTCCTAGAACCCTGACAGTAGTGGAAAACAGACACAGGCTGAGCACTAGGTAAATGGGAGCTCTAGCGGAATGTCAGATGAAGATGCTGTGGACCTCGGCTTCCCATGTCATAGTGACGTTAGCCTGAAGATGCTCTTTTGACCCTGAGAACCCTGATTTTTACCATTCACTGACTTTTAAAGCTGGAAGGACACGTGGAGGCTCTCTGTTTACCCCTGAATGTTACAGATTAGGGAGAGGAGCCCTAGAGAAACAACTGACTGCACATCCCGCCTCGTTGGCTCTCACCTGTGTTCTCCAAGAGTGAGGCTGGTTGCCGTTTTCAAGGGCCACTGTGTGAGTTTACCCTGGGCCTTTCTCATGCCTTTTGAGAACTGTCCAGAAGATGTGCGTAAAAATTAAACATCATTCCTTTTTTTTTTTAATATCTGACTCACCAACAGGCAGTAATAGATACGTCTATTTTTTTGCCCATCATAGTAACCACAATACCTGATTTCCAATAGGTACCTCTTGTATATTTATTTATTGTTTTTTTAATTTTTTTTAAATTTTATTTTCAGCATAATGGTATTTATTATTTTTGCACCACACCCAGTGCTCCTTGCAATCCGTGCCCTCTCTAATACCCACCACCTGGTACCCCCGACCTCCCACCCCCCCCCCCTTCAAAACCCTCAGATTGTTTTTCAGTGTCCATAGTCTCTCATGGTTCACCTCCCCTTCCAATTTCCCCCAACTCCCTTCTCCTCTCTATCTCCCCATGTCCTCCATGCTATTTGTTATGCTCCACAAATAAGTGAAACCATGTGATAATTGACTCTCTCTGCTTGACTTATTTCACTCAGCATCATTCTTGCTACCATCAGTGAGATCCTTGTTGGTTAGTTGTCAGCTAATTTGGGGTGGCCTATGCCTTGCTTGGAGTCCCCAGTCCAGGAGAGGTGAGTTGGCTTTGGGAGGAAGGGACCTCCTGGGACAGTAGAGCCCTGCCTGCTGTTTCCTGGGGCCTTTAAAAATAAACATTTTAATGCTTCCAAATGATTTGACTTCAGACTTAATAATATTATACCGTTCAGCTCCAAGAGCTCTCAGAAATCCTTTAGCACAACTTCCTCCTCCAGACCAGTATCAAATAACCAGGGTGAGCCCTCTTCCAAATGATCTCTTCGGTGCACAGCCATGTGGGCCTCGAAAACAAAGGTGACTGAGTTTGAACCATGAGGATGAGCAGGGTCAGGCAGAGCACGTCGGGCACCACCTGGGTCTGGGTCGGTGAGCGAACTTGGCAATGATGCACCTGGAAGAACTTCCTCCAGGGTCTGATCCCCATCAGAGGCTCCAGCAAACATGATTCAAAGTCCTGAAGGTCCCTCGCTGGCTGGTCACGAATCTGTTTCTTTTCCCAATTGCCCTTTGGCTTTGCGGCCGTGACTCAGAAAATGAGAAGCCGGAATTCATTGTCCCCTTCCCATCAGAACTTCCATATATTATCAGAGATTTCAGACAAAGCGAGAAACTTTGGGCGGCCAGATAGGTGCTGTCGTTGGCTTGGCTCTTCCTGTTCGCCTGACAGGACACATGCTCAGGTGTGATCCAGAGTGGGGTCAGAGTAAGGGGGTCAGAGCAGAGCGGATAGGGTTCCCACTCCCGGCCTCACCAGAACATCTTTCCTAGGTCCCCTGGACTGCAGGTTACAGGGGAAGGAGCCTGAAGCAGCAAACACTTAGGTGAGTCATCCAAGGTGACATTGCAGGCCTCATCCAACGTCACACCCTTGGACTTGTTCAAGGTCAGACTGCTGCTCTCCACAGCGGCATGTCAGGGAGAGGCAAGGCCTTCTGCATCCAAGCCCACTGTGCCTTCCTTTTGACTTCCTTTTGACTCCCTCACCCTCTGAATGCACAGGCTTGGGTGGGCGGGGCCGCAGATTGGTCCAGGGAGGAGGAAAGGGTGGCACCCAAGTGCCCCTGGTGCTGGAGGGCAGGCAAGACCTGCAGGGAGATCCCCATGGGACTGCTGGAGCTGCTTCAGGGCTTCAGACTGCACTTGCAAGGCATCAGCCTGTGGACCCTGCCCTGCATCTGGCTCTTTCCTTAGCAGGGAGCCTGTTTTCCCATCTCTCTCTCTGCCCATCTTCTCCCTCCTTCTCCTCTCTGCTTGTCAAAGTTATAATGAAAAACTTAAAAAAAAATCATCAAACAACCCACCATATTCTTGTCGTTCATTAGGACCCCATGCATCAAAATTTGATTTTTACTTCTTGAATTGAAGTATTTGGTTGACTGATTGACGGTTTTGACAGAAAGACAGAGACAGTGAGAGAGGGAGCCCAATTGGAGAGGGAGTACAAGCAGTTGAAGTGGGAGAGGGAGAAGCAGGCCTCCTGCTGAGCAGAGAGCCCCAGGCAGGGCTTGATCCCAAGACCCTGCCATCAGGACTCCAGCAGAAAGCAGATGCTTCACAATGAAGCCACCCAAGTGCCCCACTCTGTGATTCAATCAGTTTTTCACTATTCAGTCCCTTGGATTTAGCAACACTTCTTTGGGTCTGCCTTCTCTGTGCTAACACTAACACATTTTGTTTTCCTTGGCTCTTTTGGGATCCCTGAGGAATCTTTTCATGTGTTTATTGGCTGATGGCTTTCTCCTTGGATATTGCTGTTCAAGGATTTTCATTGTTTGAAAGTGACCTACCTTGCTTTCTGGATTCCTAGTTATCCTATCTCAATTTGTATCCAGTTCCTTAGCTGGGATCTCGATAGAGCCTTTCATCATTTTGTCTTGTCATTTGGTGGGCAAGATCTTTGGTTCTTAAACTGGGAATGAGTAGAGTCCAACTTCCCAACCTTTCTTGTGCTTCCCGTTTTTGGTGTCCTGTTCCACTCATCTCTGCCACCTCCCCCACATCCTAAAAATGTTTTCCTTTTGTATCTTCCAGAGAACTCCTGATGTCCTCTTTCGTATTTAGGCCACATCAGTCTGGAATAGCATTTTAATCTCTAAGGTTCCATGTGGATATTCACCCGTTGAGCATCGCTTGGTCAAAGTCTGCCCTTGTTGGTTTGTCTGTTTTCTCTGGTACTTTCAAGAGTCCTTTTGTAAGAAATCCTATCCCATCAGATGCTCCTCTCACTCTCTTTCTCCCTCACTCTTGCTCTTGCTTCTTTCCTCAGATTTGCTGGGGGAATGACGAGTCCTTTTCATTTCCATGGAAATAGAAGAATTGGCTTCTCCACGTACACAGGCACTTGCTAGATAGGAAACTGGGATTGCATTAAATCTCTCCATCAAGGTGGGGTCAATTGAAACTTTACAATACCGACCATCCAATCTATGAACCTGTTCTATCAACATAGGTAACATATGAACCTAGTGGACATCCCACTGATTTAGATCATAAATCCCCTGAGTTATCTTGGATGGTTTTCTGGGTGGAGACTTGCTGGGTAGAGACTGCATCAAGTCTTAGGAGAGATGAAGTCCTCGTTGTGGTGCTCTCATCAATAGGATTTTCAACCTTGGTTCATATGTCACAGAATTCCAATGAATTTTTCTGAATTTTTAACTTATATCCGATTACTTTGATTCATTCACTTCCTGATTCTAATACTTTGTACCTTCTCTTAGAATATCTTTCTATACAAATTTCACTCATTTTTTCTAGTTGTTATACCTTCAATATTCCTCCATCCCTTCTTAGACTCGCTAGGACATCCCCTTCTTGGTGGGTAGAAGAGATCTTCCATTTCAGGTGTTCAATACTACCCACATTTCTTTCTGCCTTGGTGAGCGGATTCTGTATCTCATCGAAGCTGCACATCATTATGTATGTATGTGGGCATTGATGCAATCTAACCAATTTAATCTTTTCATTAGAGTAATAGAACCATTGACATTTCATGAAAGGATTGAGCCCTTCAATTTTGTCCCTTGCCTTGCATTGTGTTTGCTTCATCCCTTTTTAGATATCTTGTTAAAAATATATTTTTTCTTTAAATGTATTTAATTTTAGTTTTTGATTTTAATTTTTAATTTAAATTTTAAATTAAAATTAGATGTATTTAATTTAAATTATTTTAAATTTAATTTATTTTTTTTCCTTCTAAATGCTGATCCATGATGTCAGCCCCCAAATCTCTGGTCACTTCAAGTACACACAAAATGAGACAAAGGAATGTAGACTTACAAATAAGAACCATTTAGCTTTTATAGGACCTTCTTTTAAAAGACAGAGGCATTGACTTTCCAAAAAAAAAAAAAAAAAAAAAAAAAATTCAGAAGGAAAGACTAGGATGAAAGTCACCTCCATCAGCCTATAAACAGATACTCAATACCAAAAAAACTGTAAACTCCAAAGAGATGCCAACTGTTTTTAAAAAAATGCAGGCGACTTTAGGTAATAATAACTTTCATGGAGACTGAAGAGGTAGAGGTGGTCGAATTGTTCAGGAGGCACAAAAATCATGGGAATAACCTTGTAATGAAAGGAAGGGAGACTAAGATGCTGAAAAAAATGTTTTATCAGGCAAGAAAATAAATAAATAAATAAGTAAAGTGTGTGTATGCATATTTTATATGCATACACATATGCATACATATAAAGAAAGAAAGTGTGTGTATGTGTGTGTGTGTGTATGCATATGAAATATCCCAGTCCTAAACACCAGCACCCGGTAGAGTGATGTCATTTGGAAATAGGGTCCCTGGAGTTGTAACTAGCAAGGATAAGGTCATATTTGAACAGACTGGGCCCCTCATTCAGGAGGACTTGTGTCCTTCAAAGATGGGAAACTGGGGACACACAGTTACGCCCTGAGGGAGAAGGCCATGTGAAGAAGTCCAAAGCCAGGGCAAAACTTCAAGCTGGGAGAGGGGCTTGGAACAGATCCTTCCTTAATACCCACAAAAAGAGTGTGGCCTACCAATATTATAGCCTTTAGAACTGTGGCACTGTCCACTTCTGTTGTTTCAGGCTCTAGGTGTGGAGAGCCATCCAGCAGATGCAAGGAGTCACGTAGATGGATGTGCCCGTGGATTGAGGAAATGAGGATGATTGGTTGAGGAGAATGTGGGCGCGCTCGTGATCGGCGCGTGAACAGCACTAGAAGCCAAGAGATATATGCATGATCACTGCTAGAGAACAAAAGAATCCTGCACGGTTACATAAGAGCGCACGAGGACACTGCATGCACGGCATTCTGATTGGGCAAAAAGGGGGGCGTACGCGCGTGCATATATACTGCTGTAAGTGCTTGGTGCGGCGCGGCCGCCATTAGCATTAGTATATTAGCTTTAGTAATAAAAGAAGTTTGCCACTCACCTCGTCTGCGGGTCGTTCTTGCGGGCCGAGAGCGACACTAGGCTTGTGGTATCTTGTAAAAGCAACCTTAGAAAAATAATAGAAACCTGGTTAGAGGAAAAGAAACCACCGGAAGCCCATGGGAATTGGAAAAGCAAAAAAATATCTCTACTCTCTCTATATCTATCTAAGTCTTTAAAATATTGAAAAATGACCACACATTTGTGAACCCCGTGAAAAGGAAAAGCAGCAAAGACACAAACAAAAACACTGAGCCCCAGGACACACTCGGATTTTCACCTGGAGGAGCTCTGGATGGTGGGGATAGGGAGCAGATTCCAAGGAAAAGAGGGGAATCTCCTGGGTGTGAGGAAAGAGAGATTGGAATTCAGGAAGGCTGGAGTGAGTAAAAGGCCATGGGTTCCAAAAAGAAGGAAGTCAAGTAGAAAACAAACTCTTGGAAATACACCCTGAAGTCCTCTTGAGTCGATGATCAACAGGAAGCAGTGTGTCTCTAAGAAAATGCCCCAGATTCTAACACAGTGTCAAGGCAACTGATCCAGATGGTTGCCAAGACTCATCCAAGGCTAGAGGTCATTGGAGTTAAAACCAGCCAGAGGGAAGAGTTCTTGTGGCTAAGTCAGAATCTGCAGTAGCGACCCGGTAAGAATCATGAGTTAGGAGCAGGATGAAATGGTCCCTCCAAGAAAGCTTCCTCAACAGATTCCCTAACCAAGTGGGAGAACAATTTGAGAAAGAATCAGTATTACCTACTAACATCTCACTGCCCCTGGGACAGCAGATCCTAGAAGGCAGAGAGCAGCCTCCCAATGACTCAGGTCATCCAAAGGAAGGCAGTTCCAAAGGGAAGAAGGAATTTATGGGAACAAGAAAACACAAGTAGCAAGGTAGTAGACTTCAACTTCAACATTTCAACAAATCACTGAGGATTTAAGGAATCTGTTCATGTGTTTATTGGTTGATGGTTTTCTCCTTGGGATATTTATGTTCAAGGATTTTCATTGTTTTGAAGTTACCTATTTGAAAATACCATTTGATAGTTATCTACCTATCATTCTTGATTCCTAATCTGTAACATTCAGGGGTAAACAGAGAGCCTCCACGTGTCCTTCCAGCTTTAAAAAAGTCAGTGAATGGTAAAAATCAGGGTTCTCAGGGTCAAAAGAGCATCTTCAGGCTAACGTCACTATGACATGGGAAGCCGAGGTCCACAGCATCTTCATCTGACATTCCGCTAGAGCTCCCATTTACCTAGTGCTCAGCCTGTGTCTGTTTTTTCCACTACTGTCAGGGTTCTAGGAGTTCATGCACTGCCCACCACTGACAGTAGGGGCATCTCTCTGTCCAGATTTTCCCTTTACATAAGGAGGTCGGTTACAGGAGATTAGGGCCCACACTAACGACCTCATTGTAATGTGATTGCATCTGTAAGGACTCTAGTTCCAAATAAGGTCACGTTCTGTGGTACCAGAGATAAGGACAGCAGCAAGGTTTCTAGGGGAAATGCAGGTCAGCTCTTAACAGTCCACTCTCTGGCCCCCCAAATTCGTGTCCTTCCCATGTGCAAAATACCTTCACCCAATGCCCCCCAAAGCACTAATCATTCCAGAATCAACTCAAAATCTGAAATCTCATCTGTCCTCCTCCACTCAAAGACCCAGATCTAACCCAGACCATGGAACCTGAGGACTGCATCCAGAAGCCACAATCTCCTGGTAAAGCTGCCCATCAGGTCCTGACATCACCCTCATTAGTCCCAGCAGCCGAGGGCCTACAGTTCCCAGAGACAGTTTCTCAGAGGAAGTTTGAAGACCACCTCAGAGGACGTTCTTTGGGAGAGAATGAAGAGGGAAGGGGGTCAGAGCCTCCTGCCATTCCCAGGGCACCCAGAACCCAGAGAGTGAGGCCTTGGGTGCTTTCTAGTGACAGATTCAAGGCAATTCTTTGAATTTGGGACTTCAGAGTTAACTTAGTTTTCATTTGTGATTATTATTCTTGTGTGGGGGCCATAGCTTTTCTTTTGACCTATGGCTGTTTTTACTCCCGGTTCTGAAGAAGCCCCTAAATCCTAACCCTGTTGAGGACTCTGAAAGCTCTCAGAGCAGCAGTGCTGGGGGACAGTGTGGACGCATGGTTTGGTTTCTCCTCTGGCCTGATTCTGTGGCAGCCCCACTCTGTCCTCCTCAGACTTCAGAGCAATAGCTGAACAAGCGGAGAAAGGACCAGGGGGTCAGGAAGGTGGCCACCGAAGAGTGACTTCTCTGGAGGGTGGCTGAGCTAGCGAGTGATCGTGTTAGTCCAGCTCTGCCTGCAGTCGGGATGGAGCTGAAGAGGGGCCAGGGAAGGGGAGGAGGTGCAGAGAGCGGGGACAAAGGGACCAAAGAGGAGATTCAGACGAAAGGAAGTAATTGGGAGGAAAGAGAAGAAAATCTAGAAGACAGGCATGTAAGAAAGGAAAAGGGATGAAGTGGGCATTGGGAAAGGGCACCACCAGGGAAGGAGAGAGGGGAAGGGAAGAGGGAGGGAGGAGAGGAAAGGGGAAAGGGAGAGAGGGGAGGAGTCAGCACGCCAGGGCTTCCCCTGCATCTGAAGAAGAGGTGGCTGGTCCGGCTTGTCAAGCAGGGTGCTCACTCTTTGGTCCCAGTTTCTGCTCCTAGTGCTACTGGGCTTTGCAAGGAAGGCAGGCTGTCCCCTGGGACCCACTGGAGCCCACTGGAGCCCACAGGAGGGTGGGAGAGGTAAGATGCCACCGGGTCCTGTCCTGAGCTGCTCCCAGCCGCCAGCCTCACCACATGGTGCAAGAGGGACCCCAGAACAAAGGAAGGACACAGGCCCGCATGTCTGCCGGTGGCCCTGGGCACTTAGCTCATCGCAGTGAACCACACCGCCTCCTCCACCCAGGCTTCCAAAGCCTCTTTCTTCATTCCTGGATTTCATGTCTGTAGGAACATGAGCCAGATCTAACTCATCTCCGACAGACAATTCTGACTCACCCCCATGTCAGATTTTTATTAGTGGCTGTGATAGAGTAAGATAGCAATGCTCCAACAAACGGACTATTTCTTCCCACGTGACCTCGACAGTCTTATACATTTTCTTAGCGGAAAAAAATCTTGTCTCCTTCCATTAAGCTCATAACGTGGTCTAATAGTATACATGTGCCTTCGTTAGATGGGAAGCGATCCAGAGGTCCTTTTTTTTTTTTTTTTTTTTTTTTTTTTTTTTACAAAGTAAAGTAAAGTCAGTGAACACATCTAACTTGACGAATACATCTCTAAAATATCAATCCAGGCAAAGCTTTTTTCTTCTGCCTACAGTTTGAAGCCTGTGTGGTGACATTTTTTAAAAACACTTTCAGTCCCTCAGTGAGGCTCTTAGAAGCTAGCCAGGGCTTACTATGTGCCAGGCACTGTGTCAGGTGTTGGAGCTAAACGGATGGAGAGCTTGGAGGCTGGCTGGGGAGGGACATCTGTGACACAACCACAGCTAGAAACGGAGGCCAGTGCTAGAAAAGAGAGAGAGCAGGCTGCATGGAGAGTGTGTACCATGGGGCTTGTGAGCTCACGAATAAGTGGGAGTAACTGGAGTGGGGAGACGGGGGAGAGGAAGAGGGTCTTCCTATCAATGGGAATCACCTGTGCTTGGAGGCAGGCGCCATGAGGGGTCTCCAAAGGAAGAGGGAGGCAGCGTGGTTGAAGGGCAGAGAGACAGGGCAGAACAGGCATCAGTCAGTTGGAGGGGTAGGAAGAGACGGATGGGAGGATTATGGATGCCTTTGGAGGACTGAGAATTTGTTAGAAGATCAGTGCAGATTTCTATGGAGACAAATGCCAGGAACTGATAGGTCTTTGAAAGGTCACTCTGGCTGCCTTTTGGCAAAGGGGTTGGTAAAAGGCACGTGCAGGTGTGAACACACCAGGTGGGAGGTGAGTGCAGGAAATCAGGTGAGGGAGCATGGGAACTTGGCCCAGGGGTCTATAAGGGAAAATAGCCTTTAAGGAGTTCCACAAATTGGCACCAGCTGTGGCTTCATTACAGCGCTGGAAGGGGTAGGTGGGTGTGTCCTGGAGGTTACAGAAATTACATGAGAAAGGGAAGTTATTTTAGATCTTTTTTTCAACTAGAGTAACTCTCACCTTATTGATAGAATTCCAGAGTGGGAACGGGATGGACATGAGGACATCTTTGAAATGTCTGAATATGTTCTTCGACATCTTTGCAAGTGACGAGGAGACCTTGACCTTAGGAGGCCTTCGGCCCTCTTTGTAGCCAAAAAGATGATTTCACCTACAGATTTGGGTTCTCCCTTTTAAAGTCAAGGGGACAGTCCTTCCAAAGGACACCTCCTATCATTTTACCCTCTCATCATACCTCACGTGCTGGGATACCCAAGACCCTCTGTTCCAGGCTGTGAGTATCCACTTTGGCCAGGCTGTTCTTGCCAAGAACACCACCACAGGAAATCTAGAGCCTGTAGTGCTATTAATAACATCATCTAAGACTGTATTTGCTGCCCTCATGGCCTCTTCCCACCATGACTCACTGAAGCTTTTTACACGTTGTATCCATTAAGCTATAGTTCCCAAAGCTCATCTTCTCTAGTGCCATTAATTTTTAGGAGACCAGGCAAACCTTAAGCTTGTCGCCCTTAATTGGATCCCTGTGTGCCCCCACAATCTCTTTGAATGCCTTTCACCATGATCCTTGAATAAGATCTGAGACCACTGCTGGTACCTAACACTTCTTGGCACCTTGTCTGTTAGGTTCTTGGAAGAGGAGGTGGCTATGGGGGTGAGTGGGGATGGGAGTGGGAGGATTTATCCCTTCACTTCCCTTTTTGTTTTTTCAAATAATGGGTTTTGAGGGGGAGGGAAAGGTTAACCAGACAATTAATTCCCCTCTCCCGTTGATAAAATGTTTACCACTCCCCATTGGAAGAATTGAGATCTTTCTTTTGAATCTCCAGGAAAATCTCCCAAACCCAGCCCACCACCATGTGGATTCAGCCATCTTCTGATTCACCTCCAGACTGTCTCCTCCTAACTGCTCAAGCCACAGGTTAAGGGCGAAATGTTCAATGCCCAAGCAATTAAGTGGGGAACACGTTTATCTAAGCAATTGCATGCAGCTCTGTATCTGCGTACAGGGGGTCTCTCCCAAGCCTTTCCAACCTCAGCGAAACAAGAAAAAGCCCCAGCGATCTGGGGTATATATCATTCATTCATTCCTGTGTTCAACACTCATGGCGGATCCCCACCAAGACAGTGGGAGAGCAAGGACGGGAGAAATCCTGGAAGCTGAAGTCTGAGGAGGATTTCAAATTCAAGTCAGAGATGAAAGAAACATCTGGACTCTGTCCTCAGTCTGAGGAGGATTTCAAATTCAAGTCAGAGATGAAAGAAACATCTGGACGCAGTATTCTGAACTGAGGCTAGAACCAGAGACCATTCTAATGAAAGGCCTCTACAGGTGGGCTCTCACAGGTGGGCTCCCACTCGGTTTCGTGTATATTCGTTCATGAAATAGCTCTGCGGGTCAACATGCGGAACAAAACCATTTAATAAAAGTGAAAATGAGGAGAGGAAAGGGACGCGAGAAAGCATGTGAGTGGGGAGAGAGGAAGAGCCAGGGCGGAAAAACCGAGAATCCCTCCCTGTGCTCCTTGCTGCCAGGGAGGTCTGAGGGACTAGTTTCCACCTGGGATCCCAAGTCCAGAACAAAAGCGGCGGGGACAGGTGCGGGACGAGGGAAGGGGGTCCTCGACACGCGCGTGGGGGGGGGTGCCAAACCATGGGGGGGGGGGGTCACCCCGCGGCGGGGGGCCGGTCCAGTCCCAGGCCCGACCCCGTGCGGACCCGGGTGTGGCGCGGTGTCCGGGGTGGTCGCGGTGCCCTGGGGGTCGCGGGAGGCTGGGCCCCGACACCCCCGCGAGCTCGCGACCCGCCCTTCCCGCTCCATGTGAGGGCGCGGTGCGGTGTCACTTAACCTGCGCGCAGAGGGTGGTCCGGAGAAGCCATGGGGCGGGGAGGGGCAGCCGGTCACTGGAGCGGGCCGGCGCGGCCTCGGGGGCTGGGCTGGAGAGCGGGAGCGCACAGGCAGCGAGTCCTGCCGGTCCTGCAGTCCGGACTGGGCCGCAGCACAGCACCGCGGCGCTGCGCGCCCCTCCTGCGCCAGCCCCTCCACCTCCCCTCCACCTCCTCCCAGACTCTCTGCCGCGTCCTCCGCGAGCCCACTTCCAGCTTAGGCAATTTGCAAAGCCCCTTCTCCGCGCCAACCCTGCCCCCCTCCCTCCTGAGGCGCGGACCCGGGCGGGGACTCAGGGCGAAGCCCCGGGGGGCTGCTGCGAGCATGGCCAGCGCCGGCGCTGGGTGGCCTCCTAGCCTGGCTCCCCGAGCGGGTGTCCGCGTGCAGCCTGGCTGCGAAAAGATCGTCAGCCCTAAACCCCGGCTGCACTCTCGGGTCACTTCGCTGGCTTCCTGATTGCGTGGGAAGCCGGAACCAGCTTCCCCAGCACAGGCCTGGGCTGAGATGCCTGCCCGAGATCTGTTTGAGCAGTCTCCTCGTCTCCAGGCAGGGTCCGCCATTGCATGATGGCACGCGTGAACAATTTCCACCGGGATGTTTGGGTTTTTTGTTTGTTTGTTTTTTGGTCATTGGTTATTACATGACCTCCAGGGTAGGTGCTCCACAAAGGGAGTGAAAAGAGGACGCCTGATATATACGCATATGATAAATATATATTTCATTTCTAGAAAAATAGCTTGGGGTTCTCTCGGAAAGGAGGCATTGGTCCTTGCACTACGGTTTAATTGAAAAGGGATTATGCACCAAGTTACTTAAGTGAGCATAGGTTGAAATCGTTTACCGAGAATAAATATTTAAAATAGTTATATTTTAACTAAATCTATCATCAATCATAAATCTATTACACGAAGGTTACAGACAATTTAAATGCAATAGCACTCTCTTCAGGGTTTTAAATAATCCGTGTCTGTCTTGGCACATGAGAATGCAAAGATAGGAAATGGTTTGTAAAAGATCATATAATAGCTTTTACTATACGGCACCAGCAATTTATCATAAAGGAGCGGCCTCCAGCTAAAAACTCAGCTTTGAAAAATGCAGAAAAGCAGCAAACGGCTACATACCCTCTTGGTGACCAGAGGCGTGCTTTGTGCCCCTCATCATCTCTTTCGTGGTTCTGAGGCCTATGGCGCTCAGTAGTTTAGTGTCTTATTCTCTGGAATAGGCCATTGAAGAAATACCAGGCCCAGAGAAGAAGGTCCTGCTGGGTGTCTGAAGAAAGTACAACCTTTTAGATGAAGCTTTCTGGGGAATTTGTTAGTGGGAGGATACACTTCTCTTTGGTCTGCTTCTGATAAGAAGGGAATTTTTTTTTTAAAGATTTTATTTATTTATTTGACAGACAGAGATCACAAGTAGGCAGAGAGCAGGCAGAGAGAGAGGTGGAAGCAGGCTCCCCGCTGAGCAGAGAGCCGGACATGGGGCTCAATCCCAGGACCCTAGGATCATGACCTGAGCCGAACACAGAGGCTTTAACTCACTGAGGCACTGGGGTGCCCCAGGAAGGGAAATTTTTTAAAGAGTATTTTCTCTTTGAATCTATTTTGAGGTTTGGTTTGTGGTTCTTTCTTTCTGACTTCTCATGAAGATGGAATTATTTCTGAGGTTGGTTGTCAGGAACCGATATATCAAATCGAGCTATCTTATTAGCAAATAAATAAATAAATAAATAAATAAAAAAAGCTCAAGTGTTGGTATAAAGCTATTATGCTTTTCAAAACCCCGAACTATAATTCATGTATCGTGGTCATTCTTTATCATATCAAACAGGAGAGAGGTGGCAGAATCGCACTTTCAGGTTAATTTTTTTAGAAGGAAGATTGACTTATGAACCTACTTTGTTATTCCCTTTCATTCAATTTCCCTGTACCTCCTTTTCTATGAATTGTAACGGTAACCCATCATGATTTTTATTGTTGCCATGTGCTTTGTGAACCATAAAGTGTACGCTATAAATGGGAGTGCTTTTCTTTTTTTTGCAGTTAACAAAAAACTAATTTTTTTAAATTTATTTTTTATTTATTTTCAGCATAACAGTATTCATTCTTTTTGCACCACACCCAGTGCTCCATGCAATCCGTGCCCTCTATAATACCCACCACCTGGTACCCCAACCTCCCAACCCCCCACCCCTTCAAAACCCTCAGATTGTTTTTCAGAGTCCATAGTCTCTCATGGTTTACCTCCCATTCCAATTTCCCCCACCTCCCTTCTCCTCTCTAACTCCCCATGTCCACGAAAAACTCATTTAAAACATTCATCCACCAGAGTACCCAAAGGGCTCCCATATAAACTATCTGTCGTTACATTATGTCATTCTGCTTTCGCTTCTATTGCTGTCCAAACAAACAATGTTTTTAAACATTCTTTAAAATGGGCCTTTTTAACAAGATTTTTACAAAAGACTTTATTTATTCATCTGTCAGAGAGATAGCACAAGCAGAGGGAGAGGCAGGCAGAGTGGGAAGCAGGCTCCTGGTAAGCACGAAGCCTGATGGGGGACTCGATCCCAGGATGCTGGGATTATGACCTGAGCTGGAGGTAGACAATTAACCAACTGAGCCATCCATGTGTCCCTGAAATGGGCATTTTTGACATTTCCTGATAGCACCTACGCACTCATGAATCTCAGACTCATGATATATGGCGCTAGTGGACTTGACAATCATGGAGTCAAGCATGCTGGATTTGACTCACGGGCCTGTCACTGTGAATTTGGGTGGCTTACTAAACTTGCTACATATAAAATCAAGCATGTAAGAATTTGCAGGATTGTGACAGTTCAGTGTTATAATGTATACATAAAAAAAAAACCTAAACCGGTGTCTCTCTCACAAAGTAGGTACAAATATACCAGCTCCCTTCCTGCCTTCATTCTGTCCTTGGAATTCCGTCCCTTGGGAGAAGTTCCTACTGCCTTTGTTACAAGGAATGAACGATTTTTACTACACCGTTGGTGCATAGCATGGATCAATACATTGAGTGATAGTATTAACATACTTCTTGAACTGCCCATTGCCCCCCAAGCACCAAATAAAATGTCATGCTCTGGGGAAACCAAAGTGAGAGGTCCCCAACTTTCAGGAGTTATGGACAGGAGAGAGATGCAAATACTGTGTCAGTGTAGAACCAGGGTAACTAATGTTTAAACCAGGAAGAGAGTGTGTGTGGAAGAAAGGCACTGATGATGTATAAAGCCATTTGGCTGGGTGGTGACTACCCTCAGACTGACAATTTGCCACGAAAGCTTCCAGGCAAATTTGAGATCTTTATTAGTGACAATATGGCCATGGCCTTAAGGGGAAGAAAAAAAACCAAAAACCAAAAACCAAAACACACATACACACAAACTGTTGGTCTTGTGCCTTTTCACAAATAATGACAGTTATCAGAAATTTTATCTTTAAATGGGGAAAACAGCAACTGAAAATGTATTTCATTTGATCCATCACAGAATGTGGTGTTTTTGTTCATTTCACACCATTTTTGTTAAGTTTTATTTAAATTAATGCAATCTGAGATAAAATGTTAATATTCCTGAGGGTATGGACATTGTATACAAATGAACCCAGCTAAGTGGGCTCCTGGACAGGGTCTGATCTATTTATAAAAGTAGCTGGAGCTAAGTGGTTTGTTCCAGAACAAGACAATGCCTTCCTTCCGTTGCATTTGCCTTCTACAGCCTAAGTGGGAGTTAATACGTTCACTTGTCTCCTTAAATTTTGTCCAGAGTATGTTAAAGCAGTCATAGGGGACCTGGGTGGTTTTGCCGTCTGCCTTCTCATAACAATGCCCCAGTTTTCTCCTGGAGAATCAACGTTCCCACTTTCAGTCCATGCAGTTAGGCGGCGGCAACTTCACCCTGGCTCCTGACTCTAGCAGTTGGCATGTCACCCACTAATGGCCTTTGAGAACATCACTGAGTGAGCTGTGAGTTTAGTAGATGCACGAGACCTTTGCTGGGTCAGTGAGGAGGTGGGTCTCTGAATAACTAGCCCGAGATCCACTTGTGTGTGGTGGAACAAATGAGCAGAGTGATGTGTTGGCCAGGGTGCCCATCCTAGAGAGCCCTGAATGCCAGACAAAAGCATTTGAGACTATTTTTTTTTTTTTTCAGGTAACAGGAATCCAGGAAGCTAGTTTTGAAAAGCAGCACATGAGAATTGGTGTTTTTTTTTGAGGATTAGTCGGGCAGCTGTGTGTAGGATAGGGTGGAGGGAGGAGAGAGACACAATCCCTGAGTGTGTTTAATCTTTATGATGCACTGTAATTTATTATGAAGTTGAATTTGCATCCTTATCCAAACGTGAAGGAAACTCCTGTCCAAAACTGTAAATGTTTTTTGGTTGCCTTTTTTTTTTTAAGATTGTATTTATTTATATGACAGAGAGAGAGATCACAAGCAGGCAGAGAAGCAGGCAGAAAGAGAGAGAGAGAGAAGCAGGCTCCCGGCTGAGCAGAGAGACTGATGCAGGGCTCGATCCCAGGACCCTGAGATCATGACCTGAGCCAGAGGCAGAGGCTTAACCCACTGAGCCACCCCAGTGCCCCTGGTTGCCTTTTTAAGCATTCCTTGTCTCACAAGAAGTGATTACAAATTTGCAGATGTGCATTAAAATGATGTATTCCAAAATGTTAACAGGGGAATTAAAAAACTTATTAAGTAAAACATTATCATTTTTGTTGATTTGAAGCCTATTTGACAAGGGACATAACATTCTGGTGCATATATGTAAGCATGAATAATTATTTTTTTAAAAATCTTTATTTATTTATTTTACAGAGATCACAAGTAGGCAGGGACAGGCAGAAAGTGGGAGGGGGAAGCAGGTTCCCCGCTGAGCAGAGAACATGATGTGGGGCTTGATCCCAGGACCCTGAGGTCATGACCTGAGCTAAAGGCAGAGACTTAACCCAAAGAGCCCCCCAGGTGCCCCTAAACATGAATAATTCTTAAAGGTTCCTCTACTCACTTATATAGAAGCCCTTTTCCAAACGGAAGATTAAATCTCTCTTGGCTACTCCTATCAGCTTATTTTGAATTATTTTCCATACAGAAGCATGAACTAGAAAACCACAGTTTTTACAGAGTGTTTGGTTTTCCACCAAGAGAATCACCTAATTTGTGGTGATTCAGTGTGGTGTGTTGCTAAAAGCATTTCCAATGCTGTGGATACAAGAGGGCAGTGCAGAGAGGTAAGGAAACAGGAGAAAAGATATGGCTCTCTAATGAGCACTTTATTCTAGAATTTTCCTCCAGCCTTGGGAGCTCACCCTCACACGTGTGTGCTGGTGCCTTGATCTCATGGGCCACAGTGCTCAGCATCTTCCAGCTGCTTTTTTAGTGAATACATATGTAACAATTGATTTCTTGCCCTGGACTTTGAGAGAAAAATCTGTTCAGAGGGATGGACTTTATATATATATATATATATATATATATATATATATATATATATATTAAAGATTTTATTTATTTATTTGACAGACAGAGATCACAAGTACGCAGAGAGGCAGGCAGAGAGAGAGGGAGAAGCAGGTTCCCCCCTGAGCAGAGAGGCTCCGATTCAGGGCTTGATCCCAGAACCCTGGGATCATGACCTGAGTCGAAGGCAGAGACCCACTGAGCCACCCAGGTGCCCCTGGACTTGCTATATTAAAACCTGAACCCCAACTATCTAAAGTCAGCCAGAGGAGATTTTGTTGTTTCTGCTGTTATAAGAGAATAGAGAAGAAAACCCGGGGTTATCAGTGACAAGCTAAAGCTTGTATGGTAAGCACCCCACAGTTTAGTTTCCTGCGTTGTGTACCCCCAGAATGTGGAACACAGGCTCAGGTTGCTGACTTGGATATCTACAAGGTCATCCATCATTAAATAAGTTATTTTAACAACTTGTCGTTTAGAATTTATTCTGAGCTTAGACAATAAGGTAGGCTTAGATCCAAGTGAGTCAACTGAGAAACTATTAGAACATAAGTGAGCTCATTTTGGAGGAGAGAGAAGCTCAACAAATGGAACCCCAACAGCTTTCTTATAGACCAACAATAACCAAGGGGGGAGGGGAAACAATCCCATTTACAGTAGCAAATAAAGGGGCTCCTGGGTGGCTAAGTGGGTTAGGCCTCTGTCTTCGGCTCAGGTCATGGTCTCAGGGTCATGGTCTCAGGGTCCTGGGATTGAGCCCTGCATCAGGCTCTCTGCTCAGCGGGGAGCCTGCTTCTCCCTCTCCCTCTTTCTCTGCCTATTTGTGATTTCTCTCTGCATTAAATAAATAAGATTTATTAAAAAAATATATAGTAGCAAATAAAGCTATTAATTTACTGGAGATAAATTCAATAACATTGTTTAAAAATTGCAACAACTGAATTGCCTGGGTGGTCTAGTTGGTAAGAGCCTGACTCTTAGTTTTTGGCACCAGTAGTGATCTTGGGGTCATGAGATTGACCCCCACAAAGGGCTCTGTGCTCAGCACGGAGTCTGCTTGGACTCTTTCTCCCTCTGCCTCTGCCTTTAAAATAATAAGTAAATCTTAAAAAAAAATTGCATGAACTACAGAGCTTTCCTGAAAGCCATTAAAAGGAAATCTGACTAAAGAGAAAGCTATACCAGGTTAATAGGCTAGAAGCATCAATACTGGGGCCCCAGAGTGGCTCAGTATATTAGGCATCTGCCTTTGGCTCAGGTCATGATCCCAGTGCCCTGGGATCTAGCCCGGGAGCAGGCACCTGGCTCAGTCTGCTTCTCCCTCTTACCCCCAACCCCCAGCTCATGCTCTCTCTCTCTCAAACAAATAAATAAAAATCTTTAAAAAAAAAAAAAAAGAGGCTTCAATATTATAAAGACACTCATGATTCCCTAATGAATCTATCGAGTTAATAAAACACAATCAAGCTAATAAGATTTTCTTAGAACATGAAACTGTTTGCAAATGTATATGAGAGGGTGAATAACAGAATGTTGAGGAAGAATAACAAAAAGGGGGGATTTGCCCTACAAGATAGCAAGATATTATAAAGCAACAGTAATTAAAACAGTTGGTATAAAAAAAAGATTAATGGGAGCAGAAAAAATTTCAAGCACGGACTCTTGTATCTTTTGGGAATTTGCTGTATGACAGATATTTAAATGGTGAGGGGCACCTGGGTGGTTCAGCTGGTTAAGGGACCAACTCTTGGTTTCTCCTCAGGTCATGACCTCATGGATCTGTGTGGTAAGCCCCACCTCAGGCTCTTTGCTCAGCAAGGATTCTGCCTGGGTTTCTCTCTTTCTGCTCCTTGTCCCACTCACATGCATGCAGGTGCACGCTCTCTCTCTCTCTCTCAAATAAATAAATCTTTTTTTTTTTTTTAAAGTGGTGAGAAGATGGATAGTCCAAAAACAGTATTGGAATATTTGGATTGAGATGAACAATGCAATTTATATCCCTACCTCACCTTATACACAAAAGTAAGTTTCAAACAGATTAAATATCTAACTGTAAAGCATTTAATTTTAAAATTAATAAGAAAGACTAAAATTACTAAGAAGGAGAGAATGTCTTAATAACCTCAGGAGCAGGTACAGCTTTCTTTTTCTAAAAAAATATTTATTTATTTATTTATTTATTTGAGAGAGAGAGAAAGAAGGGTGGGTGGGGAGAGGGAGAGAGAGTCTTAACCAGACTCTGTACTAAGTGTTGAGCCCAACGTGGGGCTGGATCTCTTGATCCTGAGACAAAACCAAGAGTCAGTTGCTTAACTGACTGAGCCACCCTGGTGCCCCAGAAAGGCTTTCTTAAGGCCAAAAAATAAGCAGACATAAAGTCCAACTGAATATAAATTCAAATTCTGCACCAGAAAACAATTAAAAATTATAAAATGGGTATGTTTCTAGGAAAAAGTTTCTATGGCTGGGGTTGAAGAGGTTGCTGCCTGTTTTCTCTTCAAGGATTTTAATGGATTCCTGTCTCACACTGAGGTCTTTCATCCATTAACTGAGGGGTTTCTGGGGAGCTGGGAGGGGAGAGACAGGGTGGCTGGGTTATGGATACTGGGTAGGGTATGTGCTGTGGTGAGTGATGTGAATCATATAAGACTAAGGATTCACAGACCTGTACCCCTGAAACAAATAATACGTTACATGTTAATGAAAAAGAAAACAAAAACAAAAACAAAACATTTAAAAAAAATTTATACAATAAGGGCAAACTTAGAGAAATTAACTATGTAATATTCTATTTTATAACTAAGTAAAATATAAAATAAAAAAATAAATATAAAATATATTTCTTTTCAAAAAATTTTTTAAAAGATTTTATTTATTTATTTGACACAGAGAGAGAGAGAGAGAGTTCGCAAGCAGGCAGACAGGCAAGCAGAGAGAGAGCGGGGGGGAGCAGCCTCCCTGCTGAGCAGAGAGCCCAATGCGGGGCTGGATCCCAGGAACCTGAGATCATGACCTGGGCCAAAGGCAGAGACTTAACCCACTGAGCCACCCAGGTTCCCCTAAAATATTTATATTTCTAATTATAAAATAGAATAGTATATAATATATATTTATGTATATAAAATAAAAGTCGAGGATCAAAAGTTTTCAGCATTCATTTAAACAAATTAAAGTATGTTAAAAAATAATATAAGGTTAGATAAAAACTAAGTAGAAAATTCCTAGGAGAAACCAAATTGACCAATAAAAATATGATAAGGTGCTCAACCTTGTAAAAATAAGAGAAATACTGGGGCGCCTGAGTGGCTCAGTGGGTTAAAACCTCTGCCTTTGGCTCAGGTCATGTTCCCAGGGTCCTGGAATTGAGCCCCACATCGGGCTCTCTGCTCAGCGGGGAGCCTGGTTCCCTTCTTCTCTCTCTGCCTGCCTCTCTGCCTACTTGTGATCTCTGTCAAATAAATAAATAAAATCTTTAAAAATAAATAAATAAATAGATAGATAAATAAATAAATAAAATCTTTTAAAAAGTAAGAGAAATACAAATTAAAGTATTAGTGAGCTAGCAGACTGGCAAAACGTTAAAAGCTTGCCAATATCAAATATGGGCAAAATTGCAAAGAAACAGGTCTTCTTACAGTGTGGGAATGTAAAGCGATAATGGTCACATTGGAGAACATTGGCCTAAAATTGCTAAATTTGCTAAAATTGACCCAAGATATCCATTACATGTGATACAAGGAGGAGCGCATAAGAATGTTGTCTGCAGCATTGTTTGTAACAGCAAGTATTAGAAACAACGTAAATGGTAACCAATAGGAGGATGAATAAATATATAATATAATCATGCAAGATAGCATTTTACAGAAGTTAGCAAAAATAAGCTAAAAATTTTATAAATGAAAAAAACAAGTTGTACAGTGATATGAGGGGTAGACACAAGCCAATCTATGTTCTCTATAACTACATGTACGATTTTTAAAAAAATGGATGTATGTCAACTTTGCCTTATGACCAAGGTAGAGTAACAGGAAGCAGATTTACCCTTTTACCTGAAATAAGAACAAAAACCCCAAGTAAAATATATGAAACAAGAGTTTTTAAGGCACTACACAACAGAAAAAAAAAATGTCAATGATTTCTAAGAGCCAGGATATAAGCAAGATGATTCTCATAATTGTCCCAGATTACTGTCTTAAGGGAATTTCCCAGTTGCGGTGCAGAGAATGGGAATGCAGACAAATCCCTATGACACCCTAATGTGAAGAGATGAAGCTAGAAGTCACAGGACAAAATGCTATAGAGACTTCACAGAAGGTTCCTCAGAGATCCATGGAATGTCCCTCTTGACTACTCAGCATAACATTTACTGATGGAGGCATTCATGTTGGAAATGACCCAGAGTTGGAGAAAGGATGATTAGAGGGACGATGTCAGACAGTTAGAGGGGACAATGAGTGGTGCTCACTCAGAGCCATGAATAGTGCTTAGTCCTACCAACAGGACTAGAAAAACCTTCTATTTCATAGGAATTTGGCAGAATTCACACAAGAGTCTTGCCTCAGTAATAGAGAAGAATTAGGAGAATAATTATCCCTGGACTGATGGAGCGCTGCCCCATTTCCACCCAACAAATCTTAAAAGCAAGACCCAAAAGGATCAAACTCTTTTCAAGTAACTTAGCTGCATCCTGAAAAACTCAATAAACACAAATATAAAATATAGAAATACAAAAATATCCAATACCCAACAAGGGACATGCACAGACTATGACATAAATATGAACGTAATAATTGATTTTCTTTTATCCATTTTACACAATTAACTGGTGGTTAGCATATTTGAAATAGATATGAGACTTTTCCTATCTGAGATTATATACCAACCATTCCTTTGTGTCACACTGTTTTGATCTCTTTTAAAAGGCAAATAGTTTCATGCTATTGTCAATTATTTTTATCCAATCAGTTTTTATTTGGGGAACTGGGGAGCATTAGGAAGAGAGGAAATAATGAAGAGGAACAAGGAAGTGCACCGAGAGGGAAGGTAGAGGGCACCAAAGGCAAACACAAGTACAGAGGACCTGTGCATGAGCCATCTCAAACCAACATCTGTTCCAGCAGTTTCAGGGGAAGAAACGTGTACTTTTTTTTTTTTTTATTGAAAAGCCAACTTTATTTCTATGATAGACAAAACATTATACATAACAGGATAATATAAGGCAAAAGCTGCCTTTTGAGAGTTTTGGTAACATTTATGTGTCTGAAACGTGTACTTTTCTATCACTAAGTTACAGTTGACACAATTAGCATGGAGAAAAATTTAATTCAGTTGAAACAGAAGGGGAAGCTTAAGTTGCACATTGTAGAATATAATTTCTCATAGATTAACAGAATTTAATTGACCTTCCTTTTGTGATTATTAAGAACTCGCATTTTAGAAATGCATATCACCAGCATTTCCATACAAACTTTCTCAGTTTCAGGACTCCTTACTTCTTCCTCTTCTTCTTCTTTTTTTTTTTTTTAAGTTTTTATTTATTTATTTGGCAGACAGAACACAACGAGGCAGAGAGACAAGCAGAAGGAGAGAGAGAAACAGGCTCACCGCTGAGCAGAGAGTCTGACTTGCAGCTCAATCCCAGGACCCTGGGATCATGGCCTGATCCGAAGGCAGCGGCTTAACTGACTGAGCTGCCCAGGAGCCCCAAGGACTCCTTACTATTCAGTTGAGAGAATGGGGCGTCATTTAACTTGTTTCAACAGGCAACTCCTTATGATACTCAGACATTTTCCACTTCAATCAGTGCAAAGACTTGGAAGTGTTGAAAGAGGACTACTAATCCTCATGTGTCTCCTCCCCCCCAACCTCCTTTCCCAACCAAAAGATCCAATCAGTCATGAATATTATAGTCATTATCTTAATCGATTTTGGGATTAGGGGTTTATAGATGTGACCTTGGATATAAAAAGAAAATAATCCAAAGAAGAATAATTTCAAGTGCATGAAGATAATCATTTCAGCTGAAGTATAACTAAGAAATAAAGGAAGAGTAGATGCACCTTCGTGTTCAATAATAGAGTGGCTGAATTATGATACCTTAATGATGATCACAAAAAGTATACTGATACAACAATAAAATCATTATTTTGCTTTCAAATACTTAAAGCTTTATAGTGGCCAGCATGGAGGCTAAAAGTCATCCCCACTCCTCCCTGACAACAAGTAAAAAGCTCAACAAACCGGAAAGTCAACAGCCCTCCTTAGATCCATCAGGGAAGTGGGGTCACAGGGCAAAGCACTGCCTTCAAACATTGGAGAAATCAACAGGCCCGTATAGAAGATTACAATCTACCAGAACAGAAAGCCACACACAGAAAAACCTTCACTAGAATTCGTAGGAAGGCAGGAAAACCTGGGCTGTAATTGTTCAATTGCTGAAGGCTCAGTGTGGATTTCTGAGAAATAAAAACTCCAGGGGGTGGGGGGATGGGGAACCACACATTTTTAGGAATTTTACCTCATGAGTTTGACCAGGTTCTCACAGTGACTATCAGTAGCAAGAAGTGAGTTGGAATCATTTTGAAATACTCAGAGCATTCTGTTATTAAAAACACTTCCCTCTCAGAGGAACTATTCTACCAGAGTCTAAACTACTGGTGTTTTTCACAGCCTAACCAACCCAGAGGAAGGAAATGTCCAACCTCAGCTGGCTCTCACCTTCCACATGGAGGAAAAGAAAGACCCAAGTCCAACCTACTCTAGCAATTTTGTCTCATCTCGGGGCAAAAGTGGACTGAGAAGCATTTGTGAGGTTCACAGTACAGAGACACAGACTCACCAGAAGACTGAAACCAAATAATAGGACTACAGAATGCTTCCTCACCCCAACACTCACCACCACACATTACTAAAGGCTGGCGTATGAGAGGCCTACGTGCCACAGTTCCTTTTACCTGGTACATCATGTCTGGCTATCAAGAAAAAGTTACAAGGCATACTAAAAAGGCAACACAATTTGAAGAAACAGCAATGGCAAGGTTGTTGGAATTATCAACCAGAGAACTGAAAACTCTGATCAATATGGTACGGGCTCTAATGGATACAGTAGACATCAGGCAAGAGTGGATTGACAACTTAAGTAGGAAGAAGTAAATTCTCAAAAGAAAAATTTTTTAAATGCTAGGGGAAAAAAAATCACTGTAGCAGAAATAAAGAATGCCTCTGATGGGCTCATCAGCATATGGGATATGGATGAGGAGAAAAATTCAGAGCTTCAGGATAAGACAGTAGAAAAATTCCAAAATGGAAGAAAAAAAGGTAAAGAAGATAGAAAAAAGAAACTAGAACAAAATATTCTGGAAGTGAGATGTAGCTACAAAAGTTTTAACATACATGTAATGGGAATATCAGAAGAAGAGGGAAAGAAAAAAAAATAAGTATTTGAAGTGATAATTGAGAATTTTCCTAAATTAGTATCAGAGACCAAACCACCAGATCTCTCAGAGAACACCAAGCAGGATAAATGACAAAAACCAAAACCAAGCAAGACAAACAAAAACTATACTAAAGCATAATATATTCAAACTTCAGAAAAGCAATGATAAAGGAACAATAAGCCAGAGAATAAAAACGCCTTACTATAGAGGAATAAAGGTAAGAATTACATCCAACTTCTGCTCAAGAACCAGGCACACGAGAAGACAGTGAAGTGAAACATTTAGTGTTGAGAGGGGAAAAAAAATGCCAACCTAGAATTCTGCACCCTGAAAACTTAACCTCCGAAAGTGAAAGAAAAGTAAATATTTTCTCAATTTAACAAAAATTGAGGGAATTAATTGCCAGTGGACCTGCCTTACAAGAAATGTTAAAAGAAGTTCTTTAGAAGGAAAAAATAGAGGTCAAAAAAACTCAGACCTCCATAAAGAAAGGAAGACCATCAGGGAAGCAATACATCAAGGTAAAATAAAAGCTTTTATTTTTCTTACTTTTAGTTGATCTAATAATAATTTGTTCAAAATAATAATAGCAACAATGTACTTAATTATGTGTGTTTATATACATATATATGTATAGTATGCTTATTGTAGAAGTGAAATGAGCAATGATACAAGGGATATATGGGCATAATTAGGATTACTTATGTTATTATAAGGTACTTGCACTACTTGCACTATTTGAAAATGGCTTGTATTATTATATTGCACAAGTCTAGGACAGCCACTAAAAGAGTTTTTTTTTTAAAGTAATATAACTGATATGCTACAAAAGAAAATAAAATGGAATCCCATAAAATGCTCAATTGAAACTACAAAAGGTAAAAATAAAAAAAAAAAAAGAATAACACTAAAAAAGGTGGGGCACCTGGGTGGCTCAGTTGGTTAAGCATCTGCCTTTGGCTCAGGTCATGATCCCAGGGTCCTGGGATCAAGACCCACATCAGGCTCCTTGCTGAGCAGGGAACCTGCTTCTCCCTCTGCCTGCTCTGCTTGCTGCTGCTCCCCCTGCTTGTGATCTCTCTCTCTGACAAATAAATAAATAAAATATTTTTAAAAAACTACAAAAGGGAGAGGAAGATAAAAACAGGAACAAAGAACAAAGGTACTAAATGGAAAATGGATAGTAACAACTATGGTAGGTATCAATCCAAAAATATCAATAATCACTTTAAATGTTAATTGTCTAAATATACCAACTAAAAGAGATTATTAGAGTGGATCAAAATACAAGATCTAACTATATTTTATCTATAAGAAACTTATTTTAGGGGTGCCTAGGTAGCTCAGTCGGTTAAGTATCTGCCTTCAGTTCAGGTCATGATCTTGGGGTAATGGAATTGAGACCTGCATCAGGCTCCCTGCTCAGTGGGTGGTCTGCATTTCCTTCTCTCACAGCCGCTCCCCCCATTCATCTCTCTTTCAAATAAATAAAATCTTAAAAAAAGAAACTTATTTTAAATATAAAGACACTTATAGAAATTAAAAGTAAAGGGATGGCGAGATATATATATACCAAGTGAGATTAATTACTAATAAAAAGAAAATTTTCAGGCTCTTAAAATATATGTGTCTAACAACAGATGTCAAAATGCCTGAGGCAAAAAACTACTAGAACTACAGGGAGAAATAGATGAATTCATTATTACAGCTGAAGAATTCAACACCCTCTTCAGAAATCAGAGGATCTGGGTGCCTGGATGGTTCAGGTGGTTAAGTAACTGCCTTCGGCTCAGGGCATGATCCTGGAGTCCCAGGATAGAGTCCAGGGATCGAGTCCCATATGGGGCTCCCTGCTCAGTAGGGAGTCTGCTTCTCCCTCTAACTTCTCCATTCTCATTCTTTCTCTCAAATAAATAAATATAAATAAAATCAGAAAAAAAAAAAAAAGAAATGGGCAGAGCCAGTGGAAAACCAGTAAGGACATAGTTGAACACCATTAGTCAAGTGGACCTAGTCAACATTTATCAACTATCTCATTCAAACACAACAGAATACACATTCTGGATAAAGAACATATACCAAAAAATCCCCCATAATTAACATTACACTTAATGGTGAGAAACTATAAGTTGTCCTGCTAGATTAGGAACAAGACAAGAGTGTCCCTTCTCAATACCATATTGGAGGTCTTAGGTAATGCAATAAGACAATAATAGGAAATAAAAATTATACTGATTGGGAAGGATGAAATAAAAACTGTCTTTGTTTGTAATTGACATGATCATTTATGTAGGGAACAAAAACTGTCAAAAAATTCCTGGAAATAATAAGCAATTAATGCAAAGTTCCAGTATACAAGGTTAATATACAAAAGTGAATCACTCTCCTGTATACTAGCAATGAAAAAATGGAATTTGAAGTTAAAAACACAATACCATTTACATTAGCACCCCATAAAATGAAATGCTTAGTTATAAATCTAACAAAATATTTATAACATCTATATGAGGAAAATTATAAAACCCAAAGGTAATATGTCAGAACAGCTAAATAAATGAAGAGATATTCCATGCTTATGGATAGGAAGACTCAATATTGTCACAATGTCAGTTATTCTCACCTTGATCTATAGACTCAACAAAATCCCAATAAAAGTTCCAAAAAGTTATTTTGTGGATATCAACAAACTGATTCTATATTTCATGTAGAGATGTCAAAGACTCAGAAAAACCAACACAATACTGAAGAAGAGCAAAGTCTTACTGATAAAAATCAACTTCAAGACTTACTACAAAGCTACAGCAATCAAGACAGTACGATTGGCAAAAAAATAGACAAGTAGATCAATGAGACAGAATAAACATCCCATAAATATACCTACATAAATATAGTCATATAGCCAACTGATCTTTGACAAAGAAGCAAAAATATTCTTTTCAACAAATGGTGCTGCAACAACTGGATAACCACATATATTTAAAAAAAAAAAAAATCTAAGGGCACCTTGGTGGCTCGGTGGGTTAAGCCTCTGCGTTCTGCTCAGGTCATGATCTCAAGGTCCTGGGATCGAGCATCAGGCTCTCTGCTCGGCAGGGAGCCTGCTTCCCCCTCTCTCTCTGCTTGCCTCCGCCTACTTGTGATCCCTCTCTCTCTGTCAAATAAATAAATAGAATTAAAAAAAATAATAATAATCTAGACGGAGCCCTTACACCCTTCAAAATTAACTCAAAATGGATCATAGACCTAAATATAAATCCTATTATAATACAGATGACAACATTGGAGAAAACCTAAATGACCCTGGATATGACAAAGATTTTTTTTTTTTTTTTTTTTTTTTTTATACACCAAAAGGCACGCTCCATGAAAGAAAATATCAATAAGCTGGGCTTCATTAAAACTGAAGGCTTCTGCTTCACAAAAGACATTGTCAAGAAGATAAAAAGAGATAAGCCACACACTGGGAGAAAAAAAAAAAAATTGCAAAAGACATATCTGATAGAGGACTGTTATTAAAAATATATACGAGATTGGGGAGGAGTCAAGATGGCGGAGAAGTAGCAGGCTGAGACTACTTCAGCTAGCAGGAGATCAGCTAGATAGTTTATCTAAAGATTGTAAACACCTACAAATCCAATGAGAGATCGAAGAGAAGAAGAACAGCAATTCTAGAAACAGAAAATCCACCACTTCTGAAAGGTAGGACTGGCAGAGAAGCGAATCCAAAGCGAGGGGAAGAATGACCATGGGGGGAGGGGCCGGCTCCTGGCAAGCAGCGGAGCAACAGAGCACAAAATCAGGACTTTTAAAAGTCTGTTCCGCTGAGGGACATCGCTCCAGTGGCTAAACCGGGGTGAAGCCCACGTGGGGTCAGCATGGCCTCAGGTCCCGCAGGGTCACAGAAGGATGGGGGAGTCTGAGTGTCGCAGAACTCGCAGGTATTAGAACAGGGAAGCCAGCTACAGAGACAGAGCCGAGGAGTGAGCTCTCAGCTCAGGGTTACCTTGAACCAGTCGCAGGCTGGGTGAGCTCGGAGTGCAGCTGGAGGCCAGGGAAACGGGAGTAATTGGGCGCTGTTCTCTGAGGGCGCACTGAGGAGTGGGGCCCCGGGCTCTCAGATCCTCCAGGCAGGAGACCAAGAGGCTGCCATTTTCATTCCCGACCTCTGGAACTGTACGGAAAGCGCTCAGGGAACAAAAGCTCCCAAAAGCAAACCCAAGCGGATTACTCAGTCCGGCTTCTGGTAAGGGTGGTGCAATTCCGCCTGGGGCAAAGACACTTGCAAATCACTACAACAGGCCCCCTCCCCAGAAGATCAACAAGAAATCCAGCCACGTCCAAGTTCACCTACCAAGGAGTGCAGTTTCAATACCAAGGAGAGCAGCGGAATTCCAGAAGAGGAGAAAGCAAAGCACGAAACTCTTGGATTTCACCCCATGATTCTTTAGTCTTGCAGTTAATTTAATTTTTTATTCTTTTTCAATTTTTTCCCTTCTGCTAAATTTTTTTAACTTTTACCCTTTTCTTTTTTAACGTTTTTAAAACTAGCTTATGTAATATATGTATAAATTTTTTCTTTTTTATATTTTTTCTTTATTCTTTTTTTTAATTGTTTCTTTTCTTTTCTTTCTGAACCTATTTTTACCCACTTTCTCCCCCCTCATGATTTGGGATCTCTTCTGATTTGGTTAAAGCATATTTTCCTGGGTTTGTTGCCACCCTTTTAGTATTTTACTTTCTCCTTCATATACGCTTTTTTAAAAAAGATTTTTATTTATTTATTGGCAAGAGAGACAGTGAGAGAGCATGAGCGAGGAGAAGGTCAGAGGGAGAAGCAGACTCCCCGTGGAGCTGGGAGCCCGATGAGGGACTCGATCCCGGGACTCCGGGATCATGACCTGAGCCGAAGGAAGTTGTCCAACCAACTGAGCCCCTGCGTTCCTCCTTCATATACTCTTATCTAGACAAAATGACAAGGTGGAAAAATTCACCACAAAAAAAAAAGAACAAGAGGTAGTACCGAAGGCTAGGGACCTAATCAATACAGACATTGGTAATATGTCAGATCTAGAGTTCAGAATGACGTAGAGATAAGCCAGTGGATGCAGTGTGTGGCTCTGTCCAACTAAGGAGATAAGTCTTCCAAATTTGGTGGGTCCAGATTCTTGGAGCCACCAGCACATACCTTCACTGTTGTAGCTACTTCCTGGTATGTAACAAAAATCATCTCCAAACTTGGTGGCTTACTCCAATTACCTTCTTGTTTATCTGTTCACAATCCTGTAATTTTGGTAAGGCTTGGCTGAGACAGTTCAACTCTGATCTACATGGCTGATAGTTTTGACCTGGACTCCAGGATGCACTTGCAAGATGGCCCCACTCTCATGGCTGGGAAGGTGGTGTTAACTGTTGGCTCGAAGCTCAGCTAAGGCTGTTAGCCAGGGGCCTCAGTTCCTCTCTGTGTTGTCTCTCCATATGTCTAGATTAGATATCTCTCAGAGGGGCAGTCAAACTTCTTCCACGGTGACTGTCTTCTTCATGTGTGAATAAAAAAAAAAAAAAAAAAAAAAAAAAAAAAAAAAAAAAAAAAAAAAAAGCTGTCAGGTCCTTTTAAGGCTTAGCATGGAAACTGGTACCCTGTCACTTCGTCTATGTTCAATGGGTTAAAGAAGATCACAGAATCAGCTTCGATTCAAAGGGAAAGGGAAAATGCAGGGGTGTATGAACACTGGGAGTATGGTTCATTCAGAAGAACCACTGTCAAAGATAAGTCCAGGCTCCTTCAAGTTTTTACTAAAAGTTGAACTTCCACTAACCTTTCTAGCCAGCAAATAATGAGGTGATGTTGAGCATTGGCCTAGGAGTCAAGACACTGGAAGTTCTTACCTAGTTGGACTATTCATTAACTTCAGAGATTTGGAGAAGTGACCAGATTCTAAAGTTTGTCTGGATGAACTTTAAAGTAACCTCTGGTTTGAAAGTCAAAGTCTAAAGTCTTGGTAGGTTTCAGTTCCCAGGGAAGTCTTTACATTCTCCTTCATGAGTCTATCCCATTCTTTTTGAGCTGGTCTATCTTGATCTGCAACTGCCAAAAGGCCAACACAGTTATTTACTTAATTCCTGAGCTCTGCTGATCTCAGTCCCTCTGATTTGTCCTTTTGACCTGCTTTTTGCGAGCTGGATAACCTTGGGAAGCCACACAACTTCTCTTATTCTAGGTGAAATGGGGATAAGAAACCCAGATTTATAGGCTGTCTTGAAGACTGATAGGAGAAGGAGCACAAAATTGCTTTGCAAAATGGTACTGGGATGAGATGGCATTGTCCAGCCACTCTAATGCCGCCAGCACTAGCATGTCATATTCAGGTTGTTCTTTTCATCTCCAGTCCTGGTGACAACCACTTACTAACCAACTTTGATTCTTATTTTTCCATTTTATACTGAGGGAATACATCTGTCACTCTCAAGACATTCTAAGACTCCAGGATTTCCTTGCTGATAACCCTTGACAATCCAATGGAATTATATAGCCTGCACCTACAGTAGGCAAACTCACAACCAGGGCTGAGATGGAGTGGAGCAGAATTATACAAATGAAAAGGAAAGGAGGGGTTTTAAAAAATACTTTCTGAAAGTTAAAAATAAAAACATCTTAAACAATATTTTGTAAGGTGTCATCTTCAGATAGTTTACCCAACCAGACAGCAACTCAGGAACAAGGATTTTGTCCTTTATTTTTTTTAATTTCTACCCATTCAGTGACTAGAAAAAGTGCCCAGCAACAACAACAACAAAAAAAATCAGTTAATGCTTTTTGAATCGAATGAATGAGAAGAACCTTGAATTGTGAAGAGGCTCAGACAAAAGGCTTATTATTTGATTTAAAAAATGAACATGTAAGTGCTGGAGAAAAACCTCAATTGGTATCTTTTGGATAGGTTATTTAAACCAAACCTTTTACACTGTGGGGTGTTATTTTTTTTGTTTTATGACTGTTATAGTGGAATTATTAATTTGATTTATTATAACCTGATTTATAATCATCTGAATTGTGACTTTAACTTTTGAAAAGGACCCATAAACTCTTCATGGGTTTGGTCTCACAGAAAGCAGAGGAAGCAAAATATGCCCAGAACAAACTGCTGAGTCACATGTTATGTCTTTTCCCTTAGCCAACATTCCTAATCCAGTATCACTGACAATTCAGAACGGAGCAATATCTAACCTGATGTGATGGCAGCATCCATGAATACGCCCCCTATTACTGAAGAGTACATGTCACCAATGTGTGAGATAAACGGTTCTTGGATATTGCTTTGACCTATTCTGATGGTGTTCAGATTCAATGAGGTAAAACCATGAGAAACTCAGCTGTGTCAACCCCTCCTAGGTGACACATGGAGAAATCAAGTGTGCACAATCTTAGCAAGAAGAAGTTGCCTTGTTTGTATTTTCTGGAAGTGGAGGAGAAGAGAAAAACAAAATAGTAGTCAGTGAACAACATTTTTGTACCAAGCATTGTGTTCAATCCTTTCTCTACTCATTTACTCCTTAGAATGAATAGCCTAATGTGAGTTTCTCTCCATTTTATAAATGAAGAAAACAGAGGCTTGGAGAATTGAGTCACCCACTTAAGATTACATAGCTAGTAAGGGGAAAGGACTGGGATTCAGACCCTCTGCTTTTGCCCTCATTCTGTCCTGCTTCTATAGAGTCACTTCCAGCTTTGGCCTCACCACATTTTACTATCAGTTGGCCCTGTTTTTATAAGGTTACAAGAACATCATATATTTCTGCAACTCCTACATTACAGTACAACCACAAGCACAAACCTGAGGGGAAGCCACACAAAACCAGACTGCTTCTGGTGATCTTCACACAGTCCATTGCGTTTTCTTCCTTACTCTGTGTGTTACTCTGTGTGTTACTCAGTGTGTTGAGATCTTTTCCCCAGTTCAGATGTCACCTCCTCCAGTGAGCCTTCTCTGATCCTCCCCTCATCTCTACTGCCCAGTCCTTCCTGGTATCTCCCATAATGTCCTGCCTGTATTGCTATTGTTAATTATTATTATCTACTTAGGGATCCATCTCCTGCACTAGACTGTGAGCTCTCTGAGCTCAGGCCTATGTCTGAATTCTCAGCTAGACTGTGACTTTTCTGAGGATCAAGACTGTGTCCTCATTCTGTTTGTAACTTCAGTTGTGGGCATAAACTAGCACAGAGTAGGGACTCAGTGAAGTCTACTGATTGGATCAAAAACATTACTCAGAATGATTTGAAAATGTGTGTCTCATGGAGGGGACATCAATTTAGAGAAAGAAATTTAGAGAAAAGAAGGAACATTAAGACATAGAAAGAAGGGTAATATAAAGGGAAGTACTTAGTAATGTTCTCTGTGGTATTTGAATTATTCAATTTTGGTTAAACAGAAAAAACAATAGGATTCAGTTCTTTCCAGTTATTCACTAAGATGATTTTAATAATTGCCTAATTGACACATATCCTATGTCTAAGTGATATCAGGGGTTTCCCAGTTAACATATGGGAAAAAAACAAAAAAACTATCAGCTCTAAGTCTTCCTTAAAGATTAACTGAAAGCAGTAAACTATGTCTTCAAATCATCTTAATAAAATACAAGATCTTAATTATAGATTAACCCAATGGGTGGTTCATTTTCATATTCCAGGACATATGTTAATTTATGTCACATGAATCCTAAATGATAATTCACCTTGTTATTTTCTTTGTTATTGTTTACTCCTTATTGTTGTTATTTTAGCTACTCAGCATCCAACTTTCCTTTCTCCAATAATACACTCCATTATTTTAGGGGTGGGGTATTTCTTATCCTGTATAGGTGTCTTGGTGGAGGAGGTCCTACGTACAAAGAGAATTAACACCTCAGATTTTCTGACCCAGAGCTGCCAGGTGGGTGGACACACGAGCTAGGTAGCCATCTAAGACTTAGCCAACTGGATGTTCTTGAGACTTTGAACTTGAAGATGTGTAGGACGGTGGAAGTTCTTTCATTGTCATGGAAGTCTTTGTATGCTGACCCATGTGTTCTGCTCTATGACTTTTCTAGGCCTCCCAGTGCTACCTTAGATCTAATTTTCTCATTGTTTTCCAGGACTGCATCTCCAACCTTCCACTGATTTTGGGAATCTGGAATTCTCTGCATGAGTCATCTTTACCTAAATAGCCAGTCAATTTCTGTTGCTTAAAACTGAGAATTTTGTCTGAAATACCGAGTCTCCATTTAGGACATACATTTACATGTAGATAAGTAAAAGAATTTGCATTCTTGTGTCATGATTAGTAAGAATTAGTGTTCTCTAAGAATTATTTTGAGATTCATTTTTCTAGAAAATTACAAGATATAGAAGCAAAACTGTGTGATGGACTTCTCCATTTAAATGAATAGTTTTTGTGGGACATCATATAATCTATATTTATTTTTTATAATTTATTTTTTTTATTAACATATAATGTATTTTTAGCCCCAGGGGTACAGGACTGTGAATCGCCAGGTGTACACACTTCACAGCACTCACCATATCACATACCTTCGCCAATGTCCATAACCCAACCACCTTATCCCCACCCCACCCCCCACCGCCAAGCAACCCTCAGTTTGTTTTGTGAGATTAAGGGTCTCTTGGGGCACCTGGGTGGCTCAGTGGGAGATTAAGGGTCTCTTATGGTTTGTCTCCCTCCCAATCCCATCTTCTTTCATTTATTCTTTTCCTACCCCCCAAACTCCCCACGTTGCCTCTCAACTTCCTCATATTAGGGAGATCATATCATAATTGTCTTTCTCTGACTGACTTATTTCACTAAGCATAATACTCTCTAGTTCCATCCGTGTAATCACAAAAGGCAAGATTGCATTTTTTGATGGCTACACAGTATTCTATTATATATATATATATACCACATCTTCCTTCTCTAGTCATCTGTTGAAGGACATGTAGGTTCTTTCCATAGTTTGGCTATTGTGGACATTACTGCTACAAAAACTTTGGGTGACGTGCCCCTTCCGATCACTACGTTTGTATATTTAGGATAAATACCCAATAGTGCCATTGCTGGGGCATAGGGTAGCTCTATTTTCAATTTTTTGAGGAAAATCCATGCTGTTTTCCAGAGTGGTTGCACCAACTTGCATTCCCACCAACAGTGTAGGAGGGTTCCCATTTCTCTGCATCCTCACCAGCATCTGTCATTTCCTGACTTGTTAATTTTAGTCATTCTGACTGGTGTGAGGTTGTATCTCATTGTGGTTTTGATTTGTATTTCCCTGATGCCGAGTGATGTGGAACACTTTTTCATGTGTCTGTTACCCATCTGGATGTCTTCTTTGCAGAAATGTCTGTTCATGTCCTCTGCTCATTTATTGATTTGATTATTTGTTCTTTGGGTCTTGAGTTTGCTGAGCCCTTTATAGATTTTGGCTTGCTGAGCCCTTTATAGATTTTGGATACTAGCCCTTTGTCTGATATCTTCAAATTTGTAGAAGATATCTGCAAATATCTTCTCCCACTCTTTCAGTTGTCTTTTGGTTTTGTCAACTGTTTCTTTTGCTGTGCAAAGGCTTTTGATCTTGATGAAGTCCTAATAGTTCATTTTGCCCTTGCTTCCTTTGCCTTTGTCAATATTCCTAGGAAAAAGTTGCTGTGGCTGAGGTCGAAGAGGTTGCTTCCTGTATTCTCCTCATAGATTTTGATGGATTCCTTTCTCACATTAAGGTCCTACATCCATTTTGAGTCTTTTTTCGTGTGGTTTAAGGAAATGATCCAGTTTCATTTTTCTGCATGGGGCTGTCCAATTTTCCCAACAGAAGTTGCTGAAGAGACTGTCTTTTATCCATTGGACATTCTTTCCTGCTTTGTTGAAGATTAGTTGACCATAGAGTTGAGGGTCTATTTCTGGGCTTTCTATTCTGTTCCATTGATCTATGTGTCTGTTTTCATGCCAGTATCATACTGTCTTGATGATGACAGCTTTGTAATAGAGCTTGAAGTCTGGAATTGTGATGCCACCAACTTTGGTTTTCTTTTTCAATATTCCTCTGGCTATTCGAGGTCTTTTTATGGTTCCATATAAATTTTAGGACTATTTGTTCCATTTCTTGGAACAAAATGGATGGGATTTTGATAGGGATTGCATTATACGTGTAGATCGGTTTAGGTAGCATAGCATTTTCACAATATTTGTTTTTCCAATCCATGAGCATGGGACATTTTTCCATTTATTTGTCTCAATTTCTATCATGAGTACTTTATAGTTTTCTGAGTATAGAGTCCTTGCCTCTTTGGTTAGGTTTATTCCTAGTTATCTTATGGTTTGGGGTGTAACTGTAAATGAGATTGACTCCTTAATTTTTCTTTCTTCTGTCCTTGTTGTTGGTGTAGAGACATGCAACTGATTTCTGTGCATTGATTTTATATCCTGACACTTAACTGAATTCTTGTACAAGTTCTAGCAGATTTGGAGTGGAGCCTTTTGGGTTTTCCACAAATAGTATCATATCATATCATATCATCTGTGAAGAGTGATAATCAACTTATTCTTTGGATTTGGATGCCTTTAGTTTCTTTTTTGTTGCCTGATTGCTAAAGCTTGGACTGCTAGTACTATGTTGAATAGCAGTGATGATAATGGATATCCCTGCTGTGTTCCTGACCTTAGTGAAAAAGCTTTCAGTTTTTCTCCATTGAGAATGATATTCACGGTGGATTTTTCATAGACGGCTTTGATGATATTGAGGTTAATATATGGTTCTTGTTCATTCTTTTATTAATGTACTGTATCACATTAATTGATTTGCGGATATCTAACCAACCTTGCAGCCCTGTTGCAACCAGCCAGTTGACATGGTGAATAATCCTTTTAAAATACTGTTGGATACTATTGGCTAGTATTTTGGTGAGAATTTTTGCATCTGTGTTCATCAAGGATATTGGTTTGTAATTCTCTTTTTTGATGAGATCTTTGTCTGGTTTTGGGATCAAGGTGATGCTGGCCTCATAAAATGAGTTTGGAAATTTTCATTCCATTTCTATTTTTTGGAGCAGTTTCAGGAGAATAGGAATTAATTCTTCTTTAAATGTTTGGTAGAATTCCGCTGGGAAGACGTCTAGCCCTGGGCTCTTGTTTGTTGGGAGATTTTTGATGACTGCTTCAATCTCCTTACTGGTTATGGGTCTGCTCAGGTTTTCTATTTCTTCCTGGTTCAACTGTGGTAGTTTATACATCTCTAGGAATGCATCGATTTCTTCCGGATTGTCTAATTTGCTGGCATATATTTGCTCATAATATGTTCTTATAATTGTTTGTATTTCTTTGGTGTTGGTTGTGATCTATCCTCTTTCATTCATGATTTAATTTATTTGAGCTCTTTTCTTTTTGATAAGTCTGGCCAGGAGTTTATCAATCTTATCAATTTTTTTAAAGCTTTTATTTATTTATTTGACAGACAGAGATCACAAGTAGCCAGAGAGGCAGGCAGAGAGAGAGGAAGGGAAAAAACAGGCTCCCTGCTGATCAGAATGCCCAATGGGGGGTTCAATCCCAGGACCCTGGGATCATGACCTGAGCTGAAGGCAGAGGCTTTAACCCACCGAGACACCCAGTGCCCCAATCTTATTAATTCTTACAAGGAACCAAAGTTTTATTGTTTTATTGTTTCAAGGAACCTAGTTTTATTGTTTTGTTCTATTTTTGTTTTGTTTGTTTGTTTTTGTTTCTATTTCATTGACTTATGCTCTGATATTTATTATTTCTCTTCTCCTGTTGGGTTTAGGCTTTCTTTGTTGTTCTTTTCCAGCTTCTTTAGGTGTATGTGTAGGTTGTGTATTTGAGATCTTTCTTGTTTCTTGGGAAAGGCTTGTACTGCTGTATATTTTCCTCTTAGGACTGCCTTTGCTGTGCCCCACAGATTTCTAAGTGTTGTGTTTTCATTATCATTGGTTTCCATGGATTTTTTTCAATTCTTCTTTAATTTTCTGGTTAACTCATTCATTCTTTAAAGGATGCTCTTTCATCTCCATGTATTTGGGGTCTTTCCAAATTTCCTCTTGAGACTGAGTTCTAGCTCAGACCATTGTGTTCTGAAAATATGCAGGATATGATCCCAGTCTTTTGATACTGGTTGAAACCTGATTTATGACCCAGGATGTGATCTATTCTGGAGAATATTCCATGTGCACTGGAGAAGAATGTGTATTCTGTTGCTTTGGGGTGTAATGTTTTGAATACATCTGTGATGTCCATCTGTTCCAGTTTGTCATTTAAGGCCTTTATTTCCCTGTTGATCTTTTGCTTGGATGATCTACCCATTTCAGTGAGGGGAGTGTTAAAGTCCCCTTCTATTATTGTATTATTGTTGATGTGTTTCTTTGATTTTGTTATTAATTGGTTTATATAGTTGGCTGCTCCCATGTTAGGGGCACAGATTTTTTTAAATTGTTAGATATTCGGGGAACCTGGGTGGCTCAATGGGTTAAGCGTCTGCCTTTGGCTCAGGTCATGATCTCAGAGTCCTGGGATCCAGCCCCACACCAGGCACTCTCCTCATCAGGGAGCCTGCTTCCCCCCCATCTCTCTGCCTGCCTCTCTGCCTACTTGTGATTTCTCTGTCAAATAAAAAAAAATTCTAAAATTGTTAGATCTTCTTGTTGGACAGACTTTTTGAATATGATATAGTGTCCTTCCTCATCTCTTATTATACTCTTTGGCTCAAAATCGAATGGATCTGATATAAGGATTGACACCCCAGCTTTCCTTTGATGTCCACAAGCATGGTAAATTGTTTTCCACCCCCTCACCTTAAATCCAGAGGTGACTTTGGGCCTAAAATGACTTTCTTGTAGACAGCATATTGATGGCTTTTGTTTTTTTATCCATTCTGATACCCTTTGTGTTTTGATTGGGGGCATTTAGCCCATTTACATTCAGGGTAACTATTGAGAAATATGAATTTAGTGTCATTGTATTGCCTGTAAGGTGACTATTACAGTATATTGTCTCTGTTCCTTTCTGATCTACTAACTTTAGGGTTTCTCTTTGCTTAGAGGACCCCTTTCAATATTTCCTGTAGAGCTGGTTTGGTGTTTACAAATTCTTTCAGTTTTTGTTTGTCCTGGAAGCTTTTTTTCTCTCTTCCTATTTTCAATGATAGCCTAGCTGGATATAGCATTCTTGGCTGCAATTTTTTCTCATTTAATGCTCTGAATATATCATGCTGGTTCTTTCTGCCCTGCCAGGTCTCTGTGGATAAGTCCACTGCCAATCTAATATTTTTAACATTATAAGTTACGAAGTTCTTGTCCCGGGCTGCCTTCAGGATTTTCTCTTTGTCACTAAGGCTTGAAAATTTTACTATTAGATGATGGGGTGTGGACCTATTGTTATTAATTTTGAGAAGGGTTCTCTGTGCCTCTCGGATTTTTATTTTGATGCTTGTTCCCTTTGCCATATTGGGGAAATTCTCTACAATAATTCTCTCTGGTATACCTTCTGCTCCTCTTTCTCTTTCATCTTCTTCTGGAATCTGAATTATTCTAATGTTTCATCTTATGGTATCACTTATCTCTTGAATTCTCCCCTCATGGTCCAGTAGTTGTTTCTCTCTCTTTTGCTCAGCTTCTTTATTCTCTGTCATTTGGTCTTTTATGTCACTAATTCTCTCTTTGCATCATTTTTCCTAGCAGTAAGAGCCTCCATTTTTTATTGCACCTCATTAATAGCTTTTTTCAATTTCAGCTTGGTTAGATTTTAGTTCTTTTATCTCTCCAGAAAGGGCTTTGATTTCTCCAGACAGGGTTTCTCTATTATCTAGAACCTTGAGAATCGTCATTCCAATCTCTAGATCTGACATATTACCAATGTCTGTATTGATTAGGTCCCTAGCCTTTGGTACTGCCTCTTGTTTGTTTGTGTTTTGTTTATTTGTTTGTTTTGTTTTATTTTTTTTTTTGGTGAGTTTTTCTGCCTTGTCATTTTATCCAGATGAATATATGAAGGGGAGAGTAAAATATTAAAAAGGTGCCAAAGACCCCAGGAAAATATGCTTTAACCAAATCAGAAGAGGCCCCAAATTTTGGGGGTAAGAGAGAGGATAAAAAGTTCAGGGAAAAAAAAGGAAAAATATAAAAAAGGAAAATATAATTAGACTGGTGAAGAGAACAGAGTCACAGAGTCACCCACTTAATTTGGGAGTCTTTTGGTCTCTTAGAAGAAACTACCTTCCAAAATTTTATAGAATAAAAAAATACACACACACACACACACACACACACACACAATACACAAAATAAGGGTAAACACGATGAAGGGATGGAATATGACAATAAAGATGAAATTTTTAAAAAAATTCTAAAATAGGAGTGGATAAGATAAGTTGATTGGAAGTATAAAGGAATAAAAAGTGGAGAGAATTTACTCAGGCTGGAGACTAGAGCAAAGCCCTGTGCCTGATTTATGGTATATTTTGATCTATTAGAAGAAGTTGTATCCCAGATTATTTTTAGAAGAGAAAACCTTATGTGTATAAATAAAATCAAGTTACATACAATAAAGGATAAAATATGACTATATTAAGGAAGGTTCAAAAATATTTTTATGAGAGGTATTGTTAAAAAATGGTAAAAGGGAAAGATTAAAAATTTTAAAAAATTAGCATAAGAAAAAATAAAATTAAAAAAATTAAATTAACTTTTCAAGACTAAAGAATCATGGGGAGAAAGGCCTGAATTCCATGCTTTGCTTTCTCCTCCTCTGGAATTCCACTGTTCTCCTTGGTAAGTGAACTTGGTCTTGGCTGGATTTATTGCTGATCCTCTGGGGGAGGGACCTACTGCAGTGATTCTCAAGTGTCTTTGCCCAATGCAGAATTTCACCACCCTTACCAGGGTCTGGGTTAAGTAATCTACTCGGGTTCACTTTCAGGAGACTTTGTTCCCTGAATGCTTTCCATAGAGTTCTGGAGGACGGGAAGGAAAAATGGCTGTCTCCCATTCTCTGGCCCAGAGCAGCAGAGAGCTTGGGGCCCCACTCCTCAGTGCACCCTTGGAGGAAAGCGCTCAATCACTCCTGTCTCCCTGGCCTTTGGCCATGCTCCGAGATCACCCAGCCTGCGGCCAAGCTTCTCTGTCTCTGGCACACAGCCCTGTCTGGAGTCTCCAAACCCAGCAGATCCCTGTGCTCTTCCACGGGGGGGGGGGTCGTCCGGATCTTGTGTGATCCACGCAAAGAGCAGTGGCTTGACTGTCCCATGGATCACAGTTTAAGGTAACCCGGAGTTGAGAGCTCACTCCTTGGCTCTTCCAGGGGGGGGTCCTCCAAATCTTGTGTGATCCACGCAAAGAGCAGTGGCTTGACTGTCCCATGGATCACAGTTTAAGGTAACCCGGAGTTGAGAGCTCACTCCTTGGCTCTTCCAGGGGGGGTCCTCCAAATCTTGTGTGATCCACGCAAAGAGCAGTGGCTTGACTGTCCCATGGATCACAGTTTAAGGTAACCTGGAGTTAAGAGCTCACTCCTTTGGCTCTGTCTCTGTAGCTGACTTCACCGCTCTAACACCTGCAAGCTCTGTGACACTCAGACACCCCCGATCCTTCTGTGATCCCACAGGACCTGAGAACACGCTGTCCCAGCATGGCCTTCACCCCGACTTAGCCTCTGGAGCGATGTCCCTCAGTGGAGCAGACTTTAAAAAGTTCTGATTTTGTGCTCCATTGCTCAGCTGCTTGCAGGGAGCTGGCCCCTCCCCCCGCAGTCTATCTTCCTGTGGCTTTGGATTCATTTCTCCACAGGTCCTGTCTTCTAGAAAGTGGTTGATTTTCCACTCCTAGAATTGCTGATCTTCTTCTCTTTGATCTCCTGTTGGATTTGTAGGTGTTTGGAATGGTTTGATAAACTAGCTCATCTCCTGCTACCTAATGTCATCTCAGCCTGCTACTCCTCCGCCATCTTGACTCCTCCTCCTCCTCCACTCATTTTCAGAAAATCTAGCACCTCGTTCTAAATTATGGAGTACATCTTACCTAATATTAAACCTAATAGTGGCATTTTGTGTAATGGGGAAAGAGGTGAGGTCATGAGCACATTTTCACAGGCTTCTCACCTATGAAACTTTATCTCTCTCCAGCCTTTGTACATCGTCCTGCTACGCAAGTTGGATTTACTATCTAGAGAGTTTCCATGATTCTTTATTTTTCCGACGTTATCATTCAAAGACAATTTTTTGAATTCACAAAAGGTTATGGCCTCACATTTTTGTAATGTTGATGTGTTACCAGGATTTACTACTGAAATGTTAATACTGTTCTGATGTTAAAAAGAAAAGAAAAGAAAAGAAAATATATCCAAAGCAGATGACATTGTGATTGAAATGCACAGCTGCAAAGATATTTGCTTGAGTAAATTTAGAAAAGTGATTAAGTTTTTTCCCCTTAAAGCATTTCTTTGTTATCAAGTGTCCATCAGACATATCAAAATGGCTAGCATATTTTTGAAAACTTTTCCAAGTCTGTCCTGAAGTGAAATTCTCATATAAAATGATTTATAATCAAGTTCAAAGTATTAAATCTCCTCATTTAACAGATATTGGAAAGAAAAGACTATTTGGAAATCTTTCTGGAGGAGAAAAACATGTTTTTGGTGTCTACAGTAATATAGCATCTGGAAAACAAGGACATTGGGTTTCTTGTTTCTTAGGTGTTGAGCTGGCATTTCATTCTTAGGGAGGGGCATCCTTCTTTTCTTAGGAATTTTAGATAGATGCGGATTCTCAGGGGCACAGGATACACATTGAATGAATTCAAAATTTTAGGGTAAGAGTTTATATAAAAAATTAATTTATTAGATCAATGCTTTCCTTTTTAAGAAAATAAGAATGCAAAGATCAATAAAAATAGTCTATGTCACAGAAGTTCACTGGGGCTGGCTCTCTGTGGCAATATCCAAATGAAGATCCACAGTGCATCTAGCATACAAAAAGATCTTACTTCTGAGGACAGGCACAATGAGCTTATCTGATAAAAAAAATTTGCATCAAAAAAGTTAAATTTTCACACATATTAAAATTAATAGAATAATCATGACAACTAGGACTGATGTGCAGGCACAAGATAATTTAGTCAACCTGAAAAAACCCCCAAATCCTTCCAAACTGAAAAACTCTGATGAGTGACAACTAGAAAGTAAAATACCTTATAACCTTTAGATTATCTGGAAACTTAGAACTGGCAGTTCTAAACATATAGAAACATTCCAATATGGATGTTCAAAAGGTAAACAAATGATCTCTGATAGCAGAGACTGAATTTGGGGTCAAGAAATGGTTAAAATTAGATGGGGAAGATCTACCAGGCATTTCTCCTTTGTGTCTGGTAGCAACACCCCTGTAAGAGGAGTTGAAGGGAATCACAGTGGATGGGTGGGGCAGATTGTGGTTTCATAAACAGCGAATAAGCTCTTTAAGAAGACAGGGAGGTCTCTTTATATTTTAGAAAGATTTCTGAGGGAAGAAGGGTAGAGTTTTAACATTTGGATTCATAACACATTAGTTAAATTGAAAACATTGTACTAAACAACATTCCTTAATAATGCTCATGGAGATATTAACGAAGAAATGAATGATTTTGTTTATTCCACAAATAGTGATTGATTGCTGACCCTGACCCTGTGCTGGGTATAAGCCCAACAATGAGGAATGGTAGAATTGTTTGATAAATATTTAACATCAATAACGGCAGGAGTTGCAGTTTCCACATGGCCCTTGAAACAACAATTTTCTGCAAAATAGAAAAGAATGGGAATTAGAAAACTATGGTCATCACAGTTTAATGGTATGACTTGTTCAGTAAATATGTGTTGGTTTGAATATATGTAAATTGGATACAAAAACAAAACAGAACAAAAATCTGAAATTCTCCTGCAGACAACATCAAGAATTCATAAGTGTTTCGCTCATTCTTTGGGACCTTTTGGTCTCTCATTTCCCTCACTCAGACCTGGTTTCTTGGGCTCTGTCTTCCTGAAGATGTGTATTCAATTTTCTGTCATCAGGAAAACATGATCCTTTCTGGTATGTGACGTATGGGGGGGAATTATAAAGCTCTAAATCCCTGCACTCTTCCCTGGTTAGAATCGTGAAACACATAGCCAGTTCAGATCAGGTTCCCCATTTGTTACTGAGAAAGGGTCTTAGCCATCTGGGGCTATCACATTCTCTTCTTTAAAAAAAAAAAAAATACCCACCCAGGGAGACCTGGGTGACTTAGTCCATTAAGCACGTGCCTTCAGCTCAAGTCCTGATCCCAGGGTCCTTGGATGATAATCAGCCTAGAGACAAGATGGGGCTCCCTGCTCAGCAGGGAGACTGATTATTCTTCTCCCTCTGCCCCATCCCTCTCCCTTTACACCCCTTCCCCTTCTCTCACTCTCTCTTTCAAATAAATAAGCTAAAAACAAAAACAAAAGCAAACAAACAAAAACCCAACCCTGCTCCAAATCGTCAAAAGTACACGTATGTTTTCTACTGGAAACACCCACCTAGGACATCACAAAGCATTCTTTTGAGTATCATTATGGTTTCTTGAATGTTATTTATTCAAGGTCTTATAATCAATATTGGTCATTCTGATCTTGCTAGACAGTCACACTGGGTTGTCTCCAGCATCTGGTGGTATTCATTTTCCAGGGCTGCTACAACAAAGTACCACAAACAAGGTGGCTTAAAATAACAGACATTTATTTTCTGATTTCTTAAGTTCAGAAGTCTAAAATCAAGGTGTTGGTGCTCCCTCTGGACAACCCCCTGACAGAATCCTTTCTTGTTTCTTCTAGCTTCTGGTGGCTCCAGGATCACTTGGCTTATGGCTACATGACTCCAATCTCTGCCTCCATTTTCACATGGCCTTCTCTGTGTCTTTTACTCTTCTGTCTTATATAAATAGAAGACAGTCATTAGATTTATGGACCACCCAGATCATCGAACATGATTTCCTTTTTCTAAGAAATAGTTGCAATCCCATGTTCCTTGGATTCGGATATGGACATTTCTATCATCCAGGCATGCAAACACATTTCTTCTCATTGTTAGAGGTTTTCTATTTTTCTATAGAACTAGCTCTTATTCCATTTTCTGTAATAAACTTTTAACAAGTGCTTCTGGAGGTCAAATATTATGCTAATTATGAGAATACAAAGCTATTTCATATCTCTTGGGTTTGTCCCCAAGGTACAGGTTCCCTTGAATGAGAAAAATGGTGCTCCAAGTGTATGGAAAGCCCATGATTTTAAGGAGCCAGCTTAAGTACTCGCTCAAATGTCCACATTTGGAGCGTCAGAGGATCGAGAGGCCAGTAAATAATCCTACAGATCTCTTGTAAGAAATCTCCATGCCATTTTCCTTTTCAAAGTTTTGTTCCAGGTTTCAGGCACCTAATCTGCAAAAGCATACCAGCCTGAGAGTCAGGTCCCTCAGGTTCTATTTCTGGTTCTGCTACTGGATTGCTGTGGGACCTTGCACACCACAGGGAAGATGGGTGCACTTCCTACAAAGCAAGAGACAAGAGCCTGAGGAGCCCTCTAGGCAAGGCTACTTCATACCCCAGTGAAGCTGGATCCCAGGAACCAAGTGTACCGGTTGGACTCCTCACGCAGAGTCTAGGGATGCTCTTCCTGCTGCCAAAGCCACTGATGTTCGTGTGAAGCTGGAGCTCTGATTTTAGTTTGGTCAAAGGGACCCGGACTCCCTCCTTTGTGTGAATCCTAGAAGTCAAAAGGAAAAGTAGTTTGCATTTTAAAGATTTTATGTATTTATTTGACAGAGGGAAATCACAAGTAGATGGAGAGGCAGGCAGAGAGAGAGAGAGCGAAGCAGGCTCCCTGCTGAGCAGAGAGCCGGATGCGGGACTCGATCCCAGGACCGTGAGATCATGACCTGAGCCGAAGGCAGCGGCTTACCCACTGAGCCACCCAGGCGCCCCAATAGTTTGCATTTTAAAGCCTTGACTTTTTCTTACTGACATGTTCTTGTGGTTCACGTTGCACTAGGGGAAAATGGGCTGGTGGCCCAGAGCAAGGAGTGAAGGGTTGGGAACTCTGGGCCTCTTCCTGGAGGGGGCAGGCGGGGTGCTGTCCAGCAACTTGGGGACTCTGGGAAGGTTAAGTCCCCGCACCTCGCCCCCTAACGAACTACATTTCCAGAGAGGCCTTGACACCCACTGCCTGGGGAGGAGGAAGAAGGAGCTCAGAGCCCCCCGCGAACTAGCGCCTCCGTTGGCATGTCCACGTGGGCTGCGCTCGCATCCGAAGGGCTGACTCGCATCTCTGGCAGGCAGTGCAGCGAGGATTCCGCGTGGACACTGCCTTTTCTGCCCCTGGATTTCGCAGTACCCCCCCCCCCCCCCCCTCCTCCCCAGAGCCTCTGCTGAGGCGGCTGAGGCGGCTGCGGCGGCTGCGGCGCAGGCAATGGGCGTGGCCGCCAGCGGTTGGCGAGGGGTCCGCGCAACAGGGACCCGGATCCTATGCGGTTATTCGCAAGGCGCAGGCACCCCTGCCCTGCCAGCGGGCGTTTTCCAGCGGCGGCGGGACGTTCCCTGGAAGGAGCCACGGGGTTGCGAAGAAGTCCACCCAGAAGGTGCTGGACCCCGAGAAGGACGGGCTGACGCGCCTGAAGCACCTGTAGGCGCTGCTGGGTGAGGCCCGCTCTGGGACCCCGGGTTCGGGCGTTCCTACCCTGATGTGGGCCGGGGGAAGGTGGGGGCTGGGATGCCCACGGCATGAAGGGGGGCGTGGGGGTGGAGTGAGACCCTCCTTTCCAGGGCCCAGCATTGTTCCCGACTGCGGGCAGTCTGGCCTCGGACTCTGCCCTGTCGCCCAGAACGTAAACTCACGCCGGATTTCAGCCTGGTCACCTCAAGGCCGGCGGAGCCGCCACTTTCCTCTCCCTGGCAAATCCTGCACTCCAGGTGCTACACAGACACACACGCACACACACTCACACACAATAAACCGACACCTCCCCCTCTCGTTTTTTAATTTTTATTTCTGACTCTGACACCCGAAGTAGAGTCTCCAAGTGTTCCCAGCCCAGACTTAACTGAACTGTCCTCTCTTCTGTGGGCTCCCTCCCCTTAAATTTTAGTTTTACTTTTGAGTTGGAGTCTTCAGAGAGACCGAGCCTCCCAGTGCTCCCAGGATAAATTTAATTGAGCTGTCATCTATCTTCCCACGCTCCTCTTATTTTTATTTTGGGTCTGGCCGCTTGGGCTTCCTTGTGTGGTTGGTGTGCAGGGGGCTCCTCCTGTTTGTGGAGGGAGGGGTGGCTTTTCTGGGTTCAAGGAGGCTGCTGCTTCTTTCTTGCCAGGATGACAGTGAGAGTTCTTGGCCGCCTTTCGCTTTTGTGGACTGCTGGGTGGAGGTTCTATGGAGCCCAGGGGGCCTGCAGGGACCTGGGATGAAGCTCATCCTGGTGGCTGTGAAGTGTCCGCAAGGCTTCCTGTCACCTGCTGCATGTGATCTCTGGCTGCTTTGCTAGGCTGTGTTCTGTTTTCCATTTCTTTTCCCTACTTAGTCTTGACTTTTGTTTAAGACCAAACACTTGTGCTACCTGTGCTGTCCCTAGGGTTTCTGGAGGCTGAGAACAGGACACCTTGTTTCCTCTGGATGTCTTTTTTATTCTTAAAATGAGGGGAAAAACACACTTGGGGAAATAAGACATAAAAGAATTCATTTTATATGTGAGAATTTTAAATAAAGATCTTGTTCATGAGATTGAAAGTTGCTAATTATTTCTTTTTATACCCTGTGAAGTACCTCAGAGGACACACACACACGGTTCCCAGTGAGGTTATTTACAATCTCAGATTCCTTGAGGTTTACACTATCTCGTTCAGTTTGGAATGAATGCAAATTAATTACTTACTGTTGCGAGAGATTAGTTTTCAAGAGTTGAGAAAGTGAAGTGTGGTGTCCTTGGTAAACTGGCCTGTCTCCTCCCTGTAGTAAAATCTCATGCTCACACAGGTTGCACTGTGCAGAGTTCTAGTGACTGATAAATATTACTGCAGGGACACTTGATAAAGGAACAGATTTGATACTCTGGGACTGTTTCTGTAGTAGAGAATTTGAACTTTTGTTCTGTCCAAGTCTGCAGGATTATGTTGGCTCCATTTTGTAAAGGCCAAATCAATTAAACCTAGATGAGTTTGGCTTCTTAGAGATGCACAGTACCTTGTTACCAGTCTGAGAAAGTAGTTCATTTTCGAGACTGTGTAATTGTGGTTTCACTTTAAGGTGCAGTATTTTATTTTGAGGAACTTTCTTTTTTCACTTCATTGAGCTCATGATGACCTCAGTTTGTAACACAGGCAGGTTCCTTGATATGAGGCTGTTTTTTGTGGATGCATTTGTTTGTGGAATGACCCAGTGTCCTTTCTGGCTGCAGTCTTACCCATAGGGACTACATTTTTGCAAATATGTCTGAAGACTTCTAGTGATAATGTCTCACATAAACTCTGGCCAACAACTGTGGTTTAAAGATGTTAAAGAAATACAGTACATTCATGGACTAGTACCTAGCACATCATATACCCTATTTGTTTGCTACTTAAAGAAAAAGTCAACTTAGGGAAAAAAAAAAATGGCCTCTTGACCTGAAAGACAAGAGTTAGCCAAGAGCAAGAAAACTACTGAAGGAAATGAATAGACATTATTGTTGTATTTTTATTTGCATATTTCTTTTAATACTCTTGATTTTCACATATTTTGTCTTCAAGCAATAATAAAGATGTTCTGTTTTACAAAGATGATACCACTGACCTGGATTTCCAGTCGTTGGCAACATCAATTTGGCTGGTTACTTAGCCTGTCTTTGAACCTCAGTTTCTTTACTCTGTCAGATGGGTATGGTCATGTCTACTTTGTAAAATTTGTTGTGAGTATAAGGTATAAATGACTACAGCTTGCAGCAGGCATGTAATAGTTTCCTCTCCTATTACTGGCCCTCCATCATGAACAGACTAGGAAAAGTATTTTGATAGGTACTTTCCCACACCACCCCTGGTATTTGGATAGTTGCTGTAAATTTGTTCTCTCTTTCTAAAAATTAGTCTGTGTTAAAGACAACACAACTGCGAGACACCCAACGAACTGTGGAAAGTAGAGTAGTTCTCATTCCAGTTAGAACTTATTTAGCTACTTTAATCTGACTGTGTATTGTAGATTGGCCTGATACCATTAATCTTATTTTACAAGGGTGGAGACTGAGGACCAGATAGACCTAGCAAGGGGCCAAGCCGTGGATCTATGTGCACATGGCCTATATGCATTGTGTTAGTTACAGGTAGACCAAAGAGCCATTAGATCCCCTGACTTCCAGTTCTCCATGCATTGTTGAAATCATCAGTGGGAGAGTAAATGAGTCAACAAAACAAAAGAGAAAGCAAAAAAATTCTGTGCATTGCTATCTTATTCCAGCAAAGATGCCATGTTTAATTAAAGGTTGAGTCCCTACTACAAATACCCATCTATAAATGGTATTGATGTAGCAAGAAGAATGATGTACCAGGAAGCATATAGTATGGCATGTAATTAGATAGTGGCTTCTATGTTGGACTCCATTTTAGGATTACAAAGGTTCAGAAAAGATCATGAAGAGTGGCACAAACAGAAGGGCCTTTTGAGGAAGGTTTTCCTCATGCTGGTCCCTTGAAGGGTGTCTAGACTACTGATCCACATGTGTAACTTCAAAATTTTTAGTAGCCACATTTCAGAAAGTAAAAAGAAAGAGGTGACATTAATTTTAATAATGCATTTTATTGAATCCCACAGCTCTAGTTTGAATTATATCAACAGGTAACCAATATAAAACATTATTATTTTTTTGTGTTCTGTTTTTCATATCAAGTCTTTGAAATCCAGTGTGTGTTGGACACTTCTTGCATGTCTCAATTTACACTAGCTGCATTTTAAGGGCTCAGTAGCTGTATGTGGCTAGTGGCTGCATACGGGACAGAGCAAGGTTAGCATTTGGGAAGCGCAGCAGGAAGGCAGTTCCAAGCAAGGGGAGATGGAAGCTGGTAGTGGAAATACACATGGCAATGATGTAGAAAGGTGAAGTACACCTGCCTGCTCCTTCCTCCTGTCCAGTAAGGGAGTCCCAGGGTAACACTGGTCATGAGAAGGAGTGGTAGAATTCTTGCCCTGAGGGTGTTCACAGTGTCAGATATGTGACTAGAGTGGTATGTAGGCAGGGGTAGGGACAGGACAGTGAGTTGGACTGGGGGATCTTGCTAGGGGGAGAGGAGTGACAGCCTGACTGGCAGAAGCTGAGGCAGTTTGGGGGTCAGATCATAAAAGGTGTTGTTCGTCTGAGTTGGAAGCTCCTATTTTACTTTGCAGGTGGGAGGGCCCTCTTGAAGAATGCTTAGCAAGTCAAATGATAAGAATTGAGAGCTGCCTGGCTGTCAGCAGGGCCAGAAAATTGGATTGGGTGTTAGGGGTGATGGTAGGGGTGACCCTGCTGGCAGAGAAAGAAGAGACAAATGACAAGGGTCTGAAAGAAGATACTCCGTGAATGGAGAAGAGGAGTGGGATTTCAAAGGGCCAAGGCAGTGGGAACTAGTGATTGTCTCAATTAAGTAATGAAACAAGTGTTTTGAAGCCAGGTGAGGAGTGATCAGTCTGAAGCAGAAGAGATCTGGGAGAAGAGGCCTCAGTCAAGGCAAATCGAGTGACATTGGGGCTTGGTCCCAATATTTGGAACCAGAGTGGAGAGGAGTCTCTCACAAATGCTCTCTATATATTGATGGAGTAAAATGGACCATTTGGGTCTATTTCCTTTTAAGCATTTGTTACTTTAGATATGGACAAGTTTGCTTACAATTTTTTTTTTTAAAAAGATTTTATTTATTGGGGTGCCTGGGTGGCTCAGTAGGTTGGGCCTCTGCCTTCAGCTCAGGTCCTGATCTCAGGTCCTGGGATCGAGCCCCATATAGGGCTCTCTGCTCGGTGGGGAGCTTGCATCCCTTCCTCTCTCTGCCTGCCTCTCTCTGCCGACTCGTGATCTCTCTCTGTCAAATAAATAAATAAAATCTTTTAAAAAATTATTTATTTATTTGACAGAGAGAGATCACAAATAGGCAGAGAGGCAGGCAGAGAGAGAGGGGGGGGGAGGCAGGCTCTCTGTTCAGCCCACATTGGGCTCTCTGCTCAGCAGAGAGGACCCTGGGGCTCGATCTCAGGACCCTGTGATCATGACCTGAACTGAAGGCAGAGGCTTTGACCCGCTGAGCCACCCAGGAGCCCCTCGCTTACAATTTTAAGTGTTGCCTTTTAAAGTTATTTTATTATTTGCATTTTCCTCTCATTTTTATTAACTACAAACATTTGTTGAAACTGTGTGCTGTAAGTTAGCTTACCATTTCCTGGATGGCTGAATTGTTTCCTTCCTTTTGCTCTCTCTTTCTTTTTTTTCTCTGATCTGAATAATACTGCTTTAAGCATCTTGGGAAGCAGCTTTGTCTCTAATTTGTGTCATTTCCTTAGGAAAGATTCCACTGAAGTCAAATTGCTGAATTTGAACATCTTTATGACTCAGTTGACTGAGTTTCAGTTCAGTTCTCAGTGACTGAGACTCAGACTCATTTCCTAAATGTTGCTCCCAGTGAGCCTACTAGCAGCAAGGATTGAGACTACCATGTGCACTGTAGTCCGACTAGCAATAGACACATTGGTGTAATTTGATCATTGGAGGGAGGCATCTTGGAGAATGGGAGTGCCGGGAGGAGAGTCAGAGGAGTTAAGGGGGGATCCTGGCTAATGATAGGGAAAGACGAATTTGGTGTTAGGGCATTGATTTTGAGAAAAGGGCAAGATCCAAGTGGAGATGTCTGGGAGATTGTGGGACGGGGGGGTCTGGAACATAATAGTAGGGTAGAAAGCTATGGTATTGTTGTCTATTTTCATCCTGGTTCCATCACATCTTCCCACAACCTCTGATGTAGGCAGTGTTCCTACCCTCCACTGAGAGGGTACAGAAACTGAGGCTCAGTGAGCTTAACTGCTTGTCTGTCAGCACCCAGTCAGTTAGCGGCAGAGCTGGGATTCCTGATTCTAAAGGCCGTGTTGTACCTCTGCTAGTTATCTGACCCAAAAGCATATTTATGTATCAGAAAATATATTTACCCACCACACTGGATATTAACATAGAAACAAAAGCCCTAGTGTTTTTGCATGTCTCCCAAAAATATTGCTTGGACTTGTGCTGTTCTCTTCCTAGTCTGTTTTACTAGATTCTTCTAGGGAGACTTAATATCTCTAGGGAGACTAGAGACTTCTAGGGAGGCTATATTTGATTTCAGGATGGCAGAAGATAAAAAGACTCCCTTTGTGTTTTCCTGTTTATTGGCCTCTCTGGGCCTTGGGCAGGCTGAGCCGGTGGTAAAATATTCGCATGGATGTTAGTGCCAAAGGACATTCTACAACCAGAGCAAAGCCCGAGGTGTAATTTCAGGCTCTTCAGGATGTCTTTGCTTGCTCACTTTCCTAATTTTTCATCAGTTACCAACATTTTATATTTGTAGCCTCAGGAACTTGAGATGAACTTAGGACATAGATGTGTGTATCAGAAATACACTACTCCCTGCCTCTAGGGCTCGGGAATGTCTGGACTTCTGATGAGAGAAGTATGAACCAAGGATAAAAGTCCAATGGAACTCAGATGTTTTGTTTGGGACAACTTAAAAAGGCTGACTTCCTCCTTTTATTCTGAGAAGAGAGTTAATTGATAGGTCCAGAATATTTTGATGTAAACTTTTTTTTACCTTGTATTTTGATTTTGTTGGTGTTTTACTTGTAAGTGGGCATGGATCATTTTACTAGCTGTTTAGAATACTGACCTTTCTACAGATAAAACTGTAGATAGTTGTTCATTTTTTTAAAAATTGTCTTTCAAAATGGCAAATTGATTCCATTTAAATTTTAAGTTTTTTTTATTTATTTTTTATTATCAGCATAACAGTATTCATTTTTTTTGCACCACACCCACTGCTCCATGCAATCTGGGCCCTCTATAATACCCAACACCTGGTACCCCCGACCTCCCACCCCCCGCCCCTTCAAAACCCTCAGATTGTTTTTCAGAGTCCATAGTCTCTCATGGTTCACCTCCCCTTCCAATTTCCCCCAACTCCCTTCTCCTCTCTAACTCCCCATGTCCTCCATGCTATTTGTTATGCTCCACAAATAAGTGAAACCATATGATAATGGACTCTCTCTGCTTGACTGATTTCACTTAGCATAATCTCTTCCAGTGCCATCCATGTGGCTACAAAAGTTGGGTATTCATCCTTTCAGATGGAGGCATAATACTCCATAGTGTATATGGACCACATTTTCCTGATCCATTCGTCCGTTGAAGGGCATCTTGGTTCTTTCCACAGTTTGGCGACCATGGCCATTGCTGCTATAAACATTGGGGTACAGATGGCCCTTCTTTTCACGACATCTGTATCTTTGGGGTAAATACCCAGGAGTGCAATTGCAGGGTCATAAGGAAGTTCTATTTTTAATTTCTTGAGGAATCTCCACACTGTTCTGCAAAGAGGCTGCACCAACTTGCATTCCCACCAACAGTGGAAGAGGGTTCCCCTTTCTCCACATACTCTCCAACACATGTTGTTTCCTGTCTTGCTAATTTTGGCCATTCTAACTGGTGTAAGATGGTATCTCAATGTAGTTTTAATTTGAATCTCCCTGATGGCTAGTGATGATGAACATTTTCTCATGTGTCTGATAGCCATTTGTATGTCTTTATTGCAGAAGTGTCTGTCCATATCTTCTGCCCATTTTTTTTGATATGATTGTCTGTTTTGTGTGTGTTGAGTTTCAGGAGTTCATTATAGATCCTGGATATCAACTTTTAAGTTTTTTTAAAGGAGGAATACGTTATTGTACTGTAATATATAAAAGTAGTAGACAATTATGCTCTCTTCAGATTTAAAAGAAATTTCAGTTCCATACACATTTTCTCATGAGTGTATGAGTGAGTGTGTGTGTGTGTGTGTGTGTGTGTGAGAGAGAGAGAGAGAGAGAGAGAGAGAGGGAGAGTGTGTGTGTGTGTGTGTGTCTATCTGTCTGTCTATCTGCTCGGGAGGGCTGTGTATTCAGATATTCATAGGGCAGAATCCCAGAAACTATGCCCCTTGGAGAGGTTGCCAGTGCTTCCTGAGGGAGATGTGGTCTGAGGTGTATTTGGAGTGACGAATATGGTGTTTTCCTGGGGGACAGATTGGGGATGAGGGAATTAGATTGAGAGGAACTAGTGTGAAGGCAATGGTGTGGCCACCATGGAGTTAAGTGCCCTTTGGCTTTTATCCTGTGGTGTGGTAGTTCTTGGGAGCCAGGAAGACCTGAGTAGAGGGCAGGGGCCAGATCCGGTTTTGCCCCCTTGATGATTGGCCCAAGATTCTCAGACTTTCTGAGATTTGAAGCATGAGTGCCCGGGAGTGTGAGCTCCCACCTTTTGGATTGCAAACCCTGAGGGTATAGCATGGGCTGCCCTTTTGGATTGCAAACCCTGAGGGTGTAGCATGGGCTGCCAGCGTTCATCTTTCCCCAGCGTGGAGGGAACCTACCTCAAATGGAATCCATAATGAGAGGGAAGGAGGGCAGAGAGATGGAGGGTGAGAGGAGTGCAGCAGACCCCTTGTGTGCGGAGAGGTCTGGCTGTGTCTGTGCCATCTCCAACTCTGAGTTTTTCTCGGTTGCAGGTGCCAGTAACACCCTGTTTTTTTTTTTGCTTCAGCTAGCTTGAGTCATAGCTCTGGGTCTTGAAATGGAAAGAAAACAGATTCATATGCCAGAAAGAGAGGGAGGAAATACCAGGTCAAGGGTGGGCGGGTGGGTGGGTATGTGTGGGTGTGTGTGCTCTTTCTAAGAGCTGAGCCAATTGATCTTATATATATATGTAGAAGAAGGAACTAATGAAAGAGCAAAATTGAAGATGCAGTGCAGAGAAGGGGAATACAAATGATGGACAAAGGTGAGGCCTTCAGTGGGATGAAAGGTGTCGAGCAGATCAGGCTTGACAAGTGGGACATCACTTCCTCTAAGGCCACTTGGAGCAACTAAGAATGGGGTCCTAGATGTGGAGGGAGCTCTCTTGCCCTGGCTTCTGTTTTCTCTGTGAAGGTAAGAGGTAGACCTGGCTACTGAGCCAGTTTTCTTGCCCGTGTAGTAATAGGGACTAAGGGTGTCTTGTTCCCTCTCCCATGCCTTAAAACAAAGGAATTACTGTAATCAGTAAGTCCTGTAACTGATTATTGTTGTTCTTTGGGGGAACACTCTCATAAATGCATTTAACTTATGTATTCAGTAATTGGCCAGAAGCCAGGAAATGTATATATATGTAAAACAAGGACAGTTAGGGAGTGCATATATTCTTTGGCCTTCCACTCAGTGACTATATGTCCCCGAGTGCAGTGGGTGGGCCCAGGGAAGTGCTGTGTTCTCAATGGTCTCCTTTCCTTCATGCCTCTCCTCTGTGGGACCATCTGTCCTGCTGGGTGTGGCTCTAGTGGCTAAGGGTAATTTTGATCTTCTCCATTTTTTTTGCCTGAAATGTCACTTCACCCCACATAAGATGTCTTGGGATTATACATATTCATGTGGCACCTTGCCCTTTTGCAGTGTTTTCTTATATTCTCATTGGATCAATATGCTGCCTGAAGCTACCAGTTCGGAAAGGACTTACCTTTCAGATTCTTAGTCAAACTTTGTTTCTGACGTAGTTCTGAATGTCCATTTCAAGTTTTTAACTGTCATTTTTATAAAAGAGAGATTTCATTACCATTTTTATGTCTTTTGTATTATTTCAGAAACTGAACCCACATTTGAAAGGTATTTTAACAGTAAATATTTCATTTTAGTATTGCAACTGTGCTTTAGCCTAAAAAGATAAGGAGCCCTATGATATTGTCTTGCGTTTGATTTTAAGTGATGGCACATATTCACTGAACGTCAACCAAGGTTTCAAGGACAAATAGTTACTAGTGACACTGCCTGTGCCCCACTGTGGGACCATGAGAATGTATCACTTAGGCCTCTGCTTTGGGGATCATGACTGACTGATGTCTCCAGCTGCTGCCCTCTGGATTCACCACCACTTCTTAGCCAAAGCTGAGCTTCTCTTTGGCCACTTGCAGTTACTGAGCAAGTGGGGGATACTACTGTGGTCCACTCATGCAAGATCCAGATGCCTCTGAAGGGTGACTCTGGCTTGACGACTCCCAATGGGTTGGTCAAGAGCCTCTTTGGACTGAGTTGGGAGTCTGAGATCCTTTCTTCCAGCCCTCCTTCCTTCCCTGTCTCCTTCACAGGGGGGGTCAGACCCGCATTGTGGTTCAACCTCCCCATGCCATCTCAGGCCTCTCCCTTTCCCCCTTCACAGCCAGTTCCCCCAATAAATCTCCTACACATGTAATGCTGTCTTGGTGTCTCCTTCTCAGGGAGCCCAAACTGACACACCATCCCTTTCCCCAGAGGTGTCCATCCTACCATCTAAAACCCTTTCAGGAGACAGCATGAGGGCACTACATTTTCCACATCAACTTTCTTTATCCCCCTGCCCTGAGATGATATTTCCTCAGAATTCCCATGGCATTTTGAACTTTGTGTTTGGCATTTATGGCCTTTGGCTTTGTATCTGCTGGATGTTTCCTCCTAGATGATAAATACACTGAGAACTTGACGAGCTTCTTGTTCATCTGATTCGTTTTGGTAACATACTTCTTTATTTGTAATCGTAATAATTAGCATTTAATCAGCACTTTCCATGTGTCCAACACTGCCAGAAATACTTTTACGTGAATTAATTCAGGTAATCCTCCAAATAAGGTAGGTAATATTCTCATTTTATGGATGAGATCCAGAGAGGTTAAGAATCTTGTCCAGGATGACATAGCTGGTAAGTGACAGAGGCAGGGTTTGAATCGAGGCGGCTGGCTCCATGGTCCTGTTGTTCATTTAGCAGGTATTTTTTATTCAGACAGAATATGTTCCAGGTGCTATACTCAGTGTTGGGGTTGCCAGAGCTTACAATCCAAGTCTATAATTAACAACTATTTAAAAAGCAAACCCCAAAACGTGATTTCCAAATAGGCGTGTGTAAGTCTCTGGGAGAGTAACAGCTACCTGATATTTTGAAAAATTTCTAAAAGCCTTCCTGCCCCAATGATTGTTTTCACAAGCCAGTGTTCCCATTGTTAAAGTAGTGATTTGAGACTGAGAATTAAGGTCTCCTGAAAGAGTCCCCGGACCTTCTCCCTTGTGTACATGCAGTCATTATCACACCCACCCCTCTAACCCCAAGGAGAAGAGCTGTAAGAGAGGACAAAGTGTGGACAAAAGGGAGAAGAGGTTGGGCAAAGAGGTCAGAGGAGAGGGGCAGCCGGACCAGAGGGCTGTTGGGAAGGATAGGCTTGGGTGAGGCTTCTTTCATGGAAACCAAATTGCAGAGACGCTATTGTAAAATTTTAAATATACAGCAACTGAAACGGAGTCACTGTCCCTCCAAAAGGACTGGTTCTAACTAGGAAAAATTCTTTTAATGAGATCTTTTGTAGTATTTTTAAGACAGCATGGAAGAGAGGGGAACAGTGACATATGTTGCTTCTTTACAACTTCTGAAAGGGATTAATGTTTTATTTCTATACGGTCATATTTCTTGGACAATCAGTGTAAACCTCCATTTTCCATGGATTTTATGTCTGATAAGAGAAGGATGTGTTTGGCTTATTTAGACTTGTTGTAGTAGAGCTTATGCTGAACTTTGGGTTAGAGGTAAAATAATATCTTGTGAGTGTGTGTTTGTGTCATATTGCAGCTGTTTATTTTGGAGAGAATGGTTCTGATCCTTTCTGTGCCTAAAATAAATATGTGCACAAGCAGACATATCATTTTAACTGAAGTGAAAAGTAAAGAATGACCTGGAAAAATATTTGAAATTTATAGGACAGGATATAGTATATCCTCAGTACATAAAGAGCCCTATATATTAACAGGAAAAATTAGAACAAATGTTTAAATTATACATATATATGTCACAAATGAAGAAATGATAAGAAACAGTGTTTTAAATGTCACTTCAGTTTTCTAGGATATATAAACTTACAAATAAGAATGTATTTACCTATTATTTTAGCAAAGTTGCTGGTGTGTGTGTGTGTGTTAAGACTTTTTTTTTTTTAAGATTTATTTATTTGACAGACAGAGATCACAAGTACGCAGAGAGGCAGGCAGAGAGAGAGAGAGGAAGGGAAGCAGGCTCCCTGCTGAGCAGAGAGCCAGATGTGGGGCTAGATCTCAGGACTCTGGGATCATGACTTGAGCTGAAGGCAGAGGCTTTAACCCACTGAACCACCCAGGCGCCCCTTAAGACTTTTTATTTATTTGACAGAGAGAGAGAGAGAGAGAGAGAGATCACAAGTAGGCAGAGAGGCAAGCTGAGAGAGGGGGGAAGCAGTCTCCCTGCTGAGCAGAAAGCCAGATGCAGAGCTTGATCTGGGCCCTGAGGTAATGACCTAAGCAGAGGCTTAACCCACTGAACCACCAAGGTGCCTGGTGTGTATTTTTTCCCTTAATGATTCCTCTTGGTTATCTGTGTTTTCTTTCCAATATACCTTTGGTAGAATTCTAATTTAGTATGATCTCTCTGGAAAGTAATTTGTTAGTATGTGCTAATATGCTAAAACTGTACATATCATTTAGCTTAATTTCCTTTTCTAAGAAATGATGACAGGTACACTTAAAGGTGATTAAAAATGCATTGCAGCATTGTTTTCACAATAAAAATTTTGTTCATTGAGGTAAATTTCACATAATATAAAATTAATAATTTTAAAGTGAATAATTCACTGGCTGTAAATGTTCTACATTTATAGTACTGTGTAATCATCACACCTCTATCTAGTTCCAGAACATTTTCATCACTCCAACAGAAAAACCTTTACCCAGGAAGTAGTCTCTGTTCTTTCCTCCCTCCAGCCCTGGCAACTACTTGTGTGTGTGTTTAACCAGTTGGGGGATTTTTTTTTTCTTTTTAAAATTATTGTGTTCCACCCAAGTGATAGTACAGTTGACCCTTGAACAATGGGTTTCAACTGCATGGGTCCAATTTATGTGATTTTTTTTTAATAACACTACAGAAATGTAAATGTATTTTATCTTCCTTATGATTTTCTTAATAACATTTTCTTTTCTCTACCTTACTTTATTGTAATATGCACAGCATACCATGTGCATATTACATGTATACAAAATATGTGTTAATTGTTTATGTTATCAGTGAGGCTTCTGGTCAACAGGCTGTTATGAGTTAAGATTTTGGGGAGTCAAAAGTTAAATGGAGGGAATAGTCACCCCTAGTCCCTGCATTGTTCAAGGGTCAGCTGTATATGTTGAGCATATTTGTATGAGTCAAGACTCTTGGTTGTAAGTGGCAGAAAGTCTGACTTCAAAAGGAGGGGATTTAATGATACACAGGACTATTCCATGGGTACATTTGGCTTTAAGTATGTATGACTGTTGACAGGGATGTAAGTGGAGTCCAAGACACCCACCCATTCTCACGTCCACTCTCTTTGTTGACCTCCCTGTAGGTGAAAATTATTCATTTCCACTCTTGGCTCTGTGTTTGTTTCTTTTCTGTGCTTCCACCTCATTGTCAGGCAATCTCTGTCAGGTGCAGGAGAGATGGTCCCTGAAAACTAGTGACTCTTGAGAAGAGTGTGGCCCCTCTGGGCTCCAGGTCTTGAGACCACACTGATTGGCTTTCCTTGGGTCATGGACCTGTTCCTATAGGAGATGGTATACTCTGATTAGCTGGCCTGCATATTATTTGCCCTGATCCTAGAGACTTAATCTCATTCTGGCTCATATATTCCTGAGAAAGTAGTTCTGGAAAGGCATTCTGATACATTCTCACATAAAACAGTACTGCTCATATCTCTGCTCATGCCCATGTGTATCAAGAGAGCATTGACTTTTGTGTTGATAATCCTAGGTCACTGAGAAAACCTTACATGACATTTTATGTTTTACTTAAAACTGTGGGAGTTAAAGTGGGGGGTTTATCTAATTGGAGGGAAGTAATGGTTTCCCTTTTAATAAATGGATTTCCCACTCTTTGAGCTCTAAGTTAGATAGTATACACTTTTTTGAAGTCATTCTGCAAGTAGACACTGAAGGCTTGCTGTGGGCCAAATGAAGCTCCAGTTTCATGGGATTTTCGGTCTATTAGGGCAGATGGACAATAAACAAATAACAAATAAATGTATAGTTTCAGGTAATGATTATAGGAAAATGAAGCTTGATTGGGGAGTGTGTATGCTGATCTAGATAGCAGGGTCAGGGAAGGCCTCTCTGAAGAGGGGTTTAGTGTCAAGAACTGGATTGAGCAGGGAACAGTTTTTGGATTATTTATGGGAGTAGTGTTCCAAACAGAGGGAACTGTAAATATAAAGACTCTGAGTCATCAATACGCTTGATAATCTAAGGGAAGTCAATAGAGTTGGAGGACATGGGAGTGGACGAGGAAAGGGTAGGACCAGGTGGGGCTGATAGGTCTCACTGAGGACTTGGGTTTATTTTATTTTATTTTTTTGAAGGGTGAGATGGGAAGCCCCAGGGGGTGTATGAGCAGTGGAGTGACCTGAGTTGACCTTCAGGACCTTTCTTTGTAAAGAACACCTTTCTTTTCTTTTGATTTGCTTTATAAAAAGTCTGATTCTTGGCGCTAATGCTGAGCAGTGACTGGAGACAGAAAAGGGAAGAGGTAAGGGAAAAATGTGGTGCTGGAGAAGAGAAGTGAGTAGCCATGGAATCCATAGCAGGATCAGGTTTTGCAGAAGTTGGGCACACATGGTCTGTGTCTGTCCTTACTGTGGCAGTGAGCAGTGATGAGAAGACAGGCTGGCTGTAACCCATGGGACAGGAATGCTAGACTGCCGTGGGCCTTGTAACGGGGCCCACACAGCAGCCCAGGCTTGTAACAGTATGGAGGTGGGCTTGCTATGTTACCCCAAATATCAATAAGAGGCAAGAAGCAGATATATTAGATAGTACCCCTGCCATGTCTGGGTGGCTCAGTCAGTGAAGCATCTGAGTCTTGATTTTGGCTTAGGTCATGATTTCAGGGTTGTAAGATTGAGCCCTGTGTCAGGCTCCATGCTGGGTATGGAACCTGCAAAATTTTCTCTCTCACCCTCTCCCTCTGCTTCTGCTCCCACTACCCTCCTCTCTTTGGCTCTCTCTCTCTCTCTCCCTCAAAAAAATACCCCTGATGTTGACAAAAAATGGAGATAGATCTTCCAGCTGCTATAAAAGAATGAGTGCAGGAAAATATTGATTGGTCAGGGTAATATTAATGTATCTATATAGATGATTGCCAATAGAAGCCAATGCTTGGCTTCATTTCAGGAACCTGCTAAATTAGGGCCCCATTTGTACTTTATATTGTGCACGTGCCCCTTTAGATCACTACATTTGTATCTTTAGGGTAAATACCCAATAGTATGAGCCGAAGGAAGTTGTCCAACCAACTGAGCCCCTGCGTCCCTCCTTCATATACTCTTATATGGACACAATGACAAGGTGGAAAAATTCACCACAAAAAAAAAAAGAACAAGAGGTAGTACCGAAGGCTAGGGACCTAATCAATACAGACATTGGTAATATGTCAGATCTAGCATTCAGAATGACGATTTTCAAGGTTCTAGCTCTGAAAAGGCATGGAAGATATTAGGGAACCCATCTTGGGAGATATAAAAGCCCTTTCTGGAGAAATAAAAGAACTAAAATCTAACCAATTTGAAATAAAAAAAGCTATTAATGAGGTGCAATAAAAAATGGAGGCTCTCACTGCTAGGAAAAATGAGGCAGAAGAAAGAATTAGCAATATAGAGGACAAAATGACAGAGAATAAAGAAGCTGAGCAAAAGAGGGACAAACAGCGACAGGACCATGAGAGGAGAATTCGAGAGATAAGTGACACCATAAGATGAAACAACATTAGAATAATTGGGATTCCAGAAGAAGAAAAAGAGAGAGGTGAGCAGAAGGTATATGGGAGATACTTATTGGAGAGAATTTCCCCAATATGGCAAATGGAACAAGCATCAAAATCCAGGAGGTGCAGACAACCCCCCTCAAAATCAATAAGAATAGGCCCACACTTCATCACCTAAGAGTAAAATTTACAAGTCTTAGTGACAAAGAGAAAATCCTGAAAGCAGCCCAGGAAAAGAAGTCTGAAACATACAATGGTAAAAATATTAGATTGGCAGCAGATTTACCGTCAGAGACCTGGCAGGCCAAAAAGAGCTGGCATGATACATTCAGAGCACTAAACTAGTAAAATATGCAGCCAAGAATGCTATATCCAGCTAGGCTATCATTGAAAATAGAAGGAGTGATTAAAAGCTTCCAGGACAAACAAACCTGAAAGAATTTGCAAACACCAAACCAGCTCTACAGGTAATATTGAAAGGGGTCCCCTAAGCAAAGAGAGAGCCTAAAAGTAGTAGCTCAGAAAGGAACAGAGACAATATACAGGAACAATCACCTTACAGGCAATACAATAGCACTAAATTCTTATCTCTCAATAGTTACCGTGAATGTTAATGGGCTAAATGCCCAAGTCAAAAGACACATGGTATCAGAATGGATTAAAAAAAAAAAAAAAAAAACTCATCTATATGTTGCCTACAGGAAACTCATTTTAAACCCGAAGACACCTCCAGATTTAAAGTGAGGGTGTGGAAAAGAATTTACCATGCTAATGGACATCAGAAGAAAGCAGGAGTGGCAATCCTTATATCAGATCAATTAGATTTTAAGCCAAAGACTATAAAAAGAGATGAGGAAGGACACCGTATCATACTCAAAGGGTCTGTCCAACAAGAAGGTCTAACAATTTTAAATATCTATGCCCCTAACATGGGAGCCGCCAACTATATAAACCAATTAATAACAAAATCAAAGAAACACATTAACAATAATACAATAACAGTAGGGGACTTTAACACTCCCCTCACCGAAATGGACAGATCATCCAAGCAAAAGATCAACAAGGAAATAAAGGTCTTAAGTGACACACTGGACCAGATGGCCATCACAGATATATTCAGAACATTGCATCCCAAAGCAACAATACACATTCTTCTCTAGTACACATGGAACATTGTCCAGAATAGATCACATCCACGGTCCTAAATCAGGCCCCAACTGGTATCTAAAGATTGGGATCATTCCCTGCATATTTTCAGAGCAAATTGCTCTGAAGCTAGAACTCAACCACAAGAGGAAATTTGGAAAGAACCCATATACATGGAGACTAAACAGCATCTTTATAAAGAATGAATTGGTCAACCAGGAAATTAAAGAAGAATTGAAAAAAATCCACGGAAACAAATGATAATGAAAACACAATGGTTCAAAATCTGTGGGACATAACAAAGCCTTTCTCAAGAAATAAGAAAGGTCTCAGGTACACAACCTAACCCTACACCAAAAGGAGCTGGAGAAAAAACAAGAAATAAATTCTAAGCCCAGCAGGATAAGAAAAATCATAAAGATCAGAGCAGAAATCAATGAAATAAAAACAAAAACAAAAACAAAAAAAATGCAATAGAACAAATCAACAAAACTAGGAGCTGGTTCTTTGAAAGAATTAATAAGATTGATAAACCCCTGGCCAGACTTCTCAAAAAGAAAAGAGAAAGGACCCAAATAAATAAAATCATAAATGAAAGAGGAGAGATCACAACTAACACCAAAGAAATACAAACAATTATAAGAACATATTATGAGCAACTCTACACCAACAAATTTGACAATCTGGAAGAAATGGATGCATTCATAGAGACATATGAACTACCACAGCTGAACCAGGAAGAACTAGAAAGCCTGAACAGACCCATAACCAGTAAGGAGATTGAAACAGTCATTAAAAATCTCCAAACAGGGCGCCTGGGTGGCTCAGTGGGTTGAGCCGCTGCCTTCGGCTCGGGTCATGATCTCAGAGTCCTGGGATCGAGTCCCACATCGGGCTCTCTGCTCAGTGGAGAGCCTGCTTCCCTCTCTCTCTCTCTGCCTGCCTCTCCATCTACTTGTGATTTCTCTCTGTCAAATAAATAAATAAAATCTTAAAAAAAAAATCTCCAAACAAACAAAAGCCCAGGGCCAGATGGCTTCCCGGGGGAATTCAACCAAACATTTATTTATTTATTTATTTATTTATTTATTTATTTATTTTATTTTTTTTATTTAAAGATTTTATTTATTTATTTGACAGAGAGAAATCACAAGTAGATGGAGAGGCAGGCAGAGAGAGAGAGAGAGGGAAGCAGGCTCCCTGCTGAGAGCCTGATGCGGGACTCGATCCCAGGACTCTGAGATCATGACCTGAGCCGAAAGCAGCGGCTTAACCCACCGAGCCACCCAGGCGCCCTCAACCAAACATTTAAAGAACTAATTCCTATTCTCCTAAAACTGTTCCCAAAAAATAGAAATGGAAGGAAAACTTCCAAACTCATTTTATGAGGCCAGTATCACCTTGATCCCAAAACCAGACAAGGATCCCATCAAAAAAAGAGAACTACAGACCAACATCCTTGATGGACACAGATGCAAAAATTCTCACCAAAATACTAGCCAATAGGATTCAACAGTACTTTAAAAGGATTATTTGCCACGACCAAGTGGGATTTATTGCAGGGCTGCAAGGTTGGTACAACATCTGCAAATCAATGTCATACAACACATTAATAAAAGAAAGAACAAGAACCATATGATACTCTTAATAGATGCTGGAAAAGCATTTGAAAAAGTACAGCATCCCTTCCAGCTCAAAACTCTTCAAAGTGCAGGAATAGAAGGCACATATCATCAATATATCATCAATATCATCAAAATCATCAAAGCCATTTATGAAAAATCCACTGCAAATATCATTCTCAATGGAAAAAAAAAACTGAAAGCTTTTCTGCTAAGGTCAGGAACACGGCAGGGATGTCCGTTATCACCTCTGCTATTCAACATAGTACTAGAAGTCCTAGCCTCAGCAATCAGACAACAAAAGGAAATTAAAGGCATCCAAATCGGCAAAGAAGAAGTCAAACTATCGCTCTTTGCAGATGATATGATACTATATGTGGAAAACCCAAAAGACTCCACTCCAAAACTGCTAGAACTTATACAGGAATTCAGTAAAGTATCAGGTTATAAAATCAATGCACAGAAATCAGTTGCATTTCTCTACACCAGCAACAAGAAAGAAGAAAGAGAAATTAAGGAATCAATCCCATTTACAGTTGCACCCAAAACTATAAGATACCTAGGAATAAACCTAACCAAAAAGGCTAAGAATCTATACTCAGAAAACTATAACATACTCCTGAAGAAATTGAGCAAGACACAATTAATGGAAAAATGTTCCATGCTTCTGGATATGAAGAATAAATATTGTGAAAATGTCTATGCTACATAAAACAATCTACACATTTAATGCAATTCCTATCAAAATAACATCCATTTTCTTTAAAGAAATGGAACAAATAATCCTAAAATTTATATGGAACCAAAAAAGACATCGAATAGCCAAAGGAATATTGAAAAAGAAAGCCAAAGCTGGTGTCATCACAATTCCGGACTTCAAGCTCTATTACAAAGCTGTCATCATCAAGACAGCATAGTACTGGCACAAAACCAGACACTTAGATCAATGGATCTGAATAGAGAGCCCAGAAATAGACCCTCAACTCTATGGTCAACTAATCTTCGACAAAGCAGGAATGAATGTCCAATGGAAAAAAGACAGCCTCTGCAATAAATGGTGTTGGGAAAATTGGACAGCCACATGCAGAAAAATGAAATTGGACCATTTCCTTACAAGACACACAAAAATAGACTCAAAATTGATGAAGGACCTCAATGTGAGAAAGGAATCCATCAAAATCCTTGAGGAGAACACAGGCAGCAACCTCTTCGACCTCAACCACAGCAACGTCTTCCTAGGAACATCACCAAAGGCAAAGGTATCAAGGGCAAAAATGAACTATTGGGATTTCATCAAGATCAAAAGCTTTGCACAGCAAAGGAAACAGTTAACAAAACCAAAAGACAACTGAGAGAATGGGAGATTTTCAAATGACATATCAGATAAAGGGCTAGTGTCTAAAATTTATAAAGAATTTAGCGGGGCGCCTGGGTGGCTCAGTGGGTTAAAGCCTCTGCATTCAGCTCAGGTCATGATCTCAGGGTCCTGGGATCAAGCCCCACATCGGGCTCTCTGCTCAGCGGGGAGCCTGCTTCCCCTTCTTCTCTCTCTGCCTGCCTCTCTGCCTACTTGTGACCTCTGTCAAATAAATAAAATCTTTAAAAAAAAATAAAGAAAGAATTTAGCAAACTCAACACCCAAAGAACAAATAATCCAATCAAGAAATGGGCAGAAGACATGAACAGACATTTCTGTAAAGAAGACATCCAGATCGCCAACCGACACATGAGAAAGTGCTCCACATCACTCGGCATCAGGGAAATACAAATCAAAACCACAATGAGATATCACCTCACACCAGTCAGAATGGCTAAAATTAACAAGTCAGGAAATGACAGATGCTGGCCAGGATGCGGAGTAAGGGGAACTCCCCTACACTGTTGGTGGGAATGCAAGCTGGTGCAACCACTCTGGAAAACAGTATGGAGGTTCCTCAAAATGTTGAAAATAGAACTGCCCTATGACCCAAGAATTGCACCACTGGGTATTTACCCTAAAGATACAAACGTAGTGATCCGAAGGAGCACGTGCACCCGAATGTTTATAGCAACAATGTGTATAATAGCCAAACTATGGAAAGAACCTAGATGTCCATGAACAGATGAATGGATAAAGAAGATAGGGTATATATACAGAATGGAATACTGTGTAGCCATCAAATAAATGAAATCTTGCCATTTGCGATGACTTGGATGGAAGTAGAGGGTATCATGCTTAGTGAAATAAGTCAAGTGGAGAAAGACAACTATCATATGATCTCCCTGATATGAGGAAGTAGAGATGCAACATGGAGGTTAAGGGGGTAGAAGAATAAATGAAACAAGATGGGTTTGGGAGGGAGACAAACCATAGGTGACTCTTAATATCACAAAACAAACTGAGGGTTTCCGAGGGGAGGAGGGTTGGGAGAAGGGGGGTGGATTTATGGACTTTGGGAAGGGTATGTGCTATGGTGAGTGCTGTTAAGTGTGTAAACCTGGTGATTCACAGACCTGTACCCCTGGGGATAAAAATATATTTTTATAAAAAATAATAATAATTAAATATATATATATATATATATATATATATATTTAGTATCATATATATACACATATATATTTAATTGTTATTATTTTTATAAAATATTTATTAATATATTTTTATATTAATGCCTTATTATTATATTAATAATTAAATATATATGTATATATATATGATACTAAATATATATATACACATATATATTTAATTATTATTACTTTTTATAAAAATATATTTTTATCCCCAGGGGTACAGGTCTGTGAATATATATATATATATATATATATATATATATATATATGATACTAAAACTGAAACATAAGAAAATGAACGACCTGATTGAAAAATTGGGAAGGACTGGAACAGACACCTCACTGAAGAAGATATAGAGATGGCAATAATGATATGAAAAGATGCTGTGATGATCCACAGCATGTATAATTGAGGAATTATAAATTAAAAGAACAATGAGGGGCGCCTGGGTGGCTCAGTGGGTTAAGCCGCTGCCTTCAGCCCAGGTCATGATCTCAGGGTCCTGGGATCGAGTTCCACGTCGGGCTCCCTTCTCAGAAGGAACCTGCTTCCATTTCTCTCTCTCTCTGCCTGCCTCTCCGTCTTCTTGTGATCTCTCTCTGTGAAATAAATAAGTAAAATGTTTTTAATAAATAAATAAATAAATAAAACAATGATATTTCACTACACATCTATTAGAATGGCTAAAAAACAAAATATTGACAACATAAAATGATTTTGACTATGAGGAACAAGAGAAACTCTCATTCATTCTGGTGAGAACACCAAAATGGTGCTACCACTTTGGAAGACAGTTGGGCAGTTTCTTACAAAACTAAACATATACTTACCATATGATCCAGCAATCGTGCTCCTTGGTACTCACCCAAAAGAGCTGAAAACTTTGTGTACACAAAAACCTGCATATAAACCTGTGTTTATAACAGCTTTACCCAGAGTAAAGAGTTGGAAGTAACCAAGATGTCCTTCAGGAGGAGAATGGATAGATGAACTGTGGTCCATTGAGACAATGGGATATGATTCAGCGATAAAAAGAAATGGCTATCAAGCAATGAAAAGACATGGAACAAACTTAAAATTCATCATAATAAGTGAAAGAAGTCAATTTGAAAAAGCTTCATGTTGCAAGGTTCCAACTACATGACCTTCTAGAAAAGGCAGAACTATGCAAATGGTATAACGGTCAGTGGTTCGTAGCAGTTAGGAGAGGAGGAGGATGAATAGGCAGAGCACAGAGGATTTTTAGGCCAGTGAAAATGTTCTATATGATATGTATGATATTTTAGATATATATCGCTACACAGTTGTCAAAATGCATAAGGTACTATACCAAGAGTGAACTCTATGAGAAAAGTTTTTTTTTTTAAGATTTTATTTATTTATTTGACAGGCATCAAAGCAAGCAGACAGGCAGGCAGGGAAAGCAGGGTTTGTGGGAAATCAGGCTCCCTACCAAGCAGAGAGTCTGGTCTGGGGCTCGATCCCAGGACCGTGAGATTATGACCTGAGCCGAAGGCAGAAGCCTTAACCCACTGAGCCACCCTGGTGCCCCACCAAGAGTGAACTCTAATGTAAACTGTGGACTTTGGGGTGATAATGATGTGTCAGTGTAGGGTCAGTGAGGGTGACAAATTATCACCGTGGTACAGGATGTTGATAATGGGGAAGGCTGTGTGTATGTGGGGAAAGGGAATTTTACTTTGATCCCCAAACTACTAGAAAAAATGCAGTCTGTTAAAAAAAAACCTTTATTATGCAATACAATACAAAACAAGAATGCACATCAAGAGGGAAATAATGTTTAAAGGGAACGAAGAACTTCAGTAATGTGTACCTAAGGATTTTGATTGCATATTTGTAGGAAGTTCACATTGTCATTAGCAATTGTTTATCTGTGAAGTAGAAGTAACATAAATAGTGATGAAAACTCAAAAACGCAACATTAAAAAATGCCATCTATGGGCTCTTAAAAAATGGAACAAAATTTGCTTGGCTTTTTAAGCATTGTGGGGAATGAAGGGACAGGATTTAAATTCAGCTTTATGATTTTTAAAAGATTGGATAATATGTTTCTACAAAGAAGGCTCCTCTGAGTAACATAGAAATGAACATGGTAGCAGAAAGTGGAAAAAAGCCTACATCTCTTGTGAGCTCACGTTCTCTGAAGCCCTGTCACTTAGTGGAGACAGTAACTATTCGATGAATAGCAAATGGTAGTCTTTCAGATTCCCGAGATTTTCACTAAGGATCGTGAATGGATTTTTTAAAAAATATGTAAAGAATGTCTACAGTGCAAGTACCTGCAAATAACTGACATTTTGGAGAGAATATTTTAATTAGCAGAGAAGGTCAAAATGACAAAGTTCCAGGATCAGAGTAAACATATGGGATTAAAAAATAAAAAAATTAAAAAAGATTTTTTTTAAAAGGACTATTTTTTTTAAAGGACTTTAAACAAAAGTCCTTTTTAAGAGGCAGTTGGCTGTTTAAACCAAAGGTACAACTCACTGAGAGAATCACCACATTATTTATTTGGGTAGAAAGGACCTGGGGGCCCATTCTGCAGAGGAAAAAATAGAATCACTAACAGGCCTCATGCCTTGCACAGCCAGTGGCTAGAATCCCTGCCTCATGAGACCCTGTGCTAGAACACCGCTAGAACCATCTAGAACTATGTTAGTCTTTCTTGGGAGCCAACAAGTGTTTGACCAGTTAAGAGCACAGTAACAATAAGTCACGTTAAGTTATAATGATTATCGATATCTTTAAAAGCCTTGTAAAGTTCCTTTTTGAGTAACCCTCACCCCACCCTTAGAGAAATTTATCTGTGGTTCACCTCTGTGAAATACCTCATTGTTGTTCCAGATTTACCATACCCCCCCCCAAAAAAAAGCTTTTTATTAACAAAGTGTTCAGAAGAGGGTGCCACTGAAAACAATGAGAGTTCTCGCTACCGGGACAATTTTGTTGCAGAAACAGCTGAAAGCAATCAGGTCAGACAGAGCCAAGGGCTGGAGGGATTTTTAAAATTACAAAAACCAAACCAAAACAAAAATCAAAACCAATGGCCAAGATTTCAAGTTTGCTACTAAATGTATGACATTTTCCTAAGACATGCAAGTGACTTGATCAATATATTTATATATTTATATTTGAAGAAGAAGGAACTATTTGATGCAGCAAATCCACGTTGATTTAAAATTACCAGGTATGGGGGCTCCTGGATGGCTCAGTGGTTTAGGCCTCTGCCTTCGGCTCAGGTCATTATTTCAGGGTCCTGGGATGGAGCCCCACATCGGGCTCTCTGCTCAGCAGGGAGCCTGCTTCCCCCCTCTCTCTCTGCCTGCCTTTCTACCTACTTGTGATCTGTCTGTCAAATGGGTAAATAAGATCTTTAAAAAAAATTACTAGGTGTGAAATACATCGAAGGTATGGGAAGGAAAATGATTTCACCTGATCTGACTAGGAAGTGGTTGAAGCCTGAATTAAAGTGATATAAAAAGAGTAAATACCTGGGAAATATATGGGGAAAAAATCCCTAGAAAAACAGCAATAATAACTGGCTGCTATTTATTGATCCAGATCCTGTGGTAGGCAAAGAAGAGCTGGTTTTAGCCAGAGGATGATCTCTGTTTGTCTTCATGATCCGGCATTTCCTGCAAGCCAGCCATGGGGCTCTGCACTAGAGCTGCAAATGCTGGGGGGCCCTCACTGTCCCTTTTCTTTTCTCAGGGGGACAACGGGCATGTCCATGGTGCAGTGTGACAGGCTTTCCCACAGGGAGATAAAAGACTGCCAAGGGTAGGTTGGAGCTGGGAAAAGCCACTTAGGAACAGATTTTCAGGGGAGGTGATACACAAGGGCAAAGCAGAAGAATGAGGATGAGTGTGTCAAGTTTCAAAGTGCCAGGAGGCAGCACAGTGCATTTGGGAAACTACAGCCAGTTCATGACAACCGACAACTGATCTGGCAGCATCACCTGGGGATGGAGGCTGAGCTCCGGGGTTAACATTGGGGGTGAGATGGTTTGTATACTATGCTGTGGAGGTGAGGTACTACACTGTGGGGGCACAGGGAGCTACTGGAGGATTTAAAATATCAGAATCGTAACCATAACAGAGTATTTCATTGCATCCTAGCTTTCATTAAGGGTAAGATGCACTATAGTTTATGTTCGACTAAGAAAGAGAAATGCTGTCAGTTTAACTAGGATATGTCATCAAGTGCAAGGTGAGTGCCACCTCAAGAGATATTAAAATTGGGGGGGGAGGACAAATCTTAGAACAAGTAAATTTTGGTACTAGAATAATTAAGAAAGGTCGAACACTTGGATCAACAAAAAAAGTGATTATTGCTTACCATGTGCCCCAAACTATATTAAGTCTTAGAACAAGAGACGTTCTCATCTTGATGCCCCACAGCTGTTAGACCCAAGGTACAGAGGGCAGTAGCCAACTACCAGCAGGCCCCAAGTGCCATGTGCAGACTCTAAGAGCAACTGCCTTTGAGAGAAGAAACAGTTGAGAGTGGGCTTTCTGAGGTAGAGAATTACTAGCTGGGAAAGTAGGAAAATTGACACAGAATCGAAATTGATGCCACTACATGACAGAGTTGGTGAAACTTCCCTTCTCAGAGATCTTGAGCCTTCTCCGAAATGTATTTTTCATTTTGGACAGAACATTCAGGATAAATATGATCTGTTCGAGTTCCTGGTTCTCTCATCAGGACTGTTTCTTAGGCTTCACTGGCACAAGAAAAGGGTTTTGATAGTCCAGAGTAAATCCTGACAAAAGCAAAGCACAGTATCTATAACAAACTAAACACTCAGAAGAGAACAACAGATAAAAAGCCAGGCCGACCTGACCCTGCAGGATAGGTAAGGTTGGTCTGGCAATAGGGGTAGAGGGGAAGTGCCCATCTCCTGCTAGAAGAGCTAGAGAAGACCCCTTCCGGAGAAACCACCAGGAGAGGAGAGCAGTAGGTGCTGATGATGAAGTCCCAGAACCTAAGTCAGGTTCGGTGGGATGAGTTTTGGAGCCGACGGCTAAGAAAGAATTCTTAAGACGTCTCTGGTGCAAAAAGGTTGTTTATTAAAGGTTGTTTGTTAAAGCACGGGGACAAGGACCCATGGGCAGGCGGAGATGCAGCTGCACCCGGTTGTGAGGGATGGCAGGTTATGTACCCTGCGGTTGGGGGAAGGTGAGGGGAAGGAAGGTTTCAATGGCGTTTTCATATGCTAAAGAGGGCCTACAAGGTGCCAGGATTTCCCAGGCCTACCTGAGGTCTTGCTGTTGGGGCTTGATCAATGTTGTCTTTAGACCAGCCATTAAGATTAAGATAGTTGGGAGACTTTTTGGTGGGATGTCACAATCCTGCTATCAATCGTCTTTGTTAGTGAGATTTAGGACATTTGTAAGCCAAGGGAGACTCCTGTCTAGCAGGATTGTGAGCTCTTCAAGTTAACTATTTGCTTATTGTTCATGGCAGTCAGGGCTGCCTGAGGGATGCTACACATAGGACTGAGGGGGAGCGGATGGAGAGGGGGGTGAGGGGGTGCAAGGCACCAGCTTTTGCTTTGTCTTCAGCCAGCCTCATGCTCCCTCATCACTGAGAGGCATTAAGGACTTTGCTTGAAGGACCTGGGCCTGAAGCTGGCACCAGGGAGTTGCAAGGGAGTTGAGCAACCTTTAGCTCTTGAGAACTGGGCTGGAGGGAAAATTCCTTGAAGGAGAATATCCAAAAATTGTGTAGGGGCTACAAGAAAAGCAGCTGGGACAGTGGTGAAACTGGCACCTTACCGTAAGTTCCCTGTTTGAAGCTTGACAGACCAATGAGGAACCATGGCCAGGCATTCCACCTCCAGAATGACCTTGTTATTGTCCCCCATCAAAGGCAGTGAATCTTCTTTGGGAATGAGGAACCATGATGGATTTTTGGTATCACCTGAGTAGCTGTTAGACTCATTAGCTCACACTCAGTGGGAGACAGCTTTGTTTTTTTTTCCCCCTTAACAATATGTGAAGGACAGGATTCTAAAAAGAAAATAACATCTTAGTATATTTAATTTTAAAACCATATGGGCCATCAATTTTTAAGGGAAAGAGCTGATGAAGTTATAGAACCTAGGTGAGGTTCAGTGGGCTGAGGTCCGGAGCCGATGACCAAGAAAGAATTCTTGAGACATATTTGCTGCAAAATCGTGGTTTATTAAAGCACGGAGACAGGACCTGTGGGCAGGAAGAGCGGATAACCCGGGTTGACAGAGATGGCAGGTTAAGTACTCTGTGGTTGGGGGAAGGGGAGGGAAAGGGAGGTTTCAACGGAGTTTTCATATGCTAAAGAGGAGTTGTCTTTTACCAAGCCATTAACATCAAGATAGTTGGGAGATGCCTGTCTTGCAGGATTGTGATCTCTGCAAGTTAACTCTTTGTTTCTCCTTTATGGCAGTCGGGGGCCTGAGGAATGTTACACATATTACCGAGGGGAGTGGGTGGAGAGGAGGTGCAAGGTGCCAGCTTTTCCTGTGTCCTCAGTCAGCCTCCTGCTCCCTCATCAAGTTCCAAACCTGAGAGGGGACTCGTGGGAGTGAGGGAGTGCGAGAGAGTCGGAGGGCGGGAAGGGCAGCGGGCCTAGGGGAAGGCGCCCAGCCTGCTCCTGCTCTTGTTTTGGAGACTCACGTAGTCCTGCCTAATTGGCCGCCATAGAGCCTGAGTTCCCAGGGAGGCAGAGGCGTCCTTCGCAGCTGTGGTTCCCGGGTTCTTCCAGCTGCCAGCCCCACCTTCCCACAGGAGGCTGGAGGCCCTGGGGGGACCACAACTCCCACGAGGCCCCACACTCCAACAGAGCCTGGCTGATAAAGGGGCGGGGTCTGCATGGAGGGGCAGGACCATGATGCAGGGGCCTTGGGGCTCAGCGTCCCCATGTGGCTTTCTGGAGCTCAGGAGCTTTCTCATCGCTGGATTGGCATCTGGCAGCTGGACTCATTGGAGTCCTGGGGCGTCGCCTCGGACCGGCTCTCGACGGGTAGAGTGTAATGAAGTGTTAGCTTAGGAGGCGCAGTGCTAGGGACTGGGTAGCGCTGAAGCTGCTGGTTGTCCTGGGCTTCCTGAGGAGGCTGTCTGAAAAAGTCACAGGTGCTGGTAGGGGAATCCTGGGGGAAAACTGGGGCCCAAACCAGCACTTTGAGACTCTGAGCCAGAAGCCAACAATAACTGGGAAAAAGTCCACCGGCGCTGAGGTGCTTTACCTTTTGCTGAGAAGATAAGCAGGAAAGATGACAAAGCAATGGGATGTCTGTAGACCTCTACTGGAACTTTTATGTCTGTCTTCTATAATTCCTTACCTGTCACTCGGAGCTTTTGTCTTTTTCTTCCTTGGGTTGCCTTCTTAGAGAATTCCTTAGCTTGATATTCCATCTCTCTGGTTTGGTTTTAAGCAGTGCTCATTCTGCTATTCAACCCATCTCTTTGAAAGGTTTCTTTTTACTGCTGTTGCTATTTGTATTTCCAAGATATCGGTTAATTATTTTTATAACTGCCTGCTCTCATTTCATGATAAGATATTCTGGCTTATCCATATGATTAATTTAATTACATTGATGTTAATGCCTAACACTTCCCCCCCCCCCTTAGGTGCATATTCTCTCTTGAAAGAAAGGATAAAACATATTAAAGCTGTTCTTTTTTTCCTTGGTTTGATTTTTCTGAAACGTTTGTGATTGTTGGTGTATGTCTCACTCATTTTTATGTACCTTGAGAGTCACTGCTTTGTACTCTCTTTGCAGGAGGGAGGGGCATGAAGAGGATGAACTGCAGGGTATTTTTTTTTTCTTTTTAATGAAAATGGGTAGAATCAGGGTTTGTAACCTACTGGTCACCTGGGTACCCCACCCCATTCCTCCAGAGCCTCGTAATCATCGGGATTTTGCTTGTTTCTTTTACCCAAGCTCCCATACTCTCCAAGCTGGAAGCAAACATCCCATTTTCTACTTCCTGGAAGGCTATACTTTGGTGAAGCTTCGGTTCTAGTCTCTCAGCCAGTTCCCCTTTCATTTTCTTTCTTTTTCATTTTCTTTCTTTCTTTCATTTTTATTCTGGGCTCCTCCCTCCAGGTTTGCACTGCCTTTCCTTATGTACAAATGGGGATAGTAGGAAAGGGTGACTGAGGAGCCCTTCCAATTTTTAAAAAAGATTTTATTTATTTATTTGACAGAGAGAGCACAAGTAGGCAGAGCTTCAGGCAAAGGGAGAGGTACAAGCAGGCTCTCTGCTGAGCAGAGAGACTGAAGATGGACTCGATCCCAGAATCCTGGGATCATGACCTGAGCCGAAGGCAGCCACTCAACCGACTGAACAACCCAGTCACCCCGAAATATTTTTTAGAATCTTCTTTTCAGTACTTCAAGGGGAACCAAACATCTTCACCAGGACTCTCAAAGATGAATGGAAAACCAGTAATAATTTGCTACAAAAATGACAAACATCTGTTTTTTGTACTGCATCTAAACAAGTAAATTTTAAAAATTAACATTATGGTAAACATAAGAATTTGCTGGAGGTAATCCTTTGAAAGCTGATGCTTGTATACTTTTATATCTTGGTCAAGCAAGGCACTATAGAATCATGGTGATGATCCATATTCTATAAAAAAAAAAAAAAAACCTCTCAGTTCTATTAAGAACATGAAACAAGTGGTGCCTAAGTGGCTCAGTTGTTAAGCATCTGTCTTAGGCTCAGTTATGATCCCATGGTCCTGGGATTGAGACCCACATCGGGCTCCCTGTTTGGTGGGAAGCCTGCTTCTCCTTCTCCCACTCTTTCTGCTTCTGTTCCCTCTCTTGCAGTGTCTCTCTGTCAAATATATAAATAAAATCTTTTTTAAAAAAGGACATGAAAGAAATTCTCCAGGGAGAGGGAAGAGAATAAAGTTCAAAATTAGAATAATTTCAAATTTAAATTTGTACATCAAAAGCTCTTTTTAGGGCGCCTGGGTGGCTCAGTTGGTTAAGCAACTGCCTTCAGCTCAGGTCACGGTCCTGGAGCCCCGGGATCAAGTCCCACATCAGGCTCCCAGCTCCATGGGGAGTCTGCTTCTCCCTCTGACCTTCTCGCCTCCCATGCTCTCTCTCACTGTCTTAACCCACTGAGCCACCCAGGCGCCCCCAAAGCCATGATTATTAAGAACACAGAATAGGGTCCTACGTAGCATACATGATGTGACCAATAGGCATTAATGGTCACTCAAGGGTTCTGGTACATTGTTATCCTCCAGTAGATTATAGAGGTAAAAAACATCTGAAAGAAGGATGAATACTCAACTTTTGTAGCAACATGGACAGGACTGGAAGAGATTATACTGAGTGAAATTAGTCAAGCAGAGAGAGTCAATGATCATAGGGTTTCACTTATTTGTGGAGCATAACAAATAGCATGGAGGACAAGGGGAGATGGAGAGGAGAAGGGAGTTGAGGGAAATTGGAAGGGGAGGTGAAACATGAGACTATGGACTCTGAAAAACAATCTGAGGATTTAGAAGAGGTGGGGGGGAGGTACGGGGAACGAGGTGGTGGGTATTGGGGAGGGCATGTATTGCATGAAGCACTGGGTGTGGTGCAAAAACAATGGATACTGTTATGCTGAAAAGAAATAAAAAAATTTAAAAAAAAATCTGAAAGGTTCCCAGGAAGCAGTGGGTTTTGTTTTGTTTTTTAGAAAGAAGAGGAGGATGGGTCACTAGACTTTAAGAGGTCATGAATAAAGCAGGATAGGTAGGAACTAAATCATAAACTTTTGTTGTTAGCTTGGCAGGAGTTGAGGTATGAGGTCCTAGGTCTGCATGGAGGTGGGTAGGTCACAGGGAGATAGTGAGGTTAGTACTCCGAAGGGGAGCTGGCATGTGGGCTTGGGTATCAAAGAAATCACCAATGTAATTAAGTGGGATAGCCATGTTTGTAGTGTGTGTGTGTGTGTGTGTGTGTGTGTGTTTAATTATTCATGGCTGGGGATACTGAGTTAGATGGTTACTGATCCCCTATCCAATTCCAACATTCCTAGTATTTATGACTTCTCTGGCTCAAATATTAGCAATGGCTATGGAGAGAAGGGTTAGACCCAAAAGCATGGAGCACAGTGTATAGAAAGTTTCTCCCAATCTTTAAAGAAGGCTTTATCAGTATATTTTTGTCTACTCAGGCTGCTATACCAAACACAGGCTGGGGGGCTTAAATGACAGAAATGTATTTTCTCACAGATCTGGAGGCCAGAAGTTCTAGATCAAGGTGCCAGCAAGGTTGGTCTCCAGTGAGCCTTTTCTTGTTGGTCTATAGATCACTATCTTTTCAACTGTGCCCTCAGATGACCTCTTCTCTGTGGACCCCCAGAAGTGGGGTAGGGGGAGTGCTTTCATGTGTTTCCCCCTTATGAGGACACCATTCCTAGAAGATTAGGACTCCCGTGACCTCACCAAGCCTTCAGTACCTCCTTCTAGGTAGGCCCTATCTCCAGATGCAGTCACACTGGAGATTAGGAATTCTACATATGACTTTTGTGGGGACACAATTCAGTCCATAACAATCAGTACAGGAGAAAAACCATGGAGAGAATTCTAGAGGAGTCACACGGTGATGTTATTTATAAGGTAAGTGGGTATAAAAGAGCACCTCTGAAGTCCAATAGGGCATTAGAGCTAGAGGCCGACAGGAAAGTCCCGTACGTGCCACAGTTTTGAGTTTGATGCAAGCACAACGCTGAACGGAAGATATTTGGGAGGCCTTGGCCAACCACTACTTCCAGCCAGGGGTGATTCTGGAGGGAATATCTCTCAGAGTGCTGCCTAGAATCAAGACTTTGGGGTTGAAAAAGTGCTACTCCCAAAGCTGGAGAAGGATGGTGCTGTAAGTTACTTGAAGAGTACTGTTCTGGGAGATCTGCGGTGTCCTCTTTGTTCTGCTGCTGACCAGATGTGAAAATGCAGATTAACTCCCTAACCATCTCAGTTCTACCACCATGTGCTGCTGTCATTGTCCCAAGCTCCAGAGTTAGTTTTATCCATAACCAGAAGCCGGTCTTTTAGTTCCCAATCTCTTAATCAGGCCACTCGTCACAATATATAGCAGACACGTGACAGCCACAGGGGAGAAGTAAGGGTTCTCTTCCCCTCAGAGAGAGTGTAAAGGCTCTAGGAGAGGGCATACCAGTAGGCCAAAGGCAGTCAGTGCCGGGGAGTGGAGCCACAGGGAAGAGTGTGCTGATGACAGCCTTGTGGGGGGAGGGCAGAAAGAGCCACCACCGTGACACTTGAGTTATAGATCGAGCTTGGGGACAGAGAAGGGATCAGGGCACTGTAGAGCAGCAGCTGGCAAAGTGATTCTGTTGCGCTTAAGCTCATAGTGCCTTAGCGAATTAGAATGGGAAATACCTTGCTATTGTCTGTGACTCTGTGATTGTGTGAGTATGAGTGACAGAGTGGGGACAAAGAGAGAGGGAGAGAGAATACATTAAATTTTAAAGAAGGACAATAAGGGATGCCTGGGTGGCTTACTCAGTTAAGCATCTACCTTTGGTTCAGGTCATGATCCCAGGGTCCTGGGATTGGATCCCATACCAGGCTCTAGTGGGGGGCCTGCCTTCCCTCTGCCTGCTGCTCCCCTCGCTTGTGATCTCTCTCTTCCTCTGTAACAAATAATAGTAAAAAATAAACAAGGGCGATAAGTTATGTTTACTTTTGTTTCTGATGTCAGACATAGGTTCAGAGGATTAAAGAGGGAGATCCAAGGAGCTAGCCTCTTAAGAGGAGTGAATACCTAGTCACTGGTAAGACCCCTGGTCCTGCAATACAATATGGCTCCTGTGATCTGGGTCCTGTTAAATGCCTCTCGCCATCCTTAACCGGATAGTTTGATTCTTCATTGTGTTCAGTGTGGGGAACTGAGAGAAGCTATGACACTTGGCCCTTTGTGGGGGAATTTTAGTAGTATAAATAGCAAAGTTATCAGTTCTGGAGCACTTCCATGACTCTGCTGCAGGCACTGTGCTGTGACCTGGGTTTAGAGCAGTGAGATAAACATAGAAATAAATGTGGGATCTGTTTCCAAGAAGCTGAAACCCACTATTCTCCTTGTCCCTTTCCCATTCTGTCTTCTTCAGCCTTGTGCAATCCCACCAAGCAGGAAGCTTGCTTCTCCCCCTCCCTCTGCTGCTACCCCTGCTTGTGCTCTCATTCTCTCTCTCTCTGTGTCAAGTAAATAAATAAAATGTTTAAAAAAATTTTAAAAAAGGCAAAACATAACCATTTTTGTAGAGTGATTTTCTGAATGCAGTTATGGGCAGTGCTGGGTACTGAAGAAGACGCTCTGCTGACCAGAGGAGTGAGGAAATTACAGAACAAATTCCACAGGTCATTGAATGTATCACTTTCATCACCCCACCCATAGCACTCATTAATCTCTAGCCTAGCCAATCTGTTGGTTATAAAAATGAGTTTTCTCCTAACTGACAGGCAGTTCTCATTTTAGCAATGTAAATCATTCTGATATTTATCACTAATGTGATCTAATCCTGTCTAGTAAAGAAAGCTTGAGAGTTCTATAGCTCTGTAAACATTTAAGAAAAACAATGGACTCAACTCTAGTTACTTTTTAACTAACTTGACTTGCCGAGGGAAGGAGAAAGTAAATACCAGAAACCTTACCACTAAGCACACGTTGCAAGTTATACCTGCCAAGGTGTGCTTCAAAATATAAATAACCAGTCTCCTTAGAAGCCTTTTACCTTCTTATATCTGTTATGTTGGGTAAATGAGTAGTTACTAGAACACAGCTGGCTCAGTGATCACAATTCAGCTTACCCTCAGAAGTATAAATAAATTACATGTTTAGCCCAGTAACTGGACACTGATATAGAATTATTCACTGGCTGATTCCTAGATCAGAAACCACAAAAATTTTTTTCTTTTTTATGGAAGTATGGCTGTTACAATAGTCTCACCTGTAGCACATAGTGATTGATTTAACTACTCTATACGTTACAGCTCTAGATGTAACATTTTAATAAAACAACAATATCCTTGATGGTATCATGGAAATGTAAGTGCCTTGTGCACTTTTCTTAATGTGTATAATTACCTAAACATCATAGTAAGTGAATCAAGGCCATTGTCAAGCTTCCGTCAAGGAGAGTCCTTAACTAGAGGGATTTCCCATTGCTCTCATAACCTCTGAGTTACAGGTTCCATTAGTTGGCCACACACATTTGGAGCCTTGTGGACTTTCTGACAGCTGAGCAGCATATCTATGTTTGAAGCATTGTGATCCCTGTTCTTACTGCAAGAGTGACAGTTGTCACTTTTCCTGTGACCCCTGTCTTTAGGAAAGTGTCTGACTCAGAAAGTTGAATCAGTACCCCGCAAAGGGATTTTCAGGAGAACCACCTCAAAGATGATCACCTGAAATACTGTCAAGAAAAAAAAAAAACCCTGAAATTCTAAGCAACATCCATAAAAAGCCTTTTCATGTTGATAAGGAAAGATTTTTCCCTAAATACCAGGTAGGCTCCATGAAAGTGAGATCTTTACCTGTTTTGTTCACCGTGTCACCAGTCCCTAGAAGAGCGCCTAAGACATCACTCAAGATTAGGTTGCTTTGAATGAATCAAATGAATGAATGAACTGTGGCCTTTGATAGTGAGGTAGTTTATGGTCCTTAGGCAAGAGATGGGATTTGTGTTGGGATTTCAAGAATGGGAGGGGCCAAAGAGAAAATTGAGAAGCTAAATGTGAAAGTATGCAATTTACTGACTGGAGTAGGTCTGAATACATTTCAAACATAATTAAACTATGGCTGTGGGTCTATATGCATTTTCATAATTTTCCCTTGAAAATCTGAGGCATACAGATGTCATCTCCAGTGAATTCTCCTTGTCCATATACAGAATCACCAAAAAAAAAAAAAAAAAAAAAAAAAAAAGGCATTCTGACTGTCCTCAGTCCATCCAATCCAGGATTATAACACTTTCTTCCCCATGTTCTTTCTGACATCATGGACTTTCAGGTTGACCTCTCCCATCTTGGGTCCCACTCTCATTAGCTGTAGAAGTCATGCAATGTTTGTGATGTGAGGGTGGCAATACTCTCTGACTTTTGGTTACAATATGTCTTTGAAAGCCAGTGTTTATTCTGATTTTAGAGCATTTCTCCATTTGAACTGGCCACCTTTTAAGTGGTCATTAGCCACATGTGGCTGCTAGCCATCGGACTTGGACAGCAGAGGTGTGGAAAGTCCGCACATTCTTCCACTCAAAGGATATTGTGAATTATGCTACATCTTTTTTTTTTAAGTGTATTTTTTAGGTATTTAAATTCAATTAGCCATTAGATAGTACATCATTGGTTTCATAGAATTTAGTAACTCATCAGTTGTGGATAACGCCTGGTGCTCATCAAATCACGTGTCCTCCTCAATGCCTATCACCCAGTTACTCCATGTCTCCCACTCCCCTCCCCCCCAGTAACCCTCAGTTTGTTTCCTATAGTTAAAGGTGCCTCATGGTTTGTCTCCCTTTCTGATGACTCCCATTCAGTTTTCCCTCCCTTCCCTCTGATCCACTCTACTACATCTTAATCTCAACAGTAATGTCAAGCAGTGGTAGTAATTCAGTCATGGAGTCATGCATATTCTAAATCTGATGAGGTGGATTCCTATACTGCCTTTGTCTCTGCTAGAGCGCTTACATTTGTTATTATTATTGCTGCTGTGTTCATGTTTCTCGTTCACTGAATGTCTGATAAAAGAATTAGTAAAATGTGTGACTGCAGAAAATACAATGGTCATGGATGATGAAGATTTTCTTCTTGACCAGACTTGAGTCAAGTTCCTCTGAGTCCTCTTTCTGTCCAGCTTTGACCTCAGGCTCTGCCCACTTAGCCCAGTTTTAGCAAGAAACCTGCTTAGTCAATTTTTCAGCAATCTCCTATTCTACTCTTGATATCTGATCAAATTCCTTATCTCTCACCTGTGGTATCTTACCACTCTTTTTTTTTTTAAAGATTTATTTATTTTGACAGAGAGAGAGCATGAGCAGGGGGAGTAGCAGAGGGAGAGAGAGAACCAGACTCCCCACTGAGAAGCAAGCCCAATGCCAGTCTTGATCCTGAGATCAGATCATGACCTAAGCCAAAGCCAGAGAGTTAACCAACTGAGCCACCCAGGTGCTTCAGTATCTACAATGCTTAATATCTGATCAAATCCCTTATTCCCAGGGCACCTGGTTGGTGCAGTTGGTTGAACGTTTGACTCTTGATTTCTTCTCTGGTCATGATCTCACGGTCCTGAGATTAAGCCTCACCTCAGGCTCTATGCTCAGTGAAGAGTCTGATTAAAATTCTCCTTCCCTCTCCCTCTACCCCTACCCCTGCTCCCTCTCTCTAAAATGTATTAATAAGTCTTTTTAAAAATTCCTTATCCCCTGCTCTCAATAGTTTATGACCCTAGCCTTCCATCAACAATATTACTGTCCAGATGGTTTAGTCAGAATCCCTTCATCCTTACCCTTGATGTTCCATCTTAATTTTACATTCAGTGACCCCCACCATGCTCTTTAGCTATAAATCTCCATTTGTCTGAGCTGAGCTAGATCTCTCTCCCATACTATAAAATAAAATCCCATCATAGTAGCATCCCTTGAATAAAATCTTCCTTACTGTCTTTAATTGGTATCACAAATTTTTTTTTCTTTAACGGTCAGGAGGGTGCTAATGGAGTACCATGACAAAAGGCCTAATTTCCTATCATGGACATTATTTTGGGTTTACCTGACAAATACTCTTTTCCTCTTCTAAGAAAAATTTCCAGTTCTTAGTATAACTGCCAACTGGCCCAGGGGTGGACAAGTGAGTCAGATGAGACCAAAATGAAAATTCTGTTGAGACACTCGACCTTGAGGATTCAAGCCAGGGACGAAAAAGTGTTGGTACTCCATTATTCTGATGGTCCATTAATTCTTGCTTTTTTGTTTCCTGTGTCTATCACACACAGTCCCTGCCTTTTTGAAGATAATGATCACTAATCTGAATACACAGTTCGCCGAATCCCTTTGCAGTGGCCCATGTGGGCCAAGGTAGTAGAGCATAATAGATCTCTGTAAGTTTTTTAAAAATGCCTTTGTCCCTGTTGCCCATGGCCATTAAAAACAAAAGGTCAGGGGTTGGGGGATATTGGAAAATGTGAAGTTATAGCTACTCAATGATTTTGTGATTAGTAGAGAGAAAGCAACACCTACGTACAGGGCCAGTGGGTGAGTGGAGGAAACATTCTTGGTTCTAGGAGGAATGGGGGAAGGAGAAATATTAATAATATTTGTCTTTGGAACTGCCCCTGAAGACTTCCCACAGGAAACTGACCTAATGTGACTCTCCTAAACTTTGGCAAGCCCCTTAAATTTAACTGACTTCTAGATCTGATACCCCCTGCTAGATAGCTCTGATCATGATTTGATTGTTACTTATTTTATTTTTAAATTATTTTAAAATAAATTTTTAATTTAAATACAATTAATTAACATATAATACTAGTTTCAGACATACAGGTTAGTGATTCATCAGTCTTTTATAACACCCAGTGCTCATTGTATCACATGCCCTCCTTAATGTCCATCACCCAGTTACCCTATCCACCCATCCCCCTCCCCTCCAAGAGCCCTCAGTTTGTTTCCTATGATTAAGAGTCTCTTCTGAGGGGCACCTGGGTGGTTCAGTGGGTTAAAGCCTCTGCCTTCAGCTCAGGTCATGATCTCAGGGTCCTGGGATCAAGCCCCACATCGGGCTCTCTGCTCAGTGGGGAGCCTGCTTCCTCCTATTCTCTCTCTTCCTGCCTCTATGCCTACATGTGATCTCTGTTTGTCAAATAAGTAAATAAAAATCTTTTTAAAAAAGTCTCTTCTGGTTTGTCTCCCTCTTTGATTTCATCTTGTTTTATTTTTTTTCCTTTCTTCCCCTATGATTCTGTTTTGTTTCTTAAACTCCACATATGAGTTAGATCATATGATAATTGTCTTTCTCTGACTGACTTACTTCCCTTGGCATAATACCCTCTACTTCCATCCAAGTCATTGCAAATAAATTGCCATTTATTTTAACTCAACAGAGAAGGCCACTAGAAACAGGTGATGGCCCCAGCTCCTGTCCCTCCATGCATAACATCTGTCAACTCCTATGGACATCTTTTATTCCCCATTCCTATGAATGTTGTTCAGTTGTTACATGGTGTGGACAAATGCTGCTGGCTGGTGGCGTGGACATACTGGACAAGCTTGGCCTTCAGTAAAACAAAGACTGCATTTAGTTACTCAAACTGAAATGGGAATTCTTGGAGTCCCATTGGAGGTACTCAACCTGTGCCCCTTCCCTCTTTGGAACAAGAGCCTATACCTGAGAGATGAAGGGCTTATCCTAGGTTATTGCAAGGTTACACAGAGCTGAAACTAGACACAGGTGTACATGCTTATTGGTGAAGTCAAACTGCCTCAAATCTTGATTCTCTTTGCCACTTCTTATTCTTTGACCCTGTTTTTCATAGTTTAGGATGTAGGGTATCCTGACTTTTTGATGTTTTAGTTCTTGTCAGACATTTACCATAATGCTTAGCACATGGATGGTGTGTGCACACACATACACACGCTTGACACTAGAAAAAATTTCCCCTGATATTAAATTTATCAGTGCATTCTCCATCCACCGCCATTTGGCTGCTTTGTCACAAACTGATTAAAGCAGAACTGTCAAGTGAGGAACTTCAAAGCCAAAGCATTAAGTGCTGTAAGAAACCAGCACTTGGGAGGTTTTGTCTCAGCATCTGTGATTAGAAGGCAGGAAAAAGAGACTTTGGGGACACAGCTCACCCCTTCATGAAGCAGCCATTCAGAACTTTCTCAGAAGGGCTAATGCCTAATCTTCCAAAGATCAGCAAGAACAAACTTATGGCCTATTAAAACCAGATTTTTAAAAGATTTTTATTTATTTATTTGAGAGAGAGAGAGAGTGATAGAGAGAGCATGAGAGGGGAGAAGGTCAGAGGGAGAAGTGGACTCTCCATGAAGCTGGGAGCCTGATGAGGGACTCGATCCTGGGACTCCAGGATCAAAATCAGATTTATTGACTCAATACAGTCAGGGAGGACATTCCTCAGGAGTCATAGAATGATGGTTGCCATGAGGGAGGAGGGAAGCATCTTTTACAAAGTCTGGGCTCTCACAGAAGGAGTCTGAAGCAGGTATATGGAAAGCAGAGGTCAGTTCAGGATTAGAAGCTCTTTCTGAGGGGAAATGAGTAGAAGCAGGGATTAACCAGGACTTGGGTTCTGCCTTATTCAATTCAGGCTGCTGCAACAAATGATCACAGACTGGTTGGCTGAAACAGCAAAACATTTACTATTCCTTGCAGTTCTAGAGGCTGAGAAGACCAAAAGCAAGGTCCTAGGAGATCTAATATCTAGCAAGAGCCTGCTTCATTATCTATAGATGCCCATATTCTTGTTGTAGCCTTGCATGGCTGACATCTGGCAGAACAAGCTCTCAGGTCTTTTCTTAGGAGTGCTTTTATCTCATTCACAAGGGTTCCAATGTCATGACCTCATCACCTCTCAAAGCCCACACCTCCTGATGGCACTCCTTGAGGGTTAGGGCTTCAACATCTGAATTGGGGCAAGACACAAACATTCAGTCCATTCACAAGTGTTGCCATGAGGACAGTGTAGCTTAGCAACTGTATTCCCAGGAATCCATGGGACTAGCAAAGCAGAATCAGTGGGGAGGGGGGTCACTGCTAGGAAAGCATGAGTTCCCCAAGAGAGAGTCCTCATAGCATTTTACAGAGACAACATGACCCTTGAGAAACAATAGTTTCCATGACTCATACAGCAGCCTTTATATATGCCTGTTCTCCATGCTGGATTCACAGCAAGCCTGCTTCTTTCTTTTCCAGTTCAAATGGAATTCCACTCTCTGAATGCTGATGAATTTTTGCTCTTTTGCAGTTAGTAGGTTGTCCCTCAGGATTCTGCATGTATGGATTTGCAATCGTGGAAACTGCCAAAGGTCCAGGGTCCTGGGTGGCAGAACCTGGCCTCTGCCACTATTGCCCAAGGTAGGGACTCTGGTCCCTTGATCGTCCTGTGCTGCTGTCAAAGGTTTGTGTGCATCATGCTGTTTTTTTTTAATGTAATTGCTTATACATGTGTTTGATCATGCTCAAGTGGCCTTTCTGTGGAAACAGTGGCCAGGCTACACCTAGAAGTCACTGAAGAAAGTTCTAAGAACTCTTGGTTGGTATGAGGCTAGAGAGAGAGAGAAAGAGAGAAAAAAAAATCTGTCTCTCTGCATTTTACAAGTCCCTGGGCAAAATGCGAGGGCTGTGCACTCCCCACACGGAGATTCCAGGCAGGGAGGCCCTCCTGAGCCTCATCTGCCTGGGATCCTCCTCCAGGAGCAATCCCTAGTTTGAGATCAGGGTTAGGGAATAAATAGCAGCAAAGCAGGGTCCAGAAGGAAGGACTGCCACAGTCCACGGGGCACCAGAGGGCCAGGCTGGTACCTGCTCACTTTTGGAGTACAAATGGGCTCAGCTCAGCAGGTGCAGGGGTGCCATTGGCCCCTATGATGGGGTTGCAGTGCCCCAAGCTCAGGAAGAAAAAAGGCTGGCTCAGGTGACTTATTTTTCACTGGGAAGGAGCTGATGGCAGTGGAAATAAACGAGTAGGGAATGATGTTGTAAAGTTGTATGGTTTGTCCTTTATATCTCAGCTTTCTCTCCTATCTTCCCTTGCTCTGTAGTGTGTTCTCAAAGAAGTTTTTGACATGATATTCCTGTTCCCTGATTTACTCCTGAGCTGTGTCTTTTCTGCTGTTCAGCCCCATCTGGTGAATTCTTTTACTATAAAAAGTATCTTGCCTTTGCAAGGTCTTGTCTCGCCCTCCCCCTGGGGGAGACTTGAGGAATCCCAGAGAACTCAGCTTGCCACCCAGGAGGAAACCAGGCTATTTGGAACACTGGAAAGGATTCAGAGTAGGGGAAATCTGCTTGGACATCATCTGAGACTACCCCTACATTCAGGGGTCCCCTGGACACAAACCCAGACTTTGATACTGATCCTGAACCATGCTCTCAACTCAGACCCCTCTGATCCTCACTACAGTGCTTTCAGATCAGTGCAGCCATGCCCATAGGCACAAACTCTAAGCCTAGATTCTGTCCTGAGAGGTCTGTCTCCAACAGCCTGGTTCCAAAGACCCAGAGATTGGGGACAGTGAGGAACACCATAGGACTCACCCAGCCACCCCCCAAAAAAAAACATGCCATTTGGAACTCCAGAAAGGATTCAGAGGAACTGAAATCTGCATTCCCACCTCTGGACACCCCCATATTCAGCAGGACCCTGGATGCAAACCTGGAGCTTGACACTCACTCTGAACCAATCCCTCGAGTCCACTCCTTCCCCCCTGTCCCCCCCAAAAGAGGGACAGAGTGCTGGCAGATTAGGCCTGCCATGTGGTGGGCCCTAACCATAATCTTTGGTTTGGTTCTCAGGGTTCTGACCCCAGAGGCCTTGCAGTAGAAGCCCTACAATTTGGGGACACCTGGGCAATACCAGAGGACTCAGCCTGCCGCCCAGAAGGAAACCATGCCATGTAGAACTCCGGAAAGGATGAACAGCAGAAAAAATCTGCATGTGCACCTGAGGCCATGCCCATAGTGAGTGGACCTCTGTCCAAAAACTCCAGAGCCAGACATTCACCCTGACCCACATCCTCAGCTCAGCAATCCGGGAAGCTCTCCACAGAGCCTTCAGGTGGGTCCTCCCATGCCCCTAGACCATAACCCTAAGCCACGGTTGGGTTCTGGTAGGTCCATTCCCAGGGGCCTGTCCTCAGAGCACAAGGGATAGGGGGCGCCTGAGGAATCCCAGAGGACTCAGCCTGCCACCCAGAAGGAAACTGTGCCATTTGGAACTCTGGAAAGGATTCAGAGGAGCAGAAATCTGCATGCCCAGCTGAGGACACATCCACACTGAGCTGACTCCTGGACACAAAGCCAGAGTCAGACACTCACCCTCGCCTACACTGTCAACTCAGCCACCCAGACAGCTGTCAATGGGGTCTTCAGGTCAGTCCTGCCATGTCCCTAGTTCCTAATGCTAACCCTTGGATGGCTTCTGTAATGATCTCCTCATTTCAGGTTATGTGGTGGTTCTGCAGGACATTGTCCTGGTGTGGGGTCAAAAACACTGAAGCATCCCATGTGAAATGGCAAACATGGTAAAGAAATGATGGCTGGGCTGCAGCAACATGTTCCTAGGAACATCACCATAGGCAAGGGAAGCAAGGGCAAAATGAACTTTTGGGATTTCATCAAGATCAAAAGCTTTTGCACAGCAAAAGAAACAGTTAACAAAACCAAAAGACAACTGACAGAATGGGAGAAGATATTTGCAAATGAATTATCAGATAAAGGGCTAGTGTCCAAAATCTATAAAGAACTTAGAAAACTCAACACCCAAAGAACAAATAATCCAATCAAGAAATGGGCAGAAGACATGAATAGACATTTCTGCAAAGAAGACATCCAGACGGCCAACAGACACATGAAAAAGTGCTTCATATTACTCGGCATCAGGGAAATACAAATCAAAACCACAATGAGATACCACCTCACACCAGTCAGAATGGCTAAAATTAATAAATCAGGAAATGACAGATCCTGGTGAGGATGCGGAGAAAGGGGAACTCTCCTACACTGTTGGTGGGAATGCAAGCTGGTGCAGCCACTCTGGAAAACAGCATGGAGGTTCCTCAAAATGTTGAAAATAGAACTGCCCAATGACCCAGCAATTGCACTAGTGGGCATTTACCCTAAATTTAAAAACGTAGTGATCCGAAGGGGCATGTGCACCCGAATGTTTATAGCAACAATGTCTACAATAGCCAAACTATGGAAAGAACCTATATGTCCATCAACAGATGAATGGATCAAGAAGATGTGGTATATATACACAATGGAATACTATGCAGCCATCAAGAGGAATGAAATCTTGCCATTTGCGATGACATGGATGGAACTAGAGGGTATCATGCTTAGCAAAATAAGTCAATAAAAGAAAGACAACTATCATATGATCTCCCTGATATGAGGAAGTGGAGATGCAACGTGGGGGGTTAAGAGGGTAGGAGAAGAATAAATGAAACAAGATGGGATTGGAAGGGAGACAAACCATAAGTGACTCAATCTCACAAAACAAACTCAGGGTTGCTGGGGGGAGGGTGATTGAGAGAGGGGGTGGGGTTATGGACATTGGGGAGGGTATGTGCTATGGTGAATGCTGTGAAGAGTGTAAACCTGGAGATTCACAGACCTGTACCCCTGGGGATAAAAATTATATTATATGTTTATTAAAAAAAAAAAGAAATGACAGTTGGGGAATCTGAGTGTGAAGACAGCACATATTTGTGCTGCTATAACAAGCTGACTGCACTTTGAAATCACTGCAGAGGAAATAACTCTTCCAAACATCCATGTTAGCACGATGGCACAGAAGTAGAGAGGACATCAGACTTTGGGATGGAGGCCAAGCCCTCCCAGATCCAGGTCACCCAACGTGGAGAGGCCACATGTTAGCAAGAGACTCATGGGAGGATTAAATCAGGGGCCCCCATGTCTTGGGTGCAGTAGAAGCAGTGGATTTGGAATTCCAGTTTTCCACAACGTTCCACCACAAGCTGGTTAGAACTGTGCAAAGGCAGGAAGGGAAGCCCCAGTAAAGTGGACAAGGGACGCCCCAGTAAAGTGGACAAGGGACGCTAGAAGGCTGGAAAGGGGTGCCTGGTGCCCAGTACCCATTACAGACCCCACGTTGCAATCCCTCACAGGAGAGACTCACCAATTCCAGGCCCCACAGCGGAAGCTGGAGGTTCATCTCCTGACTTTTTGTAGGAGCTTGCAGCTCAGCTGGTGAGAATTCTCCATCACCCCGAACCCTGCCTTTCTCCAGGGGACTTTCCTTCTAAGCACCCCTCCCAACTTCTTCCTCCTCCATGAAATAATGTTCCTCTCCTTTGTTTCTCGCACTTGCCTGTGATGGGACCATAGCTTGCTCAGCCCAGACTGCCATTCTCTGGTCTTCCCAAATAAACCTATGCTGCTGGTCAAATAACTGGCAGTTTGAGTTTAAGGCAAATCCAACTAATAAATTCAAGAAACTTGCAAGGAACAAAATCAATATGTACAAATCAGTGGCATTTCTACGTGCTCAGAAGGAACCATCAGAAAGAGACTACGGAGAACAATCTCATTTACACCTGCATCCAAGAGAGCAAGATACCCAGGAGGCCCCTGAACCAAGGAGGTGACAGACATGTCCTCTGACACCCCTGCAACAATGACGACAGACAGGGAGGGCTGCACACGGAGATGGGGAGGCACTGTGCTCAGGGAAGAACCCACACTGGGAAAATACCTACTCTCCCCAAAACCGCCTACAGTCCTCACTCTGGCTCCCGAACTTCCAGACTCGGCGCCATCCTGGAGTGGGTGTGGACACGGGAAGGACCCCGCAGGGCTGAGGTGGGGGGAGCACAAGCCCCGAAGCAGGCGGACGCTCCCTGACTGCAGACCATCTGAGGAGCCCCAGGAACCGAATCCAAGAGCACACAAACACACAGACGGAGGGGGGAGCATCGGAGCCCAGAAAGGGGGGACCCCACAGCCCTGCGTACAGCACAGCAGGAAGCCATGTCATCGCACACAAAAGGACTGAAGCCCCAGCATCTACACAGGGAGCCCTTCCTCTGTGGGGTCCTGAGACCACGTACCCCCTTGACAGTCCACTCCAGCGGCTTCTCCTCACCTCCTCCAGCATCTGGTCCTTAGGATGTTGGACTGCTGTCAGTGTGGGCGCGTCCTCTACAACGGGTCCGGTCAGTGTGGATGCAGAGCCACACCCTCCTCAGCATGTCCTGTCAGGGTGGGATCCGCCCCACATTCTCCAGAAGTCTCCACAGTGGGTCCTGAAGAGGCGGGGCTCTGGTCCCCCAGGTGCGGCTGTGCAGCCTGGGCTCAGGGCCAGAGCTGGGGTCTGGCGCCCTCTTCAGGCGATGGAAGGCAGTGCAGGACTGTGGGAGCTCACCCTTCAGTGGAAGGTCTTGCTCCCTCCCCGGGTCCAGCTGAAGCCATTTCATTCTGTAAATTCAAGCAGCATGGAGCCCAATATCCCCCAACTTCTCCAAAAATAGCTAAGGAACAACGAATTGGAAACAATGTGGAATTACAACAGTCCTTGACCCAAACAGTGGCACTGAACATGGCCCTGATGCAGACCCACACTCTGACCTCAACTTGGTCTCAAGCCTGGACCTGACCCCAATCCAAGACCCTAACCCTAGCTCCCAACCCAAACAATGTTCACAAGAACCAAAAGGTAGAAACTGCAAATATCCATCAATGGCAAATGCATGAGCAAAGTGTGGTGAAGGGTTTGAATTTGGGTTCAGGTTCAGGTTTTAGTCAGATTTCTAGATCAGGCTTTGGGTTTAGTGTCAGGGTGAGGATTTAGAGTGAAGGGCAAGGGAACAGAGTTGGAGTTTAGGGATTGAAGTTTGTAATTTAGGTTTTGAGACTCAGGATTCAGACACAGATAAAGTTCAAGGTCAATTTTGGGGTTTGGCTTCAAGCTGAGATTTGGGTTTGGAGTTCAAGACTTGGAGGTCTGGTTTAGGGTTTGGGTTCATGGTTCAGGGCTTGGATCCAGGGCTCAGGTCCAGGTTTTGGGTTCCACTTCAGGTTTGGGATTCAGGGTTCTAGTTTGGGCTTTAAGGTCAGCTTAGGGTTTCAATGTTGTTAGGGGTTAAGGTTAGGTTTAGGGATGACACATTTTCTTCAGTTGTCATCATGGACACAAAATTTCTATCTGAAGTTTCTAAGTCAGAAATGTATTTCATCTGGGGGCACCTGGGTAGCTCAGTGTGTTAAGCCTCTGCCTTGGGCTCAGGTCATGATCTCAGGGTCCTGGGATTGAGCCCTTCATTGGGCTCTCTGCTCGGTGGGGAGCCTGCCTCTCCCCCCACCCCGCCTGCCTCTCTGCCTATTTGTGATCTCTGTCTGTCAAATAAATAAATAGAATCTTAAAAAAAAAAAAAAGAAATGTATTTCATCTGGGTTTCAGGAGCTGGTTTGGAATTTAGGATCCCAGTAACTCCCTCCCAACAGCATTCTGAGTCTCCCAGTCACCCAGAAGCAGCTCTTGTCTTGGCTCTCTGCCCTTGACAGAGAAGGGCAAGTTGGTGCCAAAGTTGGGATTTCACAATGGTAGAGGTGTGAAACCAAATATTGTGGAACTATCATGGAAAATGAGACAGGAGACAAATAACTGGTTGACTCCTGATTCTTCCACAAAAACAAAGACCAAGTTTCCAATAGAATCTTATAATGTTCCCTAGGAAGGCCTATGGTTCTCATTACCAGTACCAAAAGAGGACCCCTCCCCTGGTTTAAACTAAGAATAACAGCAGGATATTTCCTACTTAGTGTCAAACATAAAATTTTATTTTTTGGCTGTTTCAGTGTGCAATTTGTGGAAGCACTGACAACCTTTTCATGCTCAAATCCTCATCAACACAATGCAGGCAACGTTGTAATGCATTGCTCCTTGGAATACCAAGTACAAGAAGGGCTATTAGAAGTACTAAAAAGATACCAAATATGAAATTCAGAAAAAGCATCATTTATGGGCACCTAATGTGGATCCCTAACCATAAGATCTAACATATCATCCTATAGATTTCACTTAAAAAATCATCAATAACAGTAGCCTACTGACCACTGTAACCACCCTACCATTGACTTCTAGGCCTGTAATACACACTCCAAATGCTGGAGACACAATTCTCAGCAGAATGGGACTTACCCAGTCTGGGTGGACCAACTCTTATAGTGAAGCCAAAAAATACCGCTCCTTGGAAATCCCAGCCATTAGGACACAGTCACAGAAACCTACCCAGAGCTCAATAAAGGACAGACATCTCTCATGGGGCGGATGCTGCAGATCACCCCCATTCCCATGAAGTAGCTCTACAGCGGACTCCAGGTCTGTCCCCTTCCCGGGATCACACGTGGCACCACTCCTTCCTCAGAACAAAACCATGAACTGTCCTCATCAGGCCTGTGTGCAGGCTTACAGAAAGCCAGACACTTTCTTGAGAGCATTCAGCCTCTCATGCCTATCCCAGCAGATGGAGGGTTCTGTATTCTCAACTTCATTCCAACTACAGAAGACTTGGAACAAGTCTTGCCACACTCTTGCCATATTCTCCATCTGCAAAATGATGGATAGTAAAACACCATGGATTCCCTGCACCTTCTCGAACCTAGGTAAGTTAGAGCTACAGCTTGGCCAGAGCTATTATCCCCAATCCCCTAAACACACACACTTCCCTTGTGCGCTCTGGGCCAGTTTCCATCCACTTTGCTCCTCAGCCATTGTCTCTGCAGAGAAGTACAGCAGTACTGAGGTTCTGGGACTGAGGTGCTAGGTGGTAAGCCAGCACCTTGGGCCCACTTACTATCAGAAATTAATATTCATTTTATTAACAGATGCATCCCATAAGATCTTGCTACCACAGCCATTAGAAAAGTCATTACAACAGAGGTCCTAACAACATGTGCCAACCTCCATGGCTCTACTCCCTGGCTCCAGGGATTGGTTCATTCATGGGCATGTGACCTGGTCCCAGCCAATGAGGTGGGAGGAACCTTGGGTCTTAGCCTGCAGGGCCAAGGATGGGGTGAACTGCCCAGGCCAGGGGGGTTTTCCATCATGACTACAGAAGTGACCTCAGCCAGGCATGTGCCAGTGCCACAGAGAGCCCAGGAAGCCAGATGCTCTATAATATTGCTGAGGGCTTGAATCAGACTTGTCCTGAAGCACACACATGCTACATCCTCTGCTAACTCAGGAGAACCCTAAATGTGCTCATGGTCTTGGCCTGAACAAGATGACCATCTGTGTGGTATATAACCTGCAAGATATACCCACCAGGCAATGGGGACTGACTCACTCAGCCAAACAATACCTACATGGAGTTCAACCACAGACAAACGTCTTGTGGCAAACTTGAAGCCTACAGAGAATGGCAGGAGAATTCCTGAGGCCTTCATTGTTGGCCAATCTCACTATCATCTTTTTTTTTTCTTTCAAGTGGAGGGGCCAGGGTCAGGCAGGATATGTCCCAGTGTATTCCCACTCTGCCACTGGAAAAGAAGAGCCCTCTCCCCATCACCCATCATATTGCAGATCTGGAGTGTGGGAAACTATCACCCATGGGCCAAATGGGACCTCTCCCTGTATTCTTTCAATCAAGTGTGGCTGGAACATGAGTTATGGATGGTCTGTGGCTGCTTTCAAGCCACAGTGCAAGAGTGGAGTCATTGTCAGAGACACCACATGGAAAGCAAACCTGACAGAAAATCTTTACAGAAGGCCTTATGGAAAAGTCTGTGTCACTCCCTGGTCTCAAAGGTCCTAGGATCATGTCACTTCTTTGAATAGAGCATAGCGCCTTCTGGGTAAAATGTAATTTATTCACCCCCAGAGGCAAGGGCTTCCATCCTTTTAGCCAGAACTCCATCTCCATCCTCCTCTATTTAAACCTTAAATGGCACATCTATATGTCTGCTGCCCAACAGGAATTCACTGTAGTTTACATGATAGCGATGCTCAGAAACAGGTGTAAGTGTGAACTTGTGAGGGTGGAGGAGCCATAGTGTGCAAGGAGGATATAATACAGTAGCGTGCTTTCCATCCCACAGGAATAGCACGCAATGTGGTCGCATTGTGACCTCAGAAGGAATCCACCTTCATAGAACAAACTGCATCTGGGAGGACTCCCAATTCCCTTGTCCTAGACACTATGTTCCACTGAGGCTGGGGGCACAAAGAGGGACAAAAACTACTCTGCCCATCAGCGTTTTGAATGACACCTGCTCTTCCAGGACAAAAGATCCTGAAACCATTCATCCACCTGTCATCCAGCCAGACGTCTGTGAGAGAGATCTACCTCAAGCAGAAAGGACAGACCGAGAGACAATAAATGGACAGTCTTGTGTGACAAGTGCCATGACAGGGACACTCAGGAGGATTGGGGGTGTTCAGGGTTGGCCAGACCAGGTTCCCAGTATGACAGGGAATGCTCCAGGAGGGTGATCACAGCTGTGTCACTACAGGGAATGCTTGGGAGGACTGGGGGTTACGGAGTTGGCCAGACTAGGGGCAGGGGCCTGGGAGTGCTCCAGGAGGGTGAACGCAGCCTGTCACTATAGGGAATGCCTGGAGGACTGGGGGTGTGCAGGGTTGGTCAGAACGGGGGGCAGAGGGACCAGCAGTGCTCCAGGAGGATGTCGCAGTTGTGCCCTTGTGTGGCTACACATGTCATGTGACTGGTCATTGGCCGACCGAAATGACAGGGCGGGTAAGGGGCTATGTCCCTAAACTGTCTTCTACGAGGAAAAATTTTAGTAACGAGATTTCTTTCAGTATAATTTCATGTCACATGCGCCCGTGAGTCCCTAAAGCTGACTGTGTAGAATATGAAGTACGTAGTTTTTGCCATTGCTTTCAAACCTGAGGTGCTGGGGGCAGAGCACACTGGATATTTCATACTCTGCTTTCAGAGTATGATGACTTTTCCTGCCTTCATCTCTGATCCAAGCACAGAGAGCAAAGGCAATTCAGATCTACACTTCAAAATGTCAACAGAAATCTGAAAACCCAAGTTCTCCCAGGATCTAAAGGCTTAGGACCAGGGTGACAGAAAGGGGAGGCAGAGAGCAAGGAACCAAAAGAACACATCATGTGCATGTTAGTTGGCCCACTTCTCCACCTGTCAGAAGCAAGTCATGCCTGACAGGAGGGAGTCCCACCTGCACCCGTGTGTTTTTGCTGCCCTTGAGCAGAGCAGGAGGGATGGGCTGAGCTGGGTGTGGGTGTCAGGAGAGGCCAGCTGGCCACAGATGCTACATGCCAAGTACCTGTAGGACCAGCTCCTGATCCTCAGCTAAGATGAAACAATCAGTATGTTTAGTTATCTATGTCCTGGGACAGGGCATGTGCTCAGTGCTTTGGTGACTATATCCTCTCCCATTTTATTTTTTTAAAAACACCTTAGGCAGGTTAAGATTGACATACAAAAAACTGTTTGTAGTTAATGTATGCAACTTGACCCTAACCCTAACCCTAATATCTAGTTAAGATATACTCAATTTAGAATATTGATCAAAAATTAGAGGATGGTTTTTAGGAGCTAAGGAATCCAGTGACCAACCTTCTGTCTTATTCTCCCTTGAATCTGTTAAGTTGGAACACGTTCAGCCACATGCTTTCTGGAGAGTGGCCACACGGTAGCAACAGTGAGTAAACACTGACGCAAACCCCACTATAAAGCCAATTCTTCCTTCACCCTGTCAAAACTTGTTCATTCAATGTTTACAGGTTATTGTATACATTATGAAAAGTGTGACTTTGTTGAATTTTTAAAAAGCCAAACTAATTCTTTCAACCTGTTAAGAATAGAAGATGTTTTCTAAAATCTGGGAGTTGGCAAACAGATGAAGGCCCAGGGGTCTGGGAAAAGGCTATTACTGTTGAATCTATTCAGGTCTACTAAGGAAACGAGGATGACTTCTATTCCATTTCTTTGTGGGAAGAATTTGTGTCAACTCACAGCACTGAATCCATACAAAATAGTGTAGCTCAGAGGAAAACAAAAAAACAATCAACAGCCTCCAGGAGCAGAGAAAGAGCCACACCCAGGGACAGAGAAGACAGACCACAGAGGCTCTGCTCAAGCCAATTTATATTTCTGTAGATCTTCTGGAGCTAGAATGCCCCCAAGCGCCCCTGGGGGTCATGGGTCAGGCAGAGAGCACACCCTGATACTGCACTGTTGGAACCCATGACAAGCCTCCTGGTCCCTTCCTTCATGAGACACCCCCTACTCCCGACTACTCCAGCCTGCTTCTTGGAACTCCCATTCCCCTTTATGACACCATTGTTCACTTTTCCCATCACTGCCACCATATAGAGTACATACAATTTTGTCATTTAAATGTTTTTCATCATGTTCTCTGTGAAACTATACTTTGCATCATCTACCCGGGTGTAGATTACCTGCTGCTTTGCATGACATAACGGTGGAGTCCAAGTGCCCTCATGGCATCATGGGGGCTAGTGTCCTGGGCAAGGTCCTCACTAAGATGGCTCAGCTGTCGCAGTGAAGGCTTGACCTGGGCACTGCTATTTTTGTGCAAGTAAGGTAGCACAGCCAAAGCCTTGGTTTGGGTTCAGAATTGCTCATGGCCCCTTGGCCACATCAGATGGCATGGGGGCACACCCTGAAGACCCTTGCTAATCCAGTGTTGCTCTGGGGAATTTCTATGGAACAGCCATTGTGTCCAATAGAGGAACTCAATAGGAGTGGGAAGGATGGGAGTCAGAACTTCTGAGATAGAATCCATCTTGGGGGTTGCCCAGAACTTCCTAGGCGTTCATTCCATAGTCTTGAATGAATCCATTAATCTAAAAACATTCCCTCATTTTAGAAATAATGAGCCTAAAGCTCTGATGAAGTGACTTTCCCAGGTCATATTGGAAATCAGCGAAAGAGCCAGAATGATCTGGGAGATGGCCTCCAGCAGGATCCCCCAGAGTGGCTTTTGCTAGAGCCGCAATCACCCATTTATCTTTCCTGGACTCCCCAACTCTCATGGGACTCTTCATGGGACATATCCTGGGAACAAAGGTCATGTCAGTGCCACAGAAACCTCTGACACTGGCTATAACGAGACTGTGGTGTCAGTGGAGTCCCAAGCCATGGGCCATTTCAGAGTTTGTCTGCAAAAGATACGGTTGGTGGGAAACCCACATGACAGAGGGTAGAAGAAGATGGAAGCAGCTAGGGAAAGGGGGGGGTGCCCCCACGTCACATCTGGCCTCAGATGACACGGTGGTGTCCAGAAGAACAAGCCCCCCAAACGCCCCCCAGCGCCTTCCCAGAACTCACCCTATGGTTTGAAGCTGATCTTCCTACATGGGTCAGGAGTGCTCAGCTAGCTCAGGGAAGCACGACACAGGACACAAGAAAAGCCACAGCCTTGACAGATGTGTTTTCATGGAACAATAGTTTTCTCCAAATATATTCTGATGATAAAAAAATTCAATGATTAAAACATGGATATTTTTGATTAAAAAGAAAGCCAAATTTGTTGAATTAATAAATATTTATGGAGTATCTACTTAAAGCAAATGTATAGCTCCAGTTCCACCTGGGAGCTTGCAAAGTACAAGGGATACAATCAATGGATTAATGGTAGGAAGGAATGCAGGCTGAGGGCTAAGAGAGCCATCCTATTCAGAGAGGCCCATTAAGGAAGCCCACTGAGAAGATGCTTTTCAGCCAAGACCAGAAAGACAGGGCCAGTGAGTCCATCTGGGAGAAGAGTGACAGAGCAACTTGATTTTTCATTATTTTGACCCTAAAACACAAATGTCAAAAATATTGTCTTAAGTGTTGATTTGGAACATTTGGTTCTTCTCTGTAACTATTTGGGTTACATGCTAACCATACTCACTATAAAATGCTCTAAGAAAATGTCTTATTGAAGCATGGACATCTTGTATTAAAAGGCAAATAAAGGGGCGCCTGGGTGGCTCAGTGGGTTAAGGCCTCTGCCTTCAGGTCAGGTCATGATCCCAGGGTCCTGGGATCGAGCCCCACATCAGGCCCTCTGCTCGGTGGGGAGCATGTTTCCCTTCCTCTCCCTCTCTGCCTGCCTCTCTGCCTACTTGTGATCTCTCTCTGTCAAATAAATAAATAAAATCTTTTTTTTTAACCAGACTCTGTTTTATTTATTTATTTATTTATTTATTTATTTATTTGATTTTTTATTTTTTATAAACATATATTTTTATCCCCGGGGTACAGGTCTGTGAATCGCCAGGTTTACACTCTTCACAGCACTCACCAAAGCACATACCCTCCTTAATGTCCATAACCCCACCCCACTTCTCCCAATCCCCCTCCACCCAGCAACCCTCAGTTTGTTTTGTTAGATTAAGAGTCACTTATGGTTTGTCTCCCTCCCAATCCCATCTTGTTTCATTGATCCTTCTCCTACCCACTTAAGCCCCCATGTTGCATCACCACTTCTTCATATCAGGGAGATCATATGATAGTTGTCTTTCTCCGCTTGACTTATTTCTATAAGCATGATACCCTCTAGTTCCATCCATGTTGTCGCAAATGGCAAGATTTCATTTCTTTTGATGGCTAGATAGAATTCCATTGTGTATATATACCACATCTTCTTTATCCATTCATCTGTTGATGACATCTAGGTTCTTTCCATAGTTTGGCTATTGTGGACATTGCTGCTATAAACATTCGGGTGCACGTGCCCCTTTGGATCACTATGTTTGTATCTTTAGGGTAAATACCCAGTAGTGCAATTGCTGGGTCATAGGGCAGTTCTATTTTCAACATTTTGAGGAACTTCCATGCTGTTTTCCAGAGTGACTGCACCAGCTTGCATTCCCACCAACAGTGTAGGAGGGTTCCCCTTTCTCCACATCCTCGCCAGAATCTGTCATTTCCTGACTTGTTGATTTTAGCCATTCTGACTGGTGTGAGGTGATATCTCATTGTGGTTTTGATTTGTATTTCCTTGATGTTGAGTGATATGGAGCACTTTTTCATGTGTCTGTTGGCCATCTGGATGTCTTCTTTGCAGAAATGTCTGTTCATGTCCTCTGCCCATTTCTTGATTGGATTATTTGTTCTTTGGGTGTTGAGTTTGCTAAGTTCTTTATAGATTTTGGACACTAGCCCTTTATCTGATATGTCGTTTGCAAACATCTTCTCCCATTCTGTCAGTTATCTTTTGATTTTGTGAACTGTTTCCTTTGCTGTGCAAAAGCTTTGATCTTGATGAAATCCCAATAGTTCATTTTTACCCTTGCATCCCTTGCCTTTGGCGATGTTCCTAGAAAGATGTTGCTGCAGCTGAGGACGAAGAGGTTGCTGCCTGTGTTCTCCTGAAGGATTTGGATGGATTCCTTTCGAACATTGAGGTCCTTCATCCATTTTGAGTCTATTTTCATGTGTGGTGTAAGGAAATGGTCCAATTTCATTTTTCTGCATGTGGCTGTCCAATTTTCCCAACACCATTTATTGAAGAGGCTGTCTTTTTTCCATTGGACATTCATTCCTGCTTTGTTGAAGATTAGTTGACCATAGAGTTGAGGGTCTATTTCTTGGCTCTCTATTCTGTTCCATTGATATATGTGTCTGTTTTTGTGCCAGTACCATGCTGTCTTGATGATGAAAGCTTTGTAATAGAGCTTGAAGTCCGGAATTGTGATGCCACCAACTTTGGCTTTTTTTTTTTTTTCAATATCCCTTTGGCTATTCGAGGTCTTTTCTGGTTCCATATAAATTTTAGAATTATTTGTTTCATTTCTTTGAAAAAGATGGATGGTACTTTGATAGGAATTGCATTAAATGTGTAGATTGCTTTAGGTAGCAGACATTTTCACAATATTTATTCTTACAATCAAGGAGCATGGAACATTTTTCCATTTCTTTGTGTCTTCCTCAATTTCTTTCATGAGTACTTTATAGTTTTCTGAGTATAGATTCTGTGCCTCTTTGGTTAGGTTTATTCCTAGGTATCTTATGGTTTGGGGTGCATTTGTAAATGGGATTGACTCCTTAATTTCTCTTTCTTCTGTCTTGTTGTTGGTGTAGAGAAATGCAACTGATTTCTGTGCATTGATTTTATATCCTGACACTTTACTGAATTCCTGAACAAGTTTTAGCAGTTTTGGAGTGGAGTCTTTTGGGTTTTCCACATATAGTATCATATCATCTGCAAAGAGTGATAATTTGACTACTTCTTTGCCGATTTGGATGCCTTTAATTTCCTTTTGTTGTCTGATTGCTGAGGCTAGGACCTCTAGTACTATGTTGAATAGCAGTGGTGATAATGGACATCCCTGCCGTGTTCCTGACCTTAGTGGAAAAGCTTTCAGTTTTTCTCCATTGAGAATGATATTTGCGGTGGGTTTTTCATAGATGGCTTTGATGATATTGAGGTATGTGCCCTCTATCCCTACACTTTGAAGAGTTTTGATCAGGAAGGGATGCTGTACTTTGTCAAATGCTTTTTCAGCATCTATGGAGAGTATCATATGGTTCTTGTTCTTTCTTTTATTGATGTGTTGTATCACATTGACTGATTTGCGGATGTTGAACCAACCTTGCAGCCCTGGAATAAATCCCACTTGGTCGTGGTGAATAATCCTTTTAATGTACTGTTTAATCCTATTGGCTAGTATTTTGGTGAGAATTTTTGCATCTGTCTTCATCAATGATATTGGTCTATAACACTCTTTTTTTATGGGATCCTTGTCTAGTTTTGGGATCAAGGTGATGCTGGCCTCATAAAATGATTTTGGAAGTTTTCCTTCCATTTCTATTTTTTGGAACAGTTTCAGGAGAATAGGAATTAGTTCTTCTTTAAATGTTTGGTAGAATTCCCCCAGGAAGCCGTCTGGCCCTGGGCTTTTGTTTGTTTGGAGATTTTTAATGACTGTTTCAATCTCCTTACTGGTTATGGGTCTGTTAAGGCTTTCTATTTCTTCCTGGTTCAGTTGTGGTAGTTTATATGTTTCTAGGAATGCATCGATTTCTTCCAGATTGTCAAATTTGTTGGCATAGAGTTGCTCATAGTATTTTCTTCTAATAGTTTGTATTTCTTTGGTGTCAGTTGTGATCTCTCCTCTTTCAATCATGATTTTATTTATTTGGGCCCTTTTTCTTTTCTTTTTGATAAGTATGGCCAGGGGTTTATCAATTTTATTAATTTTTTCAAAGAACCAGCTCCTAGTTTCGTTGATTTGCTATATTGTTTTTTTGTTTTTTTTTTTTGGTTTCTATTTCATTGATTTCTGCTCTGATCTTTATGATTTCTCTTCTCCTGTTGGGCTTAGGGTTTCTTTCTTGTTCTTTCTCCAGCTCCTTTAGGTGGAGGTTTAGGTTGTGTACCTGAGACCTTTCTTGTTTCTTGAGAAAGGCTTGCACCGCTATATATTTCCTCTCAGGACTGCCTTTGTTGTGTCACACAGATTTTGAACCGTTGTATTTTCATTATCATTTGTTTCCATGATTTTTTTCAATTCTTCTTTAATTTCCCGGTTGACCCATTCATTCTTTAGAAGGATGCTGTTTAGTCTCCATGTATTTGGGTTCTTTCCAAACTTCCTCTTGTGGTTGAGTTCTAGCTTCAGAGCATTGTGGTCTGAAAATATGCAGGGAATGATCCCAATCCTTTGATACCGGTTGAGTCCTGATTTAGGACCGAGGATGTGATCTATTCTGGGGAATGTTCCATGTGCACTAGAGAAAAATGTGTATTCTGTTGCTTTGGGATGAAATGTTCTGAATATATCTGTGATGTCCATCTGGTCCAGTGTGTCGTTTAAGGCCTTTATTTCCTTGCTGATCTTTTGCTTCGATGATCTGTCCATTTCAGTGAGGGGAGTGTTAAAGTCCCCTACTATTATTGTATTATTGTTAATGTGTTTCTTTGATTTTGTTATTAATTGGTTTATATAGTTGGCTGCTCCCATGTTGGGGGCATAGATATTTAAAATTGTTAGATCATCTTGTTGGATAGACCCTGTGGGTATGATATAGTGATATAGTGTCCTTCCTCATCTCTTATTATAGTCTTTGGCTTAAAATCTAATTGATCTGATATAAGGATTGATACTCCTGCTTTCTTCTGATGTCCATTAGCATGGTAAATTCTTTTCCACCCTCTCACTTTTTTTTTTAAGATTTTATTTATTTATTTGACAGAAAGAGATCACAAGTAGGCAGAGAGGCAGGCAGAGAGAGAGAGGAGGAAGCAGGCTCCCTGCTGAGCAGAGAGCCCGATGTGGGACTCGATCCCAGGACGCTGGGATCATGACCTGAACCAAAGGCAGCGGCTTAACCCACTGAGCCTCCCAGGCGCCCTCCACCCCCTCACTTTAAGTCCGGAGGTGTCTTTGGGCTTAAAATTAGTTTCTTGGAGGCAACATATAGATTGGTTTTGTTTTTGTTTTTTATCCATTCTTATACCCTGTGTCTTTTGATTGGGGCATTTAGCCCATTAACATTCAGGGTAACTATTGAGAGATATGAATTTAGTGCCATTGTATTGCCTGTAAGGTGACTGTTACTGTATATGGTCTCTGTTCCTTTCTGATCTACCACTTATAGGCCTTCTCTTTGCTTAGAGAAGCTCCTGTATAGCTGGTTTGGTGTTTGCAAATTCTTTCAGGTTTTGTTTGTCCTGGAAGCTTTTAATCTCTCCTTCTATTTTCAATGATAGCCTAGCTGGATATAGTATTCTTGGCTGCATGTTTTTCTCGTTTAGTGCTCTGAAAATATCATGCCAGCTCTTTCTGGCCTGCCAGGTCTCTGTGGATAAGTCAGCTGCCAATCTAATATTTTTACCATTGTATGTTTCAGACTTCTTTTCCCGGGCTGCTTTCACGATTTTCTCTTTGTCACTGAGACTTGTAAATTTTACTATTAGGTGACGGGGTTTGGGCCTAATCTTATTGATCTTGAGGGGAATTCTCCGAACCTCCTGAATTTTGATGCTCATTCCCTTTGCCATATTGGGGAAATTCTCCCCAATAATTGTCTCCAGTATACCTTCTGCTCCCCTCCCTCTTTCTTCTTCTTCTGGAATCCCAATTATTCTAATGTTGTTTTATCTTATGGTGTCACTTATCTCTCGAATTCTCCCCTTGTGGTCCAGTAGCTGTTTGTCCCTCTTTTGCTCAGCTTCTTTATTCTCTGTCATTTGGTCTTCTATATTGCTAATTCTTTCTTCTGCCTCATTTATCCTAGCAGTGAGAGCCTCCATTTTTGATTGCACCTCATTAATAGCTTTTTTTATTTCAACTTGGTTAGATTTTAGTTCTTTTATTTCTCCACAAAGGACTTTTATATCTCCCGAGAGGGTTTCTCTAATATCTTCCATGCCTTTTTTGAGCCCAGCTAGAACCTTGAGAATTGTCATTCTGAACTCTAGATATGACATATTACCAATGTCTGTATTGATTAGGTCCCTAGCCTTCGGTACTGCCTCTTGTTCTTTTTTTTTGTAGTGAATTTTTCCGTCTTGTCATTTTGTCCAGATAAGAGTATATGAAGGAGCAAGTAAAATACTAAAAGGTGGCAACAACCCCAGGAAAATATGCTTTAACCAAATCAGAAGAGATCCCAAATCATGAGGGTGGAGAAAGGGGATAAAAAGAGGTTCAAAAAGAAAGAAAGAAAAAAAAATAAAAGAAAAGAATTAAAAAAAGAAAAATAATAAAGAAACATATTAAAAAGAAAAAATATATATATTAGATAAACTAGTTAAAATACGTTAAAAAAGTAAAGGGTAAAAGTTAAAAAATTTTTAGCAGAAGAAGAGAAAAAAAAATGAAAAAGAAAAAAATTCAATTAACTGCAAGTCTAAAAAAATCACAGGGAGAAAGCCATGAGTTCCGTGCTTTGCCTTCTCATCCTCTGGAATTCTGCTGCTCTACTTAATATTGAAGCTGCAGTCCTTGGTAGGTGAACTTGGTCTTGGCTGGATTTCTTGTTGATCTTCTGGGGAAGGAGCCTGGTGTAGTGATTCTCAGGTGTCTTTGCCCCAGGCGGAATTGCACCACCCTTACCAGGGGCCGGGCTGAGTAATCCGCTCGGGTTTGCTTTCAGGAGCTTTTGTTCCCTGAGCACTTTCCGTAGAGTTCTGGAGGATGGGAATACAAATGGCGGCCTCCTGGTCTCCAGCCAGGAGAAGCCGAGAGCCTGGAGCCCCACTACTCAGTGCGCTCTCAGAGAACAGCACCCAGTTACTCCTGTCTGCCTGACCTCCAGCCGCTCTCCGAGCTCACCGAGCCTGTGACCGGTTCAAGGTAACCCCAAGCTGTGAGCTTACTGTCGGCTCTGTCTCTGTAGCCGGTTTTCCCGTTCCAATACCCGCAAGCTCTGCGACACTCAGACACCCCCATCCTTCTGTGACCCCGCGTGGGCTTCGCCCCGGTTTAGCCTCTGGAGCGATGTCCCTCAGCAGAACAGACTTTTAAAAGTCCTGATTTTGTGCTCAGTTGTTCCGCCGCTTGCCGGGAGCCGGCACCTCCCCCCGGGATCTATCTTCCCATCGCTTTGGATTCACTTCTCCGCCGGTCCTACCTTTCAGAAAGTGGTTGTTTTTCTGTTTCCAGAATTGCTGTTCTTCTTCTCTTCGATCTGCTGATGGATTTGCAGGTGTTTGCAATCTTTAGATAAGCTATCTAGCTGATCTCCTGCTAGCTGATATAGTCTCAGCCTGCTACTTCTCTTCCATCTTGACTCCTCCCCAACAAATAAAATCTTTTAAAAAAAGGGCAAATTAACCCTAGCACAACTCTAAACCTACTCCTACCCAAACCCCTGACCCTAACCCTACCCCAAACCCCTAACCTTAACCTGTGACCCTAACCTGCGACCCTAAACCATGACTGTAAACTTGACTCCAACCCTGACCCTAGGTTGGGCTCAGAGGGGTCTGTTCCCAGAGATCTGATGCCAAAGCCCTAGGGACTAGGGACACCTGAGCAAACCAGAGGATTCCACCTGCCACTCAGAAGGAAACCATGTCATTTGGAACTCTGGAAATGATTCAGAGCAGGAGAAATCTGCATGCGCACCTAAGGCAACCCCCACATTCAGTGCCGGCTGGACTCAAACCTGGAGCCTGACACTCACCCTGACCATGACCTGAACTCAGCCCTTCAGTAGTCTTGCCACACAGCTGGCAAACTAAACCTGCCATGATCCTAGGCCCCAACCCTAACCCTAGATTGGCTTTTTAAAGGATTATGCCCAGAGGTCTGGCTCCAGATCCCCAGGAAATGGGAACACCTAAGCGAAGCAGAGGGCTCATCCTACAACAAAGTCAGAAATCATGCCTTTTGAACTGCAGAAAGGATTTAGAGAAGAAATCTGAATGAAATCTTGAACCAATCCCTGCTTATTTATAGTTCCATACCATACTGAATGCAAAGCCTGAGCCTGATATTCTCCTTAACTCTAGCCCTCAATTCAGACATCTGGGAAGGTCTCCACACCTAAGCAGATCACACCTTCCATGCTCCTGGGACCACCCCTATCCTAGATTAAGAAATAGGTATAAACATGAACACAACTTTCTACCGAAAGGACATACAAGAGATCAAGAGACCCATGAAAAAGTGCTCCACATCATTTAGCATCGGGGAAATACAAATCAAAACCACAATGAGATACCACCTTACAACAGATGGCATGGATAAAATTATCAAGTCAGGGAAAAACAAATGTTGGCGAGGACATGGTGAAAGGGGAACCCTCTTACACTGCTGGTGGAAAAGCAAGCTCGTACAGCCACTCTGCCAAATGTTATCAAGTTTCTTCAAGAACTTAAACATAGAGCTACCCTATGACCCAAAAATTGCACTATTATGTCTTTACCCCAAAGACACAGATTGAATGAAAAGTAGTGGCACCTGCTCCCCAATGTTCATTACAGCATTATCCTCTCTAGCCAAAGTATGGAAAGAGCACAGATGTTCATGGACAGATGAATGGATAAAGAAGATGTGGTTCATATCTACAACAGAATACTATTCAGTCAAGAGAGGATGAAGACTTATCATCACATCCATCTGGATGGAATTGGAGGGTGTTATGCTGAGCAAAATAAGTCTATCAGAGAAAGACAGTTGGTTCATGGGTTCACTCCTATGCGAAATAGAAGAAAAACCACAGATGATCAGAGGGGAAGGGAGGGAAAGCTGAATGGGAAGTCATCAGAAAGGGAGAAAAAACCATGAGAGATTCTTCAGTACAGAAACAACAAACTGTTGGGTTTGTTACAGTAACAAACTGAGGGTTCCTGGAGGGGAGGTAGCTAGGGGATGCAGTAACTAGGTGATGGACCTTAAGGAGGGCATGGGATGCAATGAGCACTGGGTGTTACATACACCTGATCTATTATTGAACACTATATCTGAAACTAATGATGCACTCTAAGTTGGCTCATTGAATTTAAGTTAAACAAAAAGAACTCAAGCAAACACTCCTAAAAATCTATACGGAATCAGCAAAGATTCTGAACAGCCAACACAATACTGAGAAAGTAAAACAAAGCTGGAGGAGTCACAATTCCAGATTTCAAGTTCTACTACAAAGCTGTAGTCATCCTAACAGGATGGTCCTGGCACAAAAATACACACAGCAACCAAGGAACAGGACAGAAACTCAGGTATAAACTGGCAGTTGTGTGCCCAATTAATCTTCCCCAAAGCAGGCAAGAATATCAAAAAGGAAAAAAGACAGTCTTTACAACAAATGGTTTTGGAAAACTGGACAGCCACGCACAAAAGAATGCAGTTACTCTGCTTCCTTACACCATACAGACAAATAAACTCAAAACAGTTTCAAGACCTCAGTGAAAGACCTGGAACCATAAAAACCCCTACAAGAAGGCTCAGACAGTAACTTCTTGACATGGACCAAGTAGCATTTTTCTAGACTGTCTCCTGAGGTAAAGGAAAGAAAAGCAAAAATAAACTACTGAGACTATATATATATATATATATATATATATATATATATATATATTTCCACACAGGAGAACTAGGAAGACCCTACTGAAAGGGAGAAGATATTTGCAAATATCCTATGAAATAGAGGCATAGTGTCCAAAATATATAGAATGGATACAACTCAAGACCCCCAAAAGAAGTAATCTGGTTAAAAAATGGTCTGAAGACATGAACAGATATTTTTCCAAAGAAGAAATAGAGATGGCCAATGGTCCCATGAAAAGCTGTTTTTCACCATCACCCAAGCTCAGGAAAATGCAAACCAGAAGTATAATGAGATATTGCCACATACTGTCAGAATGCCTCCCATCAACAGCACAAGGAACAGCAGGTGCTGGGAGGGTGTGGTAAAAGGGGACCCTCATGCACAGTTGGTGGAACAACAACCTGCTGCATCCGCTCTGGAAAACAGTATGGAGGGTCCTCGAGGCGTTAAACATAGAGTTGCCCTGGATCCAGCAACAGCACTACTGGGTATTTACCTAAAGCACATGAAAACAAGAACACAAAAGGATACATGCACCCCTTTGTTTCTTGCAGCATTATTTACAAGATCAAAATACAACCCAAGTGTCTGTTGATAAAGTGATAAATGAAATGAGATGTGTACACTACACACACACACACACACACACACACACACGGGAATATTACTCAGGCAAAAAAAGTAATAAAATCTTGCTGGAACTAGAGAAGGTTATCCTAAGTGAAATCAGTCAGTCAGAGAAAGACAATACCATATGATGTGACTCTTGTGTAGAATTGAAGAAACAAACATGCATACATAAAGGAGAAAAAAGAGACAAACCAAAATACAGATTCTTTTTTTTTTAATTTCTTTTCAGCATAACAGTATTCGTTGTTTTTGCACCACACCCAGTGCTCCATGCAATATGTGCCCTCCTTAATACCCACCACCTAGCTCCCCCAACCTTCCTCCCCCTGCCCTTTCAAAACCCTCAGATTGTCTTTCAGAGCCCCTAGTCTCTCATGGTTCACCTCCCCTTCCAATTTCCCTCAACTCCCTTCTCCTCTCCATCTCCCCATGTCCTCCATGTTTTTTGTTATGCTCCACAAATAAGTGAAACCATATGATAATTGACTCTCTCTGCTTGACTTATTTCACTCAGCGTAATCTCTTCCAGTCCCGTCCGTGTTGCTACAAAAGTTGGGTATCCATCCTTTCTGATGGAGGCATAATACTCCATAGAGAATATGAACCACATCTTCCTTATCCATTCGTCTGTTAAAGGGCATCTTGTTTCTATCCACAGTTTGGCAACCGTGGCCTTTGCTGCTATAAACATTGGGGTACAGATGGCCCTTCTTTTCACTACATCTGTATCTCTGGGGTAAATACCCACTAGTGCACTTGCAGGGTCATAGGGAAGCTCTATTTTTAATTTCTTAAGGAATGTCCACACTATTCTCCAAAGTGGTTTCACCAACTTGCATTCCCACCAACAGTGTAACAGGGTTCCCTTTCTCCACATCCTCTCCAACACACGTTGTTTCCTGTCTTGCTAATTTTGGCCATTCTAACTGATGTAAGGTGGTATCTCAATGTGGTTTTAATTTGAATCTCCCTAATGGCTAGTGATGATGAACATTTTTTTCATGTGTCTGATAGCCATTTGTATATCTTCATTGGAGAAGTGTCTATTCATATCTTCTGCCCATTTTTTTTATATGATTATCTGTTTTGTGTGTATTGAGTTTGAGAAGTTCTTTATAGATCCTGGATATCAAACTTTTGTCTGCACTGTCATTTGCAAATATCTTCTCCCATTACATGGGTTGCCTCTTTGTTTTGTTGACTGTTTCCTTTGCTGCGCAGAAGCTTTTGATCTTGATGAAGTCCCCAAAGTTCATTTTTGCTTTTGTTTCCTTTGCCTTTGGAGACATATCTTGAAAGAAGTTGCTGTGGCTGATATCAAAGAGGTTACTGTCTATGTTCTCCTCTAGGATTCTGATGGATTCCTCTCTAGAATTGAGGTCTTTTATCCATTTTGAGTTTATCTTTGTGTATGGTGTAAGAGAATGGTCGAGTTTCATTCTTCTACATATAGCTGTCCAATTTTCCCAGCACCATTTATTGAAGAGACTGTGTTTTTTCCACTGAATATTTTTTCCTGCTTTGTCGAAGATTATTGGAGCATGGAGTTGTGGGTCCATATCTTGGCTCTCTCTCTGTTCCACTGGTCTATGTGTCTGTTTTGATGCCAGTACCATGCTGTATTGGTGATCACAGGTTTGTAGTAAAGCTTGAAATCAGGTAACGTGATGCCACCAGTTTTATTTTTGTTTTTTCAACATTTCAACATTTCCTAGCAATTCGGGGTCTCTTCTGATTCCATACAAACTTTGGGATTATTTTCTCCAGCTCTTTGAAAAATGGCGGTGGAATTTTGATCAGAATGGCATTAAAAGTATAGAGTGCTCTAGGCAGTATAGACATTTTAACAATGTTTATTCTTCTGTTCCAAGAGAATGGAATAGTCTTCCATATTTTTGTGTCTTCTTCAATTTATTTCAGGAGTATTCTGTAGTTCCTCAACTACAGATTCTTTACCTCTTTGGTTAGGTTTATTCCCAGGTATCTTATGGTTCTTGGTGCTATAGTAAATGGAATCAATTTTCTAGTTTCCCTTTCTGTATTTTCACTGTTAGTGTATAAGAAAGCCACCGATTTCTGTACATTGACTTTGTATCCTGCCACATTACTGAATTGCTGTATGAGTTCTAGTAGTTTGGGGGTGGAGTCATATGGGTTTCCCATATAAGGAATCATGTCATCTGCAAAGAGAGAGAGAGTTTGACTTCTTCATTGCCAATTTGGATACCTTTTATTTCTCTTTGTTGTTCTCTTTGTTCATTGCTGTTTCTAGGATTTCTAATACTATGTTGAACAAGAGTGGTGAGAGTGGGCATCATTGTCATGTTCCTGATCTCAACAGGAAGGCTGCGAGCTTTTTCCCATTGAGGATGATATTTGCTGTGGATCTTTCATAGATAGATTTGATGAAGTTCAGGAATGTTCCCTCTATCCCTATACTTTGAAGCGTTTTAATCAGGAACGGATGCTGGATTTTGTCAAATGCTTTTTATGCATCAATTGAGAGGACCATGTGGTTCTTCTTTCTTCTTTTATTGATTTGTTCTATCACATTGATTGATTTGTGAATGTTGAACCATCCTTGTAACCCAGGGATGAATTGCACCTGGTCATGGTGGATAATCTTTTTAATGAGCTGTTGGATCTTATTTGCTAGGATCTTGTTGAGAATCTTAGCATCCATATTCACCAGTGATATTGGTCTGAAATTCTCCTTTTTGGTGGGGTCTTTGCCTCGTTTGAGGATCAGGGTAATGTTGGCTTCATAAAAAGAGTCTGGAAATTTTCCTTCTGCTTCCATTTTTTGAAACAACTTCAGGAGAATAGGTGTTATTTCTTCTTTGAAAGTGTGGTAGAATTCCCCAGGGAATCCATTAGGTCCTGGGCTCTTGTTTTTTTTTTTTTTTTTTTTTTTTTTTTTTTTTTTTGATCACTGCTTCAATCTTGTCACTAGATATCGGCCTATTCAGGTTGTCAATTTCTTCTTGGTTCAATTTTGGGAGTTTATAGTTTTCCAGAAATGCATCCATATCATCTAGGTTGCTTAACATATTGGCACATAACTGTTGATAATAACTTCTGATAATTGTTTCTACTACTTCCTCAATTAGTTGTGATCTCTCCCTTTTCATTCATAATTTTATGAATTTGGGCTTTCTCTTTTCTTTTGGATTGCTGTGGCCAATGGTTTATCCATCTTATTGATTCTTTCAAAAAACCAGCTTCTAGTTTTATTGATATGTTCTACTGTATCTCTAGTTTCTACCTCATTGATATCTGCTCTAATCTTGATCATTTCCATTCTTATGTGTGGAGTTGGTTTGATTTGTTGTTGATTCTCCAGTTATTTAAGGTGTAGAGACAGCTAGTGTATTCTGGATTTTTCAATTTTTTTGAGGGAGGCTTGGATGGCTATGTATTTCCCCCTTAGGACCGCCTTTGCTGTATCCCATAGGTTTGGGACTGAAGTGTCTTCATTCTCATTGGTTTCCATGAATCGTTTCAGTTCTTCTTTGATCTCCTGGTTGATCCAAGCATTATTAAGCAAGGTGGTCTTTAGCTTCCAGGTATTTGAGTTCCTTCCAAACTTTTCCTTGTGATTGAGCTCCAGTTTCAAAGCATTGTGATCTGAGAATATGCAGGGAAAAATATCAGTCTTTTGGTATCTGTTGAGTCCTGATTTGTGACCCAGCATGTGGTCTATTTCGGAGAAGGTTTCATGTGCACTTTAGAAGAATGAGTATTCTGCTGTTTTAGGGTGGAATGTTCTCTATATATCTATGAGGTCCATCTGGTCCAATGTGTCATTCAATGCTCTTGTTTCTTTATTGATTTTCTGCTTGGATGACCTGTCTATTACTGAGAGAGGCATGTTAAGATCTCTTACTATTAATGTATTCACATCAATATTACTCTTTATCTTGATTAATAGTTTTCTTATGTAATTGGCTGCTCCCATATTGGGGCATAGATATTTGCAATTGTTAGATCATCTTGGTAGGTAGTCCCTTTAAGAATTATGTAGTGTCCTTCTGTATCTCTGACTACAGTCTTTAGTTTAAAATCTAATTTATCTGATATGAGAATCACTACCCCGGCCTTCTTTTGAGGCCCATTGGCATGAAAGATGCTTCTCCATCCCTTCACTTTCAGTCTGGGTGTATCCTTAGGTTCAGAATGGGTCTCTTGTAGACAACATATGGATGGGTCCTGTCATTTTATCCAATCTGCAACCTTGTGTCATTTTATGGGCGCATTTAGGCCATTCACATTGAGAGTGATTATTGATAGATATGTTTTTATTGGCATTGTGTTACCTTTGAAGTCTTTCTTTCTGTAGATTGTCTTTATATTTCTGTTCAATAATATTCTTAGGATTCTTCCTATTTTATAGAACCCCCCCCCCTTAATATTTCCTGCAGTGTCAGCTTGGTGGTCTCATACTCTTTTAAGCCTTGCCGGTCTTGGAAACTCTTAATCTCTTCATCCTTTTTGAGTGTCAGTCTTGCTGGGTAAAGTATTCTTGGCTGCATGTTCTTCTTATTTAGTGCCCTGAATATATCTTGCCAGCCCTTTCTGGCTTTCCAGGTTTCTGTGGACAGGTATGATGTTATTCCGATGGGCTTTACTCTGTTCATAAGGAGCTTCTTTGTCCTAGCTGCCTTCAAGAGGGCCTGCCTACAATTATAATTCTTCATTCTTACTATTAGGTGTCTGGAGGACTTTCAAGAATCTATAATCTTGGGGGGGGGGGGGGACCATTTTGCCTCTATTACATGAACGCTGGTTCCATTTGTGAGATTGGGAAAATTTTCATGGAGAAATTGTTCCACTATTTCTTCTAGACTTCTTTCTTTCTCCTCCCTTTCAGGGATTCCAATAATTCTGACGTTGGAACGTTTCATTGCATCATTTATTTCCCTGATTCTGTTTTCGTGGCTTCTAAGCTGTTTGTTCCAGGCTTCCTCCTGATCCTTTTTCTCTATCTGTTTGTCCTCCAGATCACTAATTCTATCTTCTGTCTCAGTTACCCTAGCTTTTAGAGAATTTAGATTAGATTGGAACTCATTGACAGCATTGTGAACATCATCCCTGTTGGGCTTTCGGTTCTGCCTTAATCAATTCTGTTTGGTCATCCATGGCTTTTTCCAACCTAGCTATTGCCTGGATAATTGTTAGCCTGAATTTCCTTTCAGGCATATTGTCTATGCCGATAGCCATTAGTTCTGTTGCAAAAGGTCCATCCTCTGAGTTTTTCTTCTGTGTTGGGCATTCCTCCTCATCATCATTTTGGTGAGAGATGGCTGAATGGATGTAGCTGGATATATCAACAGTGGTGCAGTCAAGGTGCACCCTGGAATGCTTCTGAGCAATTGGGAGTCCCCACCCAAATGAGAGAAAAAAAGAAAAGAAAAAAAAAAGAGAGAGAGAGAGGAGAAAAAAAAGGCAAGAGAAAAGGAAGGCTTAGCCCCCAAATGGGCCCCAAGGGGTAAGATTTATGAAGTATACAAAAGCAGAAAAACAAAAAGACTGATAAAAGTATATGACAAGAGAAAAAAATATATATATAAAAGCAAAAAAAAAAAAAAAGAAAGAAAGAAAGAAAGAAAGAAAGAAACTCATCAAAAAGAACCCCAAGTATAAGATTTGTATACTATCAGGACAAACAAAAATACACAGAAACACTGGGGGAAGAAAAAGATGGGAGACTGGTTATAAATTCTCAGTGTGGGCAAGGAAGTTTATTTTGATTCTTCTTGGATGTATCTTGATATCTTTGTTAAAGGACTCAGCTTTCCTAAGATAAAGGGGGATTAAAAATTGGTTTACCTATAGGGGTAGCATTGATTGGGGAAAGGGGATTACCTTGAAGTTTAACTCTATATGAATATTTAAAAATAAAAAATAAAAAAAAACGAAACTAAAATTTAAAAAGTTAAAAAATAGGAAAGCAAAAGAAAAACACGGATATATGTATCAAAACCTTCAGGTTAAAATGTTATTATAGAATTTGATGTACTAGATATCTCACTGTGATGGTAAATTGGTTAAAAAATTATCTATTTAAAAAAAATGAACCAGAATAGTGGGAATGAATTAAAAATAAAAGTTGTATCTATGAAGTAGTGGTGGTTTTTCTCTTGTTGTCTTTTTTTTTTTTTTCCTTTTTTTTTTTTTTTCCCTGGTTGGTTTTCTGGAGGGGCCTGCCACATGGGTTTTCAGGCAGTGTTCCCTGAGTTAAGTCCTCCTGCCCCCCTCAAGGTGGTGGGCTCTGAGGAAACCAGTTTTTCAGGCTTTTGTTCTCTGGAGGTTTTTATGCTTTTTCATTTGTTTTCTCTCACCTGACAGCTTTTGATGGCTTTTGGAGGTTTAGAGGAAGGGAGACTGCCCCCCGACCTCCCTCTCAGAGAGAAACCTCAGTCTGTTCCCCCGTGAGTGCTACAAAGCACATAAGTTCCCCCTCAGCCACTGGCAGAGCACGTTCCCAGTCGTGGTCCCTGGGGACACAGGAACTCCTGTTTGTATCCAAAACCAGGACAGTGGTGGCTGTCTGGGCAGCTCCGGACCACCTGAGAGTTTCCAAGCAGTGATCACACACTGAGATTTTCCCACTGGCCTGGGCTGGGAGTGCCTGGTCTTTCCTGGTCTGAGAGCGCCGGGCTGGCGCCTTTGCACACCTCTCTCAGGGGAGGGTGTGGGGTGCATGTGTCTCAGGCTCTGATAGCATAGCACAGTGCTCATGTGGAGAGTGCAAAAAGGCTGTGCTTCTGCCAGCTGGCAAGTCTCCCAGCCCCTCATGGGAGCTGGACCCCACACGTTCTCAGGCGCACTGGCGGCTCAGGGACCACGACCTGGTTTCTCCGCTGCACTCTCTCTGGCTCAGCACCAGGGGTGGCTGTCCAGGGTCCGGGGACTTAAGCCCCTGTCCCTAACCACCCTGATTCCCACAATTTCCCCCCATGATCCTTTGCTCATTTTGAGTGCTTTCAACCAGAGTCCAAGTTAATGCTGGCCCCCAGGTGCAGGGCACTCTCGTATTGGGGTATTACTTTCCAATGGGTCACCTCTGGTGGCTCTCTCCCCCTTTTGTTTATCTTCTGATTTCAGTCAAATGTTCCCACTCCACTTTACCTGCCCACTGGTGTCTTCTGCCCCCATAGAGATCCAGATGTGTGTAATTCTGATCTCAGGCTGATTTCATGGGTAATCGGAGTTCTTTGGTAGGTAATCAGCTCACTTTAGGGTACAGGTTGAAATGGAGCCTCCTCCTACTTCCCCGCCATCTTGTCTCCCCCCAAAATACAGATTCTTAACCACAGAGAACAAACCGATGATCACAAAAGGGTAGGTGGCTGGAGGGATCAGTGAAACAGATGAAGGGGACTGAGAGCACACTTTTATGGATGAGTAGAGTGATACAGAGAATTACTGACTCATGCTATTGCACACCTGAAACTCATATAGCACTGTATGTCAAGTCAATTGGAATTAAAATAAACAATAAAAAGATTTTTATTTTGGGGTGCCCAAGTGGCTCAGTGCATTGGGCCTCTGCCTTTGGCTCAGGTCATGATCTCAGGGTCCTGGGATCAAGCACCGCATCAGGCTCTCTGGTCAGCAGGGAGCCTGCTTCCCCCCTCTGTCTCTCTGCCTACTTGTGATCTCTGTCTGTCAAATAAATGAATAAAGTATTTAAAACAAAAACAAAATAAAACAACAACAAAAAAAAAGAGAGAGAGAGAGAGAGAGAGAGCCTAAAATTAACAGACCAGAAAGGAACACAGACAATATACAGTAAGAGTCACCTTACAGGCAATACAATGGCACTAAATTAATATCTTTCAATGGTTACCCTGAATATAAATGGGCTAAATGCCACAATCAAAAGACACAGCGTATCAGAATGAATAAAAAAAAAAACACAACAAGACACATCAATACGTTATCCACAGGAAAGTCATTTTAGATCTAAAGATACTTCCAGAATTAAAGTAGTGGGGGGGGGGGGGGGGTCGGTTGAAAAAATTTACCATGCTAATGGACATCAAAATAAAGCTGGGGGTGACAACCCTTCTATCAGATAAATTAGACTTTAACCCAAAGACTACAATAAGAGATGATGAAGAGCACTATATCATATTTAACGGTTCTATCCAGCAAGAAGATCTAACAATTGTAAATATCTATGCCCCTAACATGGGAGAAGCCAATTATATAAACCAATTAATAACAAAATCAAGGAAACACATTGACAATAATACAATAATAGTAGGAGATTTTATCATTCCCCTCACTGAAATAGATCATCTAAGCAAAAGATCAACAAGGAAATAAGGATTTTTTAAAAGATTTTATTTATTTATTTGACAGACAGAAATCAGAAGTAGGCAGAGAGACAGGCAGAGAGACAGAGGGGGAACCAGGCTCCCTGCTGAGCAGAGATCTGGATGTGGGGTTTGATCCCAGGACCCTGAGATCGTGATCTGAGCTAAAGGCAGAGGCTTTAACACACTAAACCATCCAGGCGCCCCCCAATAAGGGTTTTAAATGACACACTGGACCAGATGGACATCACAGATATATTTTGAACATTCCATTCCAAAACAACAGAATACACATTCTTCTCTAGTGCACAGGATACACTTTCCAGAATAGATCATATCCTGGGTTACAAATCAGGTCTCAACTGGTACCAAAAGATTATGATCATTCCCTGCATATTTTCAGACCACAATTCTTTGAAACTAGAACTCAACCACAGAGGAAAGTTGGAAAGTACTCAAATACATGGAGGCTAAAGAGCATCCTACTAAAGAATGAATGGGTCAACCATGAAATTAAAGAAGAATTTAAAAATTCATGGAAACACCTTACACCAGTTAGAATGGCCAAAATTAGCAAGACAGGAAACAACATGTGTTGGAGAGGATGTGGAGAAAGGGGAACCTTCTTACACTGTTGGTGGGAATGCAAGTTGGTGCAGCCTCTTTGGAGAACAGTGTGGAGATTCCTCAAGAAATTAAAAATAGAACTTCCCTATGACCCTGCCATTGCATTCCTGGGTATTTACCACAAAGATACAGATGTAGTGAAAAGAAGGGCCATCTGTACCCCAATGTTTATAGCAGCAATGTCCATGGTCGCCAAACTGTGGAAAGAACCAGGATGCCCCCCTTCAACAGATGAATGGATAAGGAAGATGTGTTCCATATACACTATGGAGTATTATGCCTCCATCAGAAAGGACAAATACCCAACTTTTGTAGCATCATGGACGGGACTGGAAGAGATTATGCTGAGTGAAATAAGTCAAGCAGAGAGAGTCAATTATCATATGGTTTCACTTATTTGTGGAGCATAACAAAAAGCATGGAGGACATGGGGAGTTAGAGAGAAGGGGGTTGAGGTAAATTGGAAGGGGAGGTGAATCAAGAGAGACTATGGACTCTGAAAAACAATCTGAGGGGTTTGAAGTGGTGGGGGGTGGGAGGTCGGGGTACTAGGTGGTGGGTATTATAGAGGGCATGGATTGCATGGAGCACTGGGTGTGGTGAAAAAATAATGATACTGTTATGCTGAAAATAAATAGATGAAAAAAAATTCAAGGAAACAAATGATAAAGAAAACACAGCTGTTCAAAATCTTTGGGACACAGCAAAGGCAGCCCTAAGAGGAAAGTATATACAAGGCTTTCTCAAGAAACAAGAAAGATCTCAGTTACACAACCTAACCCTACACCTAAAGGAGCTGGAGAAAGAACTGCAAAGAAAGCCTAAACCCAGCAGGAGAAGAGAAAGATTGAGCAGAAATCAATGAAATAGAAACCAAACGAACAGTAGAACAGATCAACAAAACTAGGAGCTGGTTCTTTGAAAGAATTAATAAGAATTAATAAGATTGATAAACTCCTGGCCAGAGTTATCAAAAAGAAAAGAGATGGGAACAAGCCTTAAAGCAAGAGATCCATTCATTCCCCCACAGAGGCCAGCCCCATCCCTGGGCGCCCCAGCCGCCTGAAAAGTTGGAGGCGGACTCCCGGCCAGAACCCCTGCCTCAACTCTGCTCCAGGAACGCTCCTCTGCGCCGGGGTCCCCATTGTGCTGCGTCAATTCAGTGCATTTTCTGGGTGGCTGCCACCCTCCCTGAGCAAGAAAGGGCCCTTGGCCACAGCGAACTGGGTGGTCCCCAGGGCTGCCCAATGCCAGCCAATTCTCATGAGCGTTCTGCCCAAATCAATCCTGATCCTGAGTCCTGAGTCCTTCGCCACAATTTCCTCTACCACCCTGGTTAAATGGTGTCTTTCAGAGCTGTATACAAGCCTTGATACATTTCTGCCCCCACTGAGGCCAGGCCCATCCTTGGGCACCCTAGCCACCTGAAAAGTCAGAGACAGACGCTCAGTCACCACTCCTCCCTCAACTCTGCTCTGGGAAAGCTTCATCATTGACCTCCCTTGCCCATCCTCAGTGCTCTGTCATCTGTTCTCAATACTGTTGCCAGGATGGCCCAGTGAAATGGGGTCCCCATAGGGTCTGGCCCTGCAATGGCTTTCTGCTACCCTACTGTCACCTCCCTGAGGTCATTCTTAAGCCATATCCTATGGCCACAGGGCCTTGTTGCTGCTCCTGGACATACTTGGTATGTTCCTGCCCCAAGGGCTTTCCATTTGCTTTCCCTTCCTTTTAGAAGGTTTTTGATATGAGATCACACACCTTCTTTTTAACTTGACTCAAACATCACCATCCTAGCAAAGTCCCACCTGGACCCTATAGGAATAGCAAGCACCACTGTCACCTCCCCTTCAGCACCCCAGCCCTGTCTCCTGCTTTATATTTCCAGAGAAGTTATCACAGTCACCAGCCAATCTCAGCAAGGGGGGAAACGGAGGCCTACTAAGATTGTTTCACCACAGACTCCCTCTGATTTCCTAGTCCAGAGCCCTGGTGGAAAAGTTGACCAGAGCTCTTGCACAGCCAGGATGCCCAGGACAATGGAAGCCCAGGAAGCAAGGCCCACACCCTCAGGGATCCTGACATGCCTCATGGGTGATGGATTCCTTTGCTCCATGGAGTTGTCTGAGTGCAAAGGATGCAGGTGCCCTCTAGGATTCATTCTGTTTTCTTCATAAATTCCCCAATTAAAGTCACAAGGGACTCACAGGGGTCAGGTTTCAGAGCCCAGGATGTGCCACCAAGTAAGCAGCCACACACACACACACACACACACACACACACACACACACACACACACACTGTCTCCCAGTTCCCACCAGGGAAGGCTAACAGGGGCTTTCGTTCCATTGGGAGCACAATGAGCCACTCCCCATGCTCCTAACAACCTATACTCCTCCTCCATTTCTCCCCCTCATAAAGGGCACTGTACCCCATTACAGCTCTGAGGCTGTGCTTTACTTTAAAAAACAATTCTTTTTAAAAAGATTTTTATTTATTTATTTGACAGAGAAAGACACATCAAGGGAGGGAACACAAGCAGGGGAAGTGAGAGAGGGAGAAGTAGGATTCCTGCTGAGCAGGGAGCCCAATGCATGGCTTGATCCCAGGACCCTGGGACCATGACCTGAGGTGAAGGCAGAGGCTGAATGACTGAGCCACCCAGGTGCCCCTCAAACATAATTTCTAGTATCAGAAAGTGATTCACAGAAGAGAAAAATATAAACCCTCAAAAAGGATTCTTTGACTATTGCAGAAGGCTGTTTTCCCTTTGTTTAATGAAATCAGGAAAGAAAAACACATAGACTGTCCTTCCACTAACAGGTCTGATTCACTTCAGTGATTGAAAGAAGAACCAAGAAGATAAAAAGGAACATATGTTCTTAAGACCCATCATTCCAACCATCAAACTTTTGAAACTTCACACTCACTCAAAGAACGAAGCCCAAACCAATGTCTCAGCCTGGCAACGTGGAGAAGCCTGAACTGGAATGACAGGGACAGACTAGGAGATTGTGTGTGTTGGCTGAGGCTGGCTGTGTTGGCTGAGGCACAGAAGGCGCTCTGCCTACTCTCCACTGGGCCTCACCTGTCCTCAGCCAGGAACCTCCTCACAGCCCTGACCTGTCACAACTGTCACACGTGAGACACAGAGCCACCACTGGAGCCAACCTGGCCATATCCTCCTGCAGAATGCACTCTGGTCTCCTCGAGGACCCCTGAATTCTACCCAGACCTGGAACTCCCCTGTCTGCCACAAGGCTATAGGATCCCCCCTCCTTCTTCCAAAATTACACTGGCCGAAGTATTTCATAAGAAAGGGAAAATACTCCTTCCTGAATGCTTAACACCTCTTTTGCTCTTCTGCCATATTTATGTCCACTCACCTTTGTACCTGGGAAAACTGGAAGGAACATATCAATGGAACACAGATATGCTCTGGTATCTGAATCTTTCATTGCAGCTTTCTGCAACCAGAAACTAGTGTATCCTACCGCAGTGTGTTTGAAAATAATCATCTACATAATAAGACAGTGAAAATCACTCCATTTTTACCTCACTCCTCGTGAAGCAGAACGTGGTCTTCTTTTCTTCATTGACTTCAATTCCAATTTGTTTCCATGCAGTGTTAATTCCTTGCTTTAAGGGTAGGATTTTGTGATTCCCCACCTGCATAGAACACCCAGAGCTCATCCCAAGTGTTCTCCCTAATAGCCATCGCCCATTTAACCCTTTCCTCCACATCCCTGCCCTCAACAACCTTTGGTTTGTGCTCTAAGGTTGAGTCTGTTCCTTATTTGCCTATCATTCTCCCCTCAATATGTTCATCTGTTTTCTTTTTGAAATTCCATATGAGTCAAGTCAAGGATATTTGTCTTTTCTTACTGATTTTGCTTAGCTAAATCCACTCTAGATCCATCCACTTCCTTTCAGATGGTAAGGTTTCATTCGTTCTGAAGCTGGGTTCTATTCCATTGTGTTGATAGATCAAAAGATAGATAGATTTATATCTAACTATAATCTCTATCTCTATCTATCTATCTATATGTATTGTAAATACCTATTTAGCCAGAGCGACTCCATCTTGGTTAAAAGCTATTTTGTTGTTTGTGCAGTGAAACTTAAACTGACTCTGCTGCCCCCACCCCCCCAGAAAACTTACTTAAAGACAAGTCTGAGAAACCAGCAGAATATGGTCAGCTAGTTCCTGATAACAGAGCCCAGAATACAAGGATGAGTCAGGCCAGGTGGAGACATCAAATCAGTAAAACACACATACTTCTTCCCTAACCACCAAAGAATGTAAATCCCGCCATTAGGGCACCAACCTTGAGCACCAATTCTGACCAGAGTAATAGGTTAGTTCAAACAGCTACTATAGGGTAAATTGTAATTCAATTGGCCACCTGCATGTGACCTGACATGACTACAATCTCATTGGCCACCTATGTGTGGCCAGACTTTTGCTCTATAAAAGGTAGTCTGTAAGATGGGGAAGGGTCACCCTCTTCAGAGGCGGCCCTGACCGGTCAGTCAGTCAATTCTTGAGCCTGTAAGCTGGGGGTGGTTGCTCTCTTCAGAGACGGCCCTGGCTGGTCAGTCTGACTTCTAATGCTTAACATAAAATAGAACTTTGCATAACTTTCACCATATCTCAGTATTGTTCCCCTGGCCAGTCAGTCTAACTTCTAATACTTATCATAAAATAAAGCTTAAAATAACTTTCACTTTGTCTCTGTCTCGTTTCATTTAATAATGGACCTAACATGGGGGAACCTGGGTGGCTTAGTGGGTTAAGCCTCTGACTTAGGTTCAGGTCATGATCTCAGGGTTCTTGGATCAAGCCCCACATTGGGCTGTCTGCTCAGTGGGGAGCCTGCTTCCTCTCTCTCTGCTTGCCTGCCTACTTGATCTCTCTCTCTCTCTGTCAAATAAATACATAAAATCTTTTTTAAAAAATGGACCTAACATGTATGTGTGTGTGTGTGTGTGTGTGTATCCCACATCTTCTTTTTCCATTCATCAGTGAATGGACATTGGGACTACCTCTATAGTTTCACTATTGTTGATAATGTTTCTATAAACATCATGGTGCTTGTACCCCATTGAATGTGCATTTTTGTGCATTTTGGGGAAATACATAGCAGTGCAGTGGCTGGATCCTAGGGTTCTTCAGTTTTTGGCTTTTGGAGGAACCACCATACTCTTTTTCAGAGTGGCTGCAACAGCCCGCATGCCCACTGACAGTACAGGAGGGTTCCACTTTAAACAGAACATTCCCTGATACCCATTTCGTAAGGAAAAAATGGAAAACCTGTGGGATAACATGACTCACCCAGGATCAGGCAAGCAGCTACAGAATTTCACCCCAGGGTTTCTGACGCCAAGCCCCATGAAGCCACCAGAATGCCTCTACCCAGGAGAATTCCCAAAGACTCTCCTTCTAACTTCACCACCAATGAAACTGCAGAGAAAATATGGCATGTCCAACTATCTAGATGGTCCACTGAGTGAAACTGGAAAGTCAAGTTTCCCTTCTCAATCATCCAAGGTTCCTTGTAATCCTTTTTCAATTTCCCTCTGCCCTCATTGAAACTCTGGATGAAAAGACAAATCCATTTGGATACATCATCTTGGACAAAGGAGAAGCCATCATCCATGTCTCTATCTGACCACAAACAGCCACCTAACTCTAGATGCTGGCCATTCTACCACAGCCTAGGCCCAACAGAATAAACACTATTAGATGAAGGAAAAATTCTATGTTCAAAACACACACTGAGCCCATCTCATCTTCCCCTTTTAATCCAAGGATTGCCTAGGAAAGAGCTTTTCTAAATACCTTCATAAGCCAGAAATTAACAGATTAAATGGGATCCCCTGCCATGAGCACCCCTGCAGGGAAACTCAGGAACTCTGGCACCCACTCTACATTACTTACAGCTGCTTCAGTGTGACTTTGTGGCTCCACTGGAAACGAGAAAAAAAGCCCAGGATGTTTGGGGTGAAAGAGAAGTTTTACCTCTCATCCTGGCATGGATGTGACCTTGCACCCAATGGGCCTGCTATAGTCTTTGAACACTGATGTCCTGGGACAAGCTGCATAACAGACTCAGATGCTGATTTCCAAACTTCAGGTCTCATGGAGCCAGCGTGAAGAAGGGTTGTCAGGTGGGGATAAGCAGGCACATCCCACCTGAAGCCTGCATACCTGCTCAAAGTCCTGGGAGAAGGAGAGATACAGGCTTGTTTCTTTAGTGGTCATTCACTTCAAAAGTCGGCCAATGCCCTTGTCCTTTTTGGAGAAGCAAATAGACTCTTCCAAACAAACACTCAACTCCTCGGTTCAAAAGACACCATGTGTCACGTTTGGTTCCCCCTGGCTCCAGAGCCCCCACTGGGAGACACCTGCTGCACCATCCTGACAGCCTATTACCACCAAACCTGGGGACACAGGGCACAATGATGAGTGGGGGTTGGCTCCAGGGGTTGTTACCTCCACTCTTGAGCCTGGGAAAACAGACTATACAGCTTACCATACCATCCTGTAGAAAGAAGCTTCAGTGTCTCACCTTTCGGGGTCTGTCACACAGCACCTCACGACTGCCCTCAGTGCTGACAGGCTTCACTGACTCCTCTTCCAGCACTTTTCCCATGGCAGCTTGCTGCTGCCTCCAGTGGTGGCAAGCAGCATTGCTATGTCTTCCAGTGCCTCTAGCACCACAGCTCACCCTTCCAGTGGTGTGATCTTGCACTGCTAGGCCTTCCAGTGTCTGGCAATGCAGCTCACAACACCTCCACTGGTCTCAAGCCACACTGGCACATCTTCCACCATCCCTCAGACTTCAACTCAGCACTGCCTCCAGTGGAGGGAATCCACACTGCTTCAACTTCCCATGCCTTGCACTGTGCCTGCCCACTGCATCCATTGTCAGGAAGTTCCAGCAGCACATCTTCCAGTGTCTCGCCCACTGCAGCTTATCACTCCCTCCCTTGGTGGCAAACTGAAGTGCCCTGTCTTTCAGCATCTGTTGCACTGGAGCTCAGCACTGCCTCCAGTGGTGGGAAGCTGAATAATGAGAGTTGTTTGGTGGCATGGCAGTGAAGAATTCTGTCACTGGAAGCAATGCTTAGCTGTATTGTGAGAGCAGCTGGGAGACGTGCCAGTCAGCTTGCAACCACTTCGGGCAGTTGTGAGCTGCATTGTGAGACCCTGGAAGAAATGGGAAAGTCATTTCCCACCACTGTAGGCAGTGGTCAGCTAGAGTATGAGTGATGCCAGAAGGTTTTGCAGTGTTCATTAACGCCATGAGAGGTGGTGATGATCTGCAGTGTGAGACAGTTAATGGTGTGGCTTTGCAAAATGTGGCCACTAGAGGCAGTGTGGAGGTGCAGCGTGAAACCTTGGTAGAAGTGCAGTGACAGTCCCATCACTGGAGGGGGTGGTCAGTTGCAGTGTGAGGGATGCCTGATGGCTTTGCAGTGCTGCTTACAGCCACTAGTGGCAGTGCAAGGCCATGGATGGCATGGCTATGCACCTTATCTCCACTGGAGACAATGCTGAGCTGCAGTTCGAGGCACTAAAAGGAGTGCCAGTGAAGTGTCCCACCACTGAAGCTAGTGGTCAGTTGCCGTTTGGGGCATACCAGAAAGCTTTGCCATGCTCCTTACTGTCATTAGAGGCAGTGGTGAGAAAGAGTGGGAGACCATAGGTAGCATGGCTTTGCAACTTGTTGCTACTGGAGGCAAAACCCTGCAAGAGTGGCCACTCAGGTTCCTACCACTCGAGGCAGTGGAGAACTGCAGTGAGAGTTCCTGGAAGAAGTTGCCATGTCAGTTCCTGCCACTGGAGACAACAGTGAACTGCAATTCAAGATGCTGCAAGGAGTGGCAATCTAGTTACCTAGCACTGGAAGCAGTGGTGGGCTGCACAGTGAGATGCTGGAAAAGGAAGTTGTGCTGATTTTTGCTACTGGAGGCAGAGGTCAGCTGCCTGTTGCTAGGGATGCCAGGATGCTTTGCAGTGTCATTTATGGCCAAAGATGCAGTGTTGATATGCAGTGCGAGTCCGTGCCTGGCATTGCTGTACACATTGTCTCCACTGGAGGCAGTGGCTAAGCTGCAGGGTGAGATGCTTCAAGGAGTGGCAGTGCAGTTTCCTACAATTAGAGGCAGTGGTGAGCTCCAGTGGGAGACACTGGAAGAAGTGGTAGTGTTGGTTTCTGCTACTGGAGGCAGAGGTCAGCTGTAGTGGGAGGGACACCTGAAGATTTTGCAGTGCTTCTTATGGCCACTAGAGTCAATGTTGACATGCAGTGTGTCACCCTGAGGCATTGTTGAGCTACAATGTGAGACCCTAAAAGAGTGGCAATGCAGTTTCCTATCATTGGAAGCAGTAGTGAGCTGCAGTTTAAGGTGCTGCAAGGCCTGGTAGTGAAGTGGTTTTTTTTTTTTTTTTTTTTTTTTTTTTTTTTTTTTTTTTTTTTTTTTTTTTTTTTTTTTTTACCACTGGTGGCAGTGGTGGGCTGCAGGGCAAGACCCTAGGAGAGGCAGTGTCCATTCCCACCACTGGAGACAGTGGTCAGCAGCAGTGTGAGGGATGTCTGAAGGTTTTGCAGTGCTGCGTACAGTCACTAGAGGCAGTGTTGAGATGCAGTTTGAGACCATGAATGGCTCGGCTGAGCAGCTTGTTGCTACTGGAGACAAGGTTGAGCTGCACTTTGAGGCATTGGAAGGAGTGGCAGTCTAGTTACCTAGCACTGGAAGCAGTGGTGAGCTTCAGGAAGAAGAAGAAGAAACTATGTCTTTTTTTCCTGGAATAAGAAACTATGTCTTTCTTTCCACTGGAGGCAGTGGTCAGCTGAAGTGTGAGGGATGCCAGAATGCTTTGCAGTGCTGATTACTTCCACTGGAGGCAGTAGACAGTTGCAGTGCCAGCCACTGGAAGGAGTGGCAGTGTTGGTTCCTGCCACTGGAAGTATGAGATCTTAGTCCAAATCTCAGGAGAACTCAGGCAGTTCTCGTGAGATTTTTACCCAAATATCATGAGAACTCCTTCCAAATACCATGAGATGAGGACTTATTCCAAATTTCAAGAGATCTCAGTACAAATCCTGAAAGATTTCAGTACAAATCTCATGCGATCTCCATCTGAATCAGAAGTCAAATGTATACATAAGGTCTTATATTTAAGAACAAAATGTGTTAACTTAAATAAGATAAACACTTGAAGATAAGGAGTTAAAAAGAACAGAGCTAACCAAAGCATATAAATGGTAAGCCCTGATATAATTTGAATAAGCCATTTTAAAGGATAAAACGAAACAAAAATATCAAAGAGTGTTTGCAAATAAAATTGAGTAAGAGTGTGTTTTATAAGACTAGGAAAAGTAGAAAAAGAACAAACAATATTAATAACACACAGAGATAAAATTTTATGATCAGTACAGATTCAAAACTAGTAACAGGATAATGTAGAAAATTATATGCCAAGAAATTGAAAAGTACATACAAATGGAAATTTTTTTGATGAACATGTTTTAAAATAAAAAATATGATTTTGGATTCTATTCCCCACATTATGACAGAATTTATGTGTTCAGAAACATTCTCCAAATGGAGAATACATTAAAAATTTGGATAAAATAAAATTAACTCCTAAATTTATGTGTAATCTAGCAGTAAATTAATTTAAATTCTGACATTATAAAGAATGAGTATAGGAATATTAATAAGCTTTGAAGTCACTTTCACCACTTAGAGAATTTGCACATGTCTGGTGTACTAGACTTTGAAGTTTATGGGGTGAATATTTGAGGAAGACAGAGACAAAGCCTGGTGGTTCTCCAAAATGGTGAGCTATTCAATGTGAGTTTCTTCATAAATTCAATACCTTTCTTAAAGAAAATAGCTTTCGAAGTTAAGAAATGGAAAACTATTTTATCCTACATAGTACAAACATAGATATTCCAGCCTAATTTTTCTCAACAGCATTCCAAGCCACAAACCTACAATTACATGTATATATCAGTATAATTCACAAAACATGCATGGTTCCAAACAACAAACCCCAAATCTGCTCACCAGATTGGCAAAAATGAATGAAGCTTCTTTGCACTATAATTTAATTTAAAAGCAAAACTGAAAGAATTTTCATAGATAAAATAATAAGGAATCTGTTTTAACAGTCAATTTCTACAAAACATACCACAAAACAAAACTTTGTGATGAAAATTACAAGATGAAAATTACAAATAAGAATACAATCAGAACAGATATTACATTATTGAAACTGTAGATAATAGGAATACCATATAGAAAAAAAAATCTTTAATATGTCTAAATAAATATGTTAAAGCCAGACTCATAGTCTGAATAATCTTATTAACATAAAAATAACTCTATTACTGAAAAAATTGTAACATATTAGGGGTGCCAGCATGGCTCATTTGGTTGAGTGACTTTTGGTTTTGGGCTTGGGTCATGATTTCAGTCATGGGATTGAGCCCCAAGTCAGGCTCCTAGCACAGTGGGGAGTCTGCTGGAGAGTCTCTCTCCAACTCCCTCTGCCCTCTGTCCCTCTCCCTGCTCATGCTCTCTCTCTCTCAAATAAATAAATAAATAAATCTATCTTTATAAAAAATGTGACATTTATTTTTTTTTTACTTTATTTCTAAGAAAACTTTATTTTATTTTATTTTTTTATTTAAATTTTTAATTTTTGATAAACATATATTTTTATCCCCAGGGGTACAGGTCTGTGAATCACCAGGTTTACACACTTCACAGCACTCACCAAATCACATACCCTCCCCAATGTCCATAATCCCACCCCCTTCTCCCAAACCCCCTCCCCCCGGCAACCCTCAGTTTGTTTTGTGAGATTAAGAGTCACTTATGGTTTGTCTCCCTCCCAATCCCATCTTGTTTCATTTATTCTTCTTCTACCCACTTAAGCCTCCATGTTGTATCACCACTTCCTCATATCAGGGAGATCATATGATAGTTGTCTTTCTCTGCTTGACTTATTTCGCTAAGCATGATACGCTCTAGTTCCATCCACGTTGTTGCAAATGGCAAGATTTCATTTCTTTTGATGGCTGCATAGTATTCCATTGTGTATATATACCACATCTTCTTGATCCATTCATCTGTTGATGGACATCTAGGTTCTTTCCATAGTTTGGCTATTGTGGACATTGCTGCTATAAACATTCGGGTGCATGTGCCCCTTTGGATCACTACATTTGTATCTTTAGGGTAAATACCCAATAGTGCAATTGCTGGGTCATAGGGCAGTTCTATTTTCAACATTTTGAGGAACCTCCATGCTGTTTTCCAGAGTGGCTGCACCAGCTTGCATTCCCACCAACAGTGTAGGAGGGTTCCCCTTTCTCCGCATCCTCGCCAGCATCTGTCATTTCCTGACTTGTTGATTTTAGCCATTCTGACTGGTGTGAGGTGATATCTCATTGTGGTTTTGATTTGTATTTCCCTGATGCCGAGTGATATGGAGCACGTTTTCATGTGTCTGTTCGCCATCTGGTTGTCTTCTTTGCAGAAATGTCTGTTCATGTCCTCTGCCCATTTCTTGATTGGATTATTTGTTCTTTGGGTGTTGAGTTTGCTAAGTTCTTTATAGATTCTGGACACTAGTCCTTTATCTGATATGTCGTTTGCAAATATCTTCTCCCATTCTGTCAGTTGTCTTTTGATTTTGTTAACTGTTTCCTTTGCTGTGCAAAAGCTTTTGATCTTGATGAAATCCCAGTAGTTCATTTTTTCGCTTGCTTCCCTTGCCTTTTGCGTTGTTCCTAGGAAGATGTTGCTGCGGCAGAGGTCGAAGAGGTTGCTGCCCGTGTTCTCCTCAAGGATTTTGATGGATTCCTTTCGTACATTGAGGTCCTTCATCCATTTTGAGTCTATTTTTGTGTGTGGTGTAAGGGAATGGTCCAATTTCATTTTTCTGCATGTGGCTGTCCAATTTTCCCAGCACCATTTATTGAAAAGGCTGTCTTTTTTCCATTGGACATTCTTTCCTGCTTTGTCGAAGATTAGTTGACCATAGATTTGAGGGTCTATTTCTGGGCTCTCTATTCTGTTCCATTGATCTATGTGTCTATTTTTGTGCCAGTACCATGCTGTCTTGATGATGACAGCTTTGTAATAGAGCCTGAAGTCCGGAATTGTGATGCCACCAACGTTGGCTTTCTTTTTCAATATCCCTTTGGCTATTCGAGGTCTTTTCTGGTTCCATATAAATTTTAGCATTATTTGTTCCATTTCTTTGAAAAAGATGGATGGTACTTTGATAGGAATTGCATTAAATGTGTAGATTGATTTAGGTAGCATAGACATTTTCACAATATTTATTCTTCCAATCCAGGAGCATGGAACATTTTTCCATTTCTTTGTGTCTTCCTCCATTTCTTTCATGAGTACTTTATAGTTTTCTGAGTATAGATTCTGTGTCTCTTTGGTTAGGTTTATTCCTAGGTATCTTATGGTTTTGGATGCAATTGTAAATGGGATTGACTCCTTAATATCTCTTTCTTCTGTCTTGCTGTTGGTGTAGAGAAATGCAACTGATTTCTGTGCATTGATTTTATATCCTGACACTTTACTGAATTCCTGTATAAGTTCTAGCAGTTTTGGAGTGGAGTCTTTTGGGTTTTCCACATATAGTATCATATCATCTGCGAAGAGTGATAATTTGACTTCTTCTTTGCCGATTTGGATGCCTTTAATTTCCTTTTGTTGTCTGATTGCTGAGGCTAGGACCTCTAGTACGATGTTGAATAGCAGTGGTGATAATGGACATCCCTGCCGTGTTCCTGACCTTAGCGGAAAAGCTTTCAGTTTTTCTCCATTGAGAATTATATTTGCGGTGGGTTTTTCATAGATGGCTTTGATGATATTGAGGTATGTGCCCTCTATCCCTACACTTTGAAGAGTTTTGATCAGGAAGGGATGTTGTACTTTGTCAAATGCTTTTTCAGCATCTATTGACAGTATCATATGGTTCTTGTTCTTAATTTTATTGATGTGTTGTATCACATTGACTGATTTGCGGATGTTGAACCAACCTTGCAGCCCTGGAATAAATCCCACTTGGTCGTGGTGAATAATCTTTTTAATGTACTGTTGAATCCTATTGGCTAGTATTTTGTTGAGTATTTTCGCATCTGTGTTCATCAAGGATATCGGTCTATAGCTCTCTTTTTTTGGTGGGATCCTTGTCTGGTTTTGGGATCAAGGTGATGCTGGCCTCATAAAATGAGTTTGGAAGTTTTCCTTCCATTTCTATTTTTTGGAACAGTTTCAGGAGAATAGGAATTAGTTCTTCTTTAAATGTTTGGTAGAATTCCCCCAGGAAGCCGTCTGGCCCTGGGCTTTTGTTTGTTTGGAGATTTTTAATGACTGTTTCAATCTCCTTACTGGTTATGGGTCTGTTCAGGCTTTCTATTTCTTCCTGGTTCAGTTGTGGTAGTTTATATGTCTCTAGGAATGCATCCATTTCTTCCAGATTGTCAAATTTATTGCCGTAGAGTTGCTCATAGTATGTTCTTATAATAGTTTGTATTTCTTTGGTGTTAGTTGTGATCTCTCCTCTTTCATTCATGATTTTATTTATTTGGGTCCTTTCTCTTTTCTTTTTGATAAGTCGGGCCAGGGGTTTATCAATTTTATTAATTCTTTCAAAGAACCAGCTCCTAGTTTCGTTGATTTGTTCTATTGTTTTTTTGGTTTCTATTTCATTGATTTCTGCTCTGATCTTTATGATTTCTCTTCTCCTGCTGGGCTTAGGGTTTCTTTCTTGTTCTTTCTCCAGCTCCTTTAGGTGTAGGGTTAGGTTGTGTACCTGAGACCTTTCTTGTTTCTTGAGAAAGGCTTGTACCGCTATATATTTTCCTCTCAGGACTGCCTTTGTTGTGTCCCACAGATTTTGAACCGTTGTATTTACATTATCATTTGTTTCCATGATTTTTTTCAATTCTTCTTTAATTTCCCGGTTGACCCATTCATTCTTTAGAAGGATACTGTTTAGTCTCCATGTATTTGGGTTCTTTCCAAACTTCCTTTTGTGGTTGAGTTCTAGCTTTAGAGCATTGTGGTCTGAAAATATGCAGGGAATGATCCCAATCTTTTGATACCGGTTGAGTCCTGATTTAGGACCGAGGATGTGATCTATTCTGGAGAATGTTCCATGTGCACTAGAGAAGAATGTGTATTCTGTTGCTTTGGGATGAAATATTCTGAATATATCTGTGATGTCCATCTGGTCCAGTGTGTCGTTTAAGGCCTTTATTTCCTTGCTGATCTTTTGCTTGGATGACCTGTCCATTTCAGTGAGGGGAGTGTTAAAGTCCCCTACTATTATTGTATTATTGTTGATGTGTTTCTTTGATTTTGTTATTAATTGGTTTATATAGTTGGCTGCTCCCATATTGGGGGCATAGATATTTAAAATTGTTAAATCTTCTTGTTGGACAGACCCTTTGAGTATGATATAGTGTCCTTCCTCATCTCTTATTATAGTCTTTGGCTTAAAATCTAATTGATCTGATATAAGGATTGCCACTCCTGCTTTCTTCTGATGTCCATTAGCATGGTAAATTCTTTTCCACCCCCTCACTTTAAATCTGGAGGTGTCTTCGGGCTTAAAATGTGTTTCTTGGAGGCAACATATAGATGGGTTTTTTTTTTTTTATCCATTCTGATACCCTGCGTCTTTTGACAGGGGCATTTAGCCCATTCACATTCAGGGTAACTATTGAGAGATATGAATTTAGTGCCATTGTATTGCCTGTAAGGTGACTGTTACTGTATATGGTCTCTGTTCCTTTCTGATCTACCACTTGTAGGCTCTCTCTTTGCTTAGAGGACCCCTTTCAATATTTCCTGTAGAGCTGGTTTGGTATTTGCAAATTCTTTCAGTTGTTGTTTGTCCTGGAAGCTTTTAATCTCTCCTTCTATTTTCAATGATAGCCTAGCTGGATATAGTATTCTTGGCTGCATGTTTTTCTCGTTTAGTGCTCTGAAAATATCATGCCAGCTCTTTTTGGCCTGCCAGGTCTCTGTGGATAAGTCAGCTGCCAATCTAATATTTTTACCATTGTATGTTACAGACTTCTTTTCCCGGGCTGCTTTCAGGATTTTCTCTTTGTCATTGAGACTTGTAAATTTTACTATTAAGTGACGGGGTGTGGGGCCTATTCTTATTGATTTTGAGGGGCATTCTCTGAACCTCCTGAATTTTGATGCTCGTTCCCTTTGCCATATTGGGGAAATTCTCCCCAATAATTCTCTCCAGTATACCTTCTGCTCCCCTCTCACTTTCTTCTTCTTCTGGAATCCCAATTATTCTAATGTTGTTTCGTCTTATGGTGTCACTTATCTCTCGAATTCTCCCCTCGTGGTCCAGTAGCTGTTTGTCCCTCTTTTGCTCAGCTTCTTTATTCTCTGTCATTTGGTCTTCTATATCACTAATTCTTTCTTCTGCCTCATTTATCCTAGCAGTTAGAGCCTCCATTTTTGATTGCACCTCATTAATAGCTTTTTTGATTTCAACTTGGTTAGATTTTAGTTCTTTTATTTCTCCAGAAAGGGCTTTTATATCTCTCGAGAGGGTTTCTCTAATATCTTCCATGCCTTTTTCGAGCCCGGCTAGAACATTGAGAATTGTCATTCTGAACTCTAGATCTGACATATTACCGATGTCTGTATTGATTAGGTCCCTAGCCTTCGGTACTGCCTCTTGTTCTTTTTTTTGTGTTGAATTTTTACGTCTTGTCATTTTGTCCAGATAAGAGTAAATGAAGGGGCAAGTAAAATACTAAAAGGGTGGCAACAACCCCAGGAAAATATGCTTTAACGAAATTAGAAGAGATCCAAAATCGTGAGTGGGGAGAAAGGGGATAAAAAGAGGTTCAAAAAGGAAGAAAGAAAAAAAAAAAACAAAAAGAAAAGAAAAAGAAAAAAAAAAAAAAAAAAAAAAGAAAAGAAAAGAAAAGAATTTTTTAAAAAAAGAAAACACCTAAGAAAAATGTAAATATATATATATATATATATATATATATATATATATTAGATAAACTAGTAAAAAATCGTTAAAAAAGAAAAAGGTAACAGTTAAAAAAAAAATTTTACCCGAAGGCGAGAAAAAAAAAATGAAAAAGAAAAAATTAAATTAACTGCAAGACTAAAAAAAATCACAGGAAAAAAGCCATGAGTTCCGTGCTTTGCTTTCTCCTCCTCTGGAATTCTGCTGCTCTCCTTGGTATTGAAACCGCACTCCTTGGTAGGTGAACTTGGTCTTGGCTGGATTTCTTGTTGATCTTCTGGGGGAGGGGCCTGGTGTAGTGATTCTCAAGTGTCTTTGCCCCAGGCGGAATTGCACCGCCCTTACCCAGGGCCGGTGTGAGTAATCCGCTCGGGTTTGCTTTCAGGAGCTTTTGTTCCCTGAGCGCTTTCTGTAGAGTTCCAGAGGACGGGAATACAAATGGCGGCCTCCTGGTCTCCGGCCCGGAGGAGCCAAGAGCCCAGGGCCCCACTCCTCAGTGCGCCCTCAGAGAACAGCGCCCAGTTACTCCCGTCTGCCCGACCTCCGGCCGCGCTCCGAGCTCACCGAGCCTGCGACCGGTTCAAGGTAACAGGGAGCTGCGAGCTTACTGTCAGCTCTGTCTCTGTAGCCGGCTTTCCCGTTCCAATACCCGCAAGCTCTGCGACACTCAGACACCCCCGATCCTTCTGTGACCCTGCGGGACCTGAGGCCACGCTGACCCCGCGTGGGCTTCGCCCCGGTTTAGCCTCTGGAGCGATGTCCCTCAGCGGAACAGACTTTTAAAAGTCCTGATTTTGTGCGCGGTTGCTCCACCGCTTGCCGGGAGCCGGCCCCTCCCCCCGGGGTCTATCTTCCCGTCGCTTTGGATTCACTTCTCCGCCGGTCCTACCTTTCAGAAAGTGGTTGTTTTTCTGTTTCCAGAATTGCTGTTCTTCTTCTCTTCGATCTGCCGATGGATTTTCAGGTGTTTGCAATCTTTAGATAAGCTATCTAGCTGATCTCCGGGTAGCTGAAGCAGTCTCAGCTTGCTACTTCTCCGCCATCTTGACTCCTCCCCCTACACGCCTGTGTTCAGTTATTTAGGGTATGTGCCTTAGGAATAGAACGGCAGTAATTCTACATGCAAATTTTTGACGAACCACCAAACTGTTTTCCACACCAACTGAACATTTTCGCATTCCCACGAGCAATGGGTGATGGTGTTGATTTCTTGGCATCTTTGCCAACAGTTATGACTTTCCATTGTTTTGATTATAGCCATCCTAGTAGGTGTGTAGTGGTATCTCATTGTGGTTTTGATTTGTATTTCCCTAATGAATAATAATGATGTGGAACCTCTTTCTGTGTGCTTTTTGCCATCTGTAAGTCTTCTTTGGAACAGTATCTGTGCAAGTTCTTGGCTCCTCCTATGATTGTCCTTTTGTCCTTGAGCAGTATATAGCTTGCTTTTCCATTCTTGTCCTTTAAAAGTGGCATTGTGAAGCATGTCCTCGTTTGTCGTGGACTTTTTTCACACAATGTTATGTCTGCGGATTCTTCATGCATGCTAACTGCTGCCTTGTTGCTCACTTTGCATTCACAGTTTATTTTCCTTTATGCTTCTGATGGGCATTTCATAGTTTCCAGGTTTCGCCCATTCCAAAACAGACTGCAGTGAAAATTCTAATGTGTCTCATGGTGAGCATTTCTATTTGTTTCTGTTGGTGCTGGTGGCTATTGAAGGATTCACTGATAACAGTTTATACCATGAATAATTGGTCTGAGTGATCTGGAACCTTGGACACAGCTGGGATCCATGGGTTATCATTTATAACATAGAATCTCCTTAAATGAGAAGTTCTTGACCCTCCTTAGCAAGCAACCACCTCTTGTTACATTGGAAAGTACGTTGACAAGCGGCCTCTCCAGGGGAGAGGGGTTTCTAAGGACAGAAAATATGTCTTGCTTTCATTGTTTTTTCTGTCCCAGATGGGATTTTGCCTCCTCTGGAGTTAATAGATGCAGTGGAGACTTAATGGACCAGGTGGTTATGGAATACCAATAAAATGAAAGATCTCCCTTGGTAAATATCATAAGATTTGCTAAGACATGGTGTTTTCTTTCCTTTTTGCTTGTCCCTAGAACTGTTTGCTCTGCACTTTCTTAGATTACTGCATGGAGTGCTCTTACTGGTAACAGATCAGGATCTTCAACTCCAGCTGCACCCGGAGGTCCAGAGCAAAGCTGCTCTGTACTGGCCCTTTAGTGAGTGTCTTTCTGCCAGTGCCAGACATGTATTTCTAGAGTTCTTTAAAGATGCACTAGATTATTTTATGAGTTATTTCATCAACTCTAAAGTAGATAAAGCTCTAGAGCTAATTAATGGACTTGCCTTCACTTCCTTCGGTATAATTAAGAATGTCAATATTACTCACTTTGCTTATTACAGTAGAAAATAAAAGCACTTCTGGATTTAAATTTTGAAGGGACAGGGTGTATGATGTCTTTATGATGATCTTTTATCTTGTTTGCCACTAATTAAAAGACCAAATGAGATTTCTTCTTCAGAAAAAAAAAAAAAAAACTTCAAATAACAATGTACATTGGCTAGGAAAACTTTCCTTAAAATTCTCACCTGGCTTTATGAGTTTGTTATTTTTGTAAGTTCTATTCCTGTGACTTTAAAAACACTTTTTCTACCAATTATGACCGTACAATATAGATGAGATATTTATTTAGTCCATTTATAAGCCCTTTTCTGTCCTGGCTTAGTTGTGTTTGTTTTAGATCATTTAGTAGATTAATGCCTGTGCTGCCTGTGTAGCGAAAGAATGAGGGTTTTCAGAACTGGACAGACCTGGTTCTCTTCTTTATCACTGGAGTATCCACAGACAACTCCCTTAATCTCCCCAAGTCTTAGCCTCTGCATATTTAAAATAGAAATAATAGTATTTGCCTTGGAAGGTTGGTATGAGTTAAACCCCATTGACAGAAAAAGTACAAAGATTTACTACATGGTAATCAAGAAAGAATTGTCTTTCCTTGCAAAAGTGGGCCACGCACACAGCAATAAAACGAGGTGCCTGATAAGAGGAAACACTAGGGATGCCTGGCTGGTTCAGTCAGAAAAGCATGCAGCTCTTGACCCCGGGGTGTGGATTTGAACCCCCCATGTTAGGTGTAGAGATTACTAAAACAATAAAAGGAACTTAAAAAGTAATAAAAAAACTTAGTAAAACATTTTTCAGGTTTGAAGGGAATCCTGGCTTTCATCAGGATTCATGTGAACATGGCTGGGTGATCAGTTTCTTCATGCACGAAGGCTTAATCTGGGCCTGACCTGCAGCACTGTGGACACAGGGGGGTTGGCTCCCCTCACTTCTGCTTCTGGAACATGTGCACTTGGGGGCAGACACCCTGAGCAGGGAAGAGAATATGGGGAGAGAGCAGAAGGGAACTTAGAAGGGTAAATGTCTTTCAAATATTTCTATAAAAATAGAAGGCACTTTACTTCTCTTTTTTAAAAGATTTTATTTATTTACTTGTCAGAGAGAGAGAAAGAGAGAGAGAGTGCAGGCAGAGTAGCAGGCAGAGGCAGAGGGGGAAGCAGGCTCCCTGTTGAGCAAGGAGCCTCGATGTGGGATTTGATCCCAGGACACTGGGATCATGACATGAGTTGGAGGCAGTCACTTAATGGACTGAGCCACTGTGGAGTATTATGCCTCCATCAGAAAGGATGAATACCCAACTTTTGTAGCAACATGGACAGGACTGGAAGAGATTATGCTGAGTGAAATAAGCCAAGCAGAGAGAGTCCGTTATCATAGGGTTTCACTTCTTTGTGGAGCATAACAAATAACATGGAGGACATGGGGAGATGGAGAGGAGAAGGGAGTTGAGGGAAATTGGAAGGGAGGTGAACAATGAAAGACTATGGACTCTGAAAAACAACCCGAGGGTTTTGAAAGGGCGGGAGGTGGGAGCTTGGGGGAACCAGGTGGTGGGTATTAAGGAGGGCATGTATTGCATGGAGCACCTGGTGTGGTGCAAAAACAATGAATACTATTACGCTGAAAAGAAATTTAAAAATTTTTTGAATCACACAAAAAAGAAAAGAAATAAAAAAAATAAATAATAATAATAATAGAATGGACTGAGCCAGCCAGGCATCCCAGAAAGCACTTTACTTTGCAAGGTGCCCCAGTGACTGGGTTCTCTCATCTTCGGGGGATAAAGGCAGGCACCAGGAATAGCAGTTTTTCAGGAGACAGAGGCCCCTGTTTTTTTTTTGTTTTTCCCTTTTATCTCACTTGTGCAGAGAGTCTGTGTCCCTCAGAGGTATATAGAGTAAAAAGACCTCCTAAAAATCAACCAGGCCAGAGCTGCTCCAAGTTTTGGAGTAAGAGAAGTGCTTGGCAATGTGGCACCTGTAGGCAGAACTTCTCCTGGGAGCCAGGAGACTTACCATCATCCTGTAACACTCAGTGCAGCTCCCCAGGCTTTGTTCTGGGAACAAGGGTCAGGGTGAATCTGCTCTCCAGTGAGATACAGGCAGAGTCTTCATGCCTCACCAGGTTGCCTTTATTTGTACTAACAGAGAGATCCTGGGAATCATTTCCAAAGCCCCAAACAAGGGAAAGCAGGCCCCTTTTGTTAGAGTCAGGGATGACTATTCAGGAGCGGATTTTAACATTATAATGAGGCTGAGGGAACTATTGGTCACTTCTGGCACTTTCTGATTCATCTGGGTGATGAGTCTTCCTCAAATGCATTTCTATTCTAACAGGCAACATTGATATCTAGGCAGAACTTTCTACTAGAAATTTCCTAGTTCAGGGGTTCAGGCCGGTGACAGAACCGGGGTTCTTGGTCTATTGATTTGGTCTACTCATCATATCTTTTCATTGATCCTTATCCCAATGTTTTACAAATAGAATGCCCGCAAAACAACATGTATAGAAGAATATGCACCATCAAAAGCTGATTCCAAGCTGTCATCCTGCTGCATTTCAGGAAGGCATTTTAGACTTTTCAAGGTGCTGGTACCTGCTGCCTTGTTCTTTGGTGAGGGGTTGGGGCCATGATTTCTGTTGATTCCTGAGTCCACTGCACATTCTGAACCACTACTCTCTGTATGAGCTAGAGAACTGACAGAAGTTTCAAGAAGCGGTAAGATGCTGGACAAAACACGTTCAAGGGGCGCCATGTTTCTACCTATAAACTCCTAGACCCAGCGAGACCCACCTCATGGCTTCATTCTTTTTTGTTTGTTTGTTTCTCCTGAGGATGTCTCTGTGCTCTCTTCTTTCCATCTTTATAAGTAATTCTACCCTGAAATTGGGAAGACATTTCAGTTATGGTTTTGGCCACACGTTGGGTGATTTGGACATTGCTTCAAGCCCTGTGTCCTGACCACTTTACTAGAATGGGCTTGGGGATCATTCCCTGAGGAGTGGCTCCCGGTTATTTGACAACTGGAAAAGATGATGTGAACAGTACTTACTTCCTCGGGATAGATTTTCATGTGGGCTATGTGATCCCAGGGTCTTGGTTCCCTGGAAGTCATTCCCTCCAAATTCTCCAGTGGCGGAAGCACAATTTACTTCACTCTCTTCCGGGTAAAAAAATTTTCTGAATAATGGAGAGTTAAATACTATTGCTGATCAACTAGCCTAGTATAATAAATCATACAAAGGTGGTCACCTTATTATGGTTGCTGTTTGTTCTATACATTCAACTATTATTGATTTAGTGCCTACCATACATCGGCCACAATTCTTGACACCAGTCATATGGTAGTGAACAAAATGGCCCAAGTTACCTGCCCTCATAGAGCTTTATAATAGGCAGTATCATATTATTCTGTGGAAGAATAAACACAACTCAGAGAGTTTCTGTGGCTTATGTCGCTACCTTTAGGTGGTCATCAGTGTTTGGATTTAAACCCAAGACTTTTCTTAAAGCTAAGATTCCATTTATTTGTTTTGAAATGTGTAAATGATCCAGATTATGGGCAGAAATAATCACCTTCCATGGGAGAATATTTGTATAAATATCATTTGAATTAAAAAAAGAAAGGAAGTCCTGGAACACGCTAGTGGAGCCGAAGATGGCGGCGGCAGCGGTGGCTGCAGCCGGGACCCCACCTGGGCTGAGGTGGAGGAGCCGCGGGCTCTGACCTCGCTCTGGCTCCGGTGCGCGCTGTGGAGCGTGTGCGAGGCCCCGCGCGTCGGGCAAGGGCGGCGGCGGCGACTCTGCGCCGCCCAGAGGAGCGCCCCGGCGGCGGCGCTGCTGCGGCTGAGGAGCAAGCGGGCTCCCGGCCTCCGCGTCCTCCTGCTCCCCGGGCCCCCCGCCTCCTGGGGGGGCGGGCAGCTGCGGCGATGTTCTCGGTCCTTTTGTATGGGCGGCTGGTGGCCCGCGCCGTGCTCGGCGGCCTCTCGCAGACCGACCCCAGGGCCGGTGGCGGCGGTGGCGGTGACTATGAGCTGGTGACGGCCGGCTGCGGCTTCAGCAAAGACCCGCAAGGGCCTTCTCAAGAAGGGCACGTGCTACGGGGACGACACGTGCTTCGTGGCCCGGCACCGCTCGGCAGACGCGCTCGGGGTTGCAGATGGTGTAGGAGGGTGGAGACACTATGGAGTTGATCCATCCCAGTTCTCAGGGACTTTAATACGGACGGTTCGTCCCAAGTAATCCCATCGGAATCCTCACCACAAGCTACTGTGAGTTGCTGCAAAATAAAGTATCTTTGCTTGGTAGCAGTACTGCCTGCATCGTGGTGCTGGACAGAACTAGTCACCGCTTACACACAGCAAACCTGGGTGATTCAGGCTTTCTGGTTGTCAGGGGTGGTGAGGTTGTGCACCGATCAGATGAGCAGCAGCATTACTTCAACACTCCATTCCAGCTCTCAATTGCACCACCTGAAGCCGAAGGAGTCGTCCTGAGTGACAGCCCGGATGCTGCTGATAGCACATCTTTTGATGTCCAGTTAGGAGACATTATTCTGACGGCAACAGATGGACTTTTTGAAAACATGCCTGATTATATGATTCTTCAGGAGCTAAAAAAAAATTAAAGAATTCAAATTATGAAAGTATACAGTAGACGGCAAGAAGCATTACTGAGCAAGCCCATGAGCTGGCCTATGACCCAAATTATATGTCACCTTTTGCACGGTTTGCATGTGACAACGGATTGAATGTGAGAGGTGGAAAGCCTGATGACATCACCGTCCTTCTTTCAGTAGTGGCTGAGTATACAGACTGACTCGCCTAGGTGTCAACTCTGGCCTTTCCTTTCATCTTCCCAAATTCTCCCCTGCCATGTGTGCTGATCCTGCTGGCAGGAGTGTTTCTTTGCCACTGATCTTGATGGCCAGTGATGTAAGCCTTTGCCTGTCTTTTTGAGACCTGGTTGAGATCTTTGTGGAGAACCACTACTGTCATTCACTAGCTCGTATCTGCCAGCAACTTTGAAGAGAATCAAGATTTGAAGATTGGCCTTCACTGCTTACTGTCCTTTCTATGATGGAATGAAGGTTTTCAATGCCAGAATGGCTATTATGTTTTAAAAATGGTTTAAGTATTGAAAGTGAGTGAATTCAAAATTACAGTGTGTAAAAGGGATTTTAAAAGTCTAACACAAATTGTATGTTATGGTACATCTACTAGAAACATACATTATCATCAAAAGAAATGTTACACATGTACTATACAGTCTTTGTTATGATGATTGGTGTGGCTTTACGTTTTCATTATAAACTCCTATTTTTCAGGGGCTTATAATTCTGCTCTAAAACATTGCTCTGGATTATGAAATCATCATCCCAGGAGCTTTTTTGTTAAAAATTGGAAGAAAAATTTAGTTTAGTTCTATGGATGCAAATATTTTTCTGGTTTTTAAAAGATGCTTAATTGTGCTTCTATGAGGAAAGTTCCGGCAGTTTATTGATAAGTCCAAATTATAGGCTTGTGGCCCCAAGGCTGCCTCCTCTGCAGGAGGCCTTGGGGAGCCTCCCTACCAGATTTTTTCAATGGAAATATTACCCAAGATTATAAAACTCCTCAAATCCTAGGAATTTTAATGTTATGGCTGAAATTCCTCCCAGCTTTCTGATAGGAGATCCCTATGTGGGAGCTCTAGGCCCACAGGCCTAATAGGTTGAGAGTGGACAGCTGTAACTTTGAATCTGGTTGGGTTTTGATGTTCATGCTACTCATAGTCTCCCTCTCAGACCTTTCATTACTAGCCTTGCTTTCCGTAGAGCAGGCACCAAATTCAGGGAGTCCGTGTGAAAAGAGTACTGTGGGCAGTGGCAGCAGCACAAGAGCCCACGAGGAAAACTCCTGGTGATGATCTGACATTTGCATTTGCCCTACACAGAAATTTAGGGGTCCGAATCAAGCTTAATGTTTACAGTTTCCGAATAGCCATCTTGCAGTGTATAGTTTCCTTATAAAACTACCCTGCATTCAGTTTTCCCTTTATCTGCAAGCTCAAACTTATTTTTAAGGTTTATGTACAAGTCAACTGCTATAAAGATATATATTTTGGGGTCAGTTTTTTTCCTTCATTAACCTGGTGGTAGAAAAGTATATATACTTAGAAATCCTTAAGTTAAAGCCATGTTTTATATATAAGTCAGGTAACATTGGTGTATAGATGAGAATGCAATTAAACCTGATGAGGATCTACTGGAGGAGAATACGGAAAGTGTCTTTCTCTAAAAGAGATACTTATTCACTGGTTTATTGCATTAAAACTTATGTTTGAGGTTACCTCAACTTGTTTTAAAAGATTTTTGTTTTGTGAATTTGTACTGTATATTTGAGTAACTGTCAAGCTTTTGTTTTATTTAAAATTGTTTAACATGTACCATGTACATGTCATTACTATATTTCAATGCATCATGCTTGTAACAGGCATTTCATTTATAATAAGAATGAGTTATTCATTTGTAAGCCGTTCAGTAATTTATCTACTATTCCTAAATTGGCATAATGTTAGATATCTATTTTGAATCACCTTTAATTACATGTCAGAATGCCTTAACTACCCTAACTTGACAAAACAGAATTCTTTGGTAGAAGAGATAGGGGACTGGGCAGGGAGGGCTGGGTGGAGTTACATTCTGTTTAAATAAAGAGTACCCATCGTGCTCCGATAAAACATGGAAGCGTGAGTGGCAAGTGGCGGGGTATTTATTTTGCACAAACTGTTTGCAGTCTCTGTGTATTTAAAAAGTAAAGAAAGTTGCATCCAGAAGGGTTTTGTTAGAAGGAATACATTTATATTTGGGCTGACAATTTCAGTTCTTTTGTTTGGGTTTTTAATTATTTCTGGTCAGAGGTATATAGCCTTATGATCTGGATATATTTTGCATTAATTTTCCAATGCCTACATTTAATTCCTTGTAAGAGCAGTGCTGGTCAAGTCACTGGCTTTTCTCTGCTCTCATTTAACCCATCAAACACAATCTTTATAAAGCTAGATTGGTGATGTTTTACATGACTCATTTAATCAACTTCGTCTTTTTTGAGAAATGACCATTAGAAATCAACAATGTTGGTGTCAGTGATATGAAAATAGTTGGAAAAGAATTTGAGTTTCACAATGGAGCTGACTTTGGACCTGGCCTATAGATTAGTGACACAGAATATTTTCTCGCTTTTCTTTTTGCCCTGTCCTTTGTGTGTGACACAATTAATTTTATGACTGCCAGGGAGTGATCGGGGGGTGGTCAGTTGGAGTGCTGCTTAACAGGTAACACTCCTTCCACTCCCAGTAGTTAGAGGCTCTGCTGGACCCATACTGGAATTTTCCAGGTCACAGAACCTAAGTCTCTGTTGGGTGTGACTGCGATATACCACTTGTTGGGTCTGATTCTGAACTTGATGTGTGTTAATTGCATTTTAAATCAAGCAGAATAAAACACACACATTTGCCTCATGTAATGGACTTTTATAACAAAAAGAATTTGGATTTCTAATTTACAAATGGCAAATTATCCCTCTCTGGATGCATCAAAGACCAGTGAAGTTTATAGCTTTTCCATCTATATTTATAAAGCAATAATGTATTATAAAAATCAATATTTTTATCACATGCTTGAAATTTTTATTTTATTCTGTTTTAAAATGTGCACTCTAAACCTATCAGAACCTTATTTCTTCCTGTGAACTTGAGCTGCCTGCGCACAAAAAAAATTTCACTGATTGGATAATGCAGTAGAGTCCATTGGGCTCTTAAAAACTGAAATAAGAAATGGGGGTAGGGGAGACAAGTTATTTGTCCTGAATTACTGTACTGGCTTGACATGGTTGATAGGTACTAAATCACAAAAGAACCCATTCCAGGTATGCATGTCTGGGGGGTGGGCTGTGTCTAGAGTAGAAACTAGATTTCAAGCTTTGTATGATAGGAGAGTGTCCTCTTCTAGCAGCTGCATTTGTTCCAGATAGAACAGTCGCCTTCAGGACCACCTTTAGTACCACCAACCTACCACATCGAGTAACAAGGCAGAATTGTGGGAATTCACGGAGTCAGTTTTGATCATTTTGGAGATTGTAAACAAGATTGGCTAGAACTGTAAATGTTTGTACTTTTGAATAAGTTCATGGTTCCTTGTCACCTTATACCAACTATCTTTGTTAGAAGCTATAGCATCCAATTTCCCTAGAAACTATCACATTTTTGCAGTTAACAAATTTCACAAGATCAAAAAAATCCCCCAAATCTGCTTATAAAATTGAAACTATGAAGTAGAAAAGCATTTAGATTCTATTCATTTAAAAAAATTCTTTGCAAAATTGAATTTCTCAGCTAAAAAATGGCAGTGTCCATGTCAAAATTTTAACTGTTAGCAGGTAGTTTGTGGCAAAGATAGCTAAATACTGAAACAAATTTTAATTTGTGTGTACTAATGAGCTGCTTTTTTCTGTTGAGACTATCATTATTTGTCTTACCCAAGAGGCAATGACCTGAATTGGATGTCTGAAATATAACTTATGCAGGAATAGTTCTGTAAATACATTTAAATAAACTGTAAAGATATTTAATAAATATAGTATTTATACTAAAAAAAAAAGAAAGGAAGAACAAAATATTATTCAAATGTTAGATTTGTTCCCGATTTTGGTCTTAACTAAAACAAATGAAAACTTTGGCACTGATTATCCTTTCTTTAACTATGGTGTGAATATTTGAAAAACAAACGGAAAACTATTTTAGAGGATCTGCCAAATAATGGAAATGATGGGGACCAGTAAGCTCATGTCAGCCTGGGGGTGTCATCCACTTTACAAAGAATCTTGCTCACCAGTCAGTAATGAGCTGCTGAACCTCACAGGAAGCAGGTGTCATAGAAAGACCTTGCAGAGGAATTCAAAATACCATCATATTTGCCTAATATGATAGAATTTTCTGAGGGCCATAAAAATAAAATTAATATGAGAAAAATTGTCTCTCCACCCCAGGCATTTGCTAGAAACCAGAAAATATTTCTTTGGACTCAACAGTTGAAATAGGTCACTAGTTACTTAATAGGGACACGATGTTGTAAATACCCATGCTCTCTGACCTTCACAGCCTCCTGCTTTTCTAGAACAAAGATGGACTGGGATTAATTGATAATTAGGCCAGGGTTTTTCCTATCTTGGTAATGAATGTCCTGTCTCCTTGCGGGGCTGTTTGATACAATATCCTGTTCCCACATCTGAGGACGTGGAATAACACAGGAAAGCTTTCTGACAAGCCAAAAAAAAAAAAAAAAAAAAAAAAGGTTATAATAGCCATAAGCTTATAATATTAAAAAGGATGAGTTTTTTTTTTTTTTTTTAATGATTTCTGCTTTGGTCAGCACAATGCTTTAGTCTTCAAGAGGAGGGGGTTCCAGTTTTCAAGGTGAAAACAGAAAAACAAAGGGATAAGGAGAAGATCATATACTTTCCTTTGGCAGCTGGAAAAAATCAATTCTATTTCAACAATGCTTTAAAAAAGTTCCTGTTTTGAAAATAAGGTCTAAAGCCATTTTAAGGTTTCATAGTGGCAATCTGAAAAATCTACTAAAGAAGACAAAAGTGTAATTTTTAAAAATATTTCATTTTCCATCATGAAATCCTATTTCTGCTTGATAGTAAATCATCTCATCAATTTCAGATTTCTCAGTTTATTGAGGAAATTTTGCAAGTTCTTTGTGCAACTGTTGCATGAGGGGCTTATGGACATGCAGAGCTGTTGATGGGTGGAAAGGAGTCACTAGCCCGTGCCTTTGGCACCGTAATACCATGTTTCGACATTGTGATACCATTTTTCCACATTGACCCATGGCACAAATGTGTCCAGATCACCTTAGGCTGGTCAGTGTGGGTGTTCTCTCAGGTCCCTGTAATTCTTCTGGAATTGGCATCTACTTCAGAATATTGTTTGCCTTATAAGTCACTGTTCTGTAATGCCAAGAGCATTGTCATTTTGGCCTGTCTGCCTTCCGCCTTCCCCAAATGGCAGTTTGGTGTCCCTCACTCCCTCTCTGCCTTCCTTCCTGGTTTTGTTTATTTATTGATTTGAGAGAGAGAGAAAGAGAGAGCACAAGCATGAGTGGGAGGAGGAGCAGAGGCAGAAGGAGAGTGAGAATCTTAAGCAGACACCAGGCTGAGCAAGGAGCCTGACGTGGGGCTCGATCCCATGAGCCTGAGATTATGACCCTAGATGAAACCAAGAGTCAAACGTTGAACCAACTGAAAAATCCAGGAACCCCTCTTATATTTCATTTGAGGGGTAGGCATGAATGGAGAAGTGAATAGGCATTCACTTGGAGCTCATTAGTCTTCCAATATCCTCAAGGCAGAATGCTTTGGGTCATTTTGTTGACCCATGGGAACCTCCATAAAATGCTCCCAGAAGCTGCCTCACAGGGGAGAGGTTAACTGAGGTGATCCTGGAGGAAACATGTGGGCTTCTGAGGTGCTCAGTGCATGACTGCTACCCCTTTCCTTCTCATACAGTTATCTGTCAGGGGATCAGGAGCTAAAGCTCAGGTGGAATCTTGGGGTTAGAATGATCCTGACGTCTTCTCCATTCATAAACCATATCTCATGGTGTTTCTGCAGCAAATATTCATGAAAAGCTTCAAGTTATTAGAAAAAAGGTTGCTAGAAAAATGCAGGATCATGAATGTGACAATAGTGCTACTTCGGTTTCATTCTGTCCATACCCTACAAATCTTTTCTTCTTCTCTTATCTTCTCCAGTGCATGGTTTGACCCAGGTGCTGAGTGACAACTATATGATGTCCAGAACTAAATGTTATCTCAGTGAAGCTAGAGGCGATTTCATTAGTACAGAGTACTTCCAAAGAATGAAACAGTGGATGAATGTTTTTCGTGGAAATAATTTTTCTTAAACCAATGTATTGGAGGAAAATCTTTGTCACCTTGAATAAATGATAATTTGGTTGTTTGTGCTAATGCCATAGTCCTCCATACATATGGTTCAGCCTTTGGAAGGGCTCAACAAAGAAGTGTCTGAATGGAGTAAGGAAATGGTAAAATTGATCAAAATTCATTCTTTTTTTTTTCAGGTAGCCCTATTTTGTTTATTTATTTATTTATTTATTTATTTATTTATTTAAAACTTCTTTTCAGCATAACAGAATTCATTGTTTTTGCACCACACCCAGTGCTCCATGTAATACGTGCCCTCCTTAATACCCACCACCTGGCTCCCCCAACTTCCCACTCCCCGCCCCTTCAAAACCCTAAGGTTGTTTTTCAGAGCCCATAGTCTCTCATGGTTCACCTCCCCCTCCAATTTCCCTCAACTCCCATCTCCTCTCCATCTCCTTATGTCCCCCATGTTATTTGTTATGCTCCACAAATAAGTGAAACCATATGATACTTGACTCTTTCTGCTTGACTTATTTTACTCAGCATAATCTCCTCTAGTCCCATCCATGTTGACACAAAAGTTGGGTATTCATCCTTTCTGATGGAGGCACAATACTCCATAGTGTATATGGACTACATCCTCCTTATCCTTTCGTCTGTTGAAGGGCATCTTGGTTCTTTCAACAGTTTGGTGACCATGGCCATTGCTGCTATAAACATTGGGGTACAGATGGCCCTTATTTTCACTACATCTGTATCTTTGGGGTAAATACACAGGAGTGCAATTGCAGGGTCATAGGGAAGCTCTATTTTTAATTTCTTGAGGAATATCCACACTGTTCCTATTTTGTTGAAGATTATTTGACCATAGAGTTGAGGGTCCATATCTGGGCTCTCTACTCTGTCCCACTGGTCTATGTGTCTGTTTTTATGTCAGTATCATGCTGTCTTGGTGATTACAGCTTTGTAGTAAAGCTTGAAATCAGGTAACGTGATGCCACCAGTTTTACTCATGAAAGAAATTGAAGAAGTCACAAAAAGATGGAAGACCATTCCATGCTCTTGGATCAGAAGAATAAACATGGTTAAAATATCTATACTGCCTAGAGCAATCTATACTTTTAATACCATTTCGATAAAAATTCCACTGGTGTTTTTCAAAGAGCTGGAGCAAATAATCCTAAAATTTGTATGGAATCAGAAGAGACCCCGAATTAATAAGGAAATCTTGAAAATAAAAATTCATTCTTACTCTAGATGTGATTTCTCTGGCTTTAGAGCTGTGGGGCAGTGGGAGAGCTGCCCACAGATCCCTGGAAAGGGCTTCCAGGAAGGCTTGTGGTGCATATCCTAGATGGAGAAGAAGCCATCTTCCCTCTCTCACATTTTAGAGAATGACTGTATTCTCACAACTGCATGGAAACTGCTTACAATCTGTGTTTTTTATTTAATGGATTGATGAGATGTTGACATTTCATCTGTAAGATGATGACAGTCATCTGAACTTTTTCTTTGTGTCCCAAATGGCTGTTGTCATAAGCCATATTATTCAATCCTTAAAAAAAAAATAAATGACCATGTTCATCACCACTTCTTTCTATCTGACTACCAATTTATGCTGTCAGAAGGAAAGGTCTCTGAATAGTGTTACAGCCTCTCTGAAATTGGGGTGATATGTTTCTGCCTAGATGAGGGATCAAGTCCCATGACCCCCACAAAGCAGATGACTGTGCCTATGTACAGTCTTCAGTGGAGACCATCAGATAGCCAACAAACGGCTTGGGGATTATTCCTGTTTTTTTTTTTTTTCCAGTAGGTAGAATGCTTATAGAATACATACACAAAAAATTAACTGAGAATATGAATCATCCCTAGAAATTGTTGGGCAGCCACCAAGTTCCATGTTCATCCTGAACTGTCAATAAAACTGACTTGCATGTAGGATTGCTAAGAATATGAAAAGGTCACATAAAGAAGAGGGTACCCGTGACTTGGGTGAATGTGATAGCAGTGGCACCAAGCATTGACCAAGGAGGAAGTTGTGGGATGGATGAGTCATCTGGGTGCAAAATGGTGGCATTCAGTTGGTCTAGGTGTGTTGGAGGAGGATAGAGGGGACAGGGCAAGACATGTGGGAGCCTCTTCTTCCTCTGCATTGCTAGGACTTGTTGCTCACTTCTATATTCCCCCCCACCACACATCTACCACTTCTGTTCTACTTGAATTCAATTTCCAAAATGAATGGCCCCAAAGTTGAGCTTTTCACCTGTGTTTAAGTCTGAATTTAGAGCAGGCTGTTATTTCAACTCAAGCTGATAAATGTCTTGTCAACTTACATGATAAAGAGTGGTTATAGGAGTGTACCGTCTATTTAAGATTCCAAAGAGGGAGGAATTTTGCTTTTAAACATTTTTCTAGAACATTGCAGTATTTGGGAAAAAAAAAGAATATGTTTGTTTCTTTTTCCAATTTATTAGTCATACTACACGGGTAGAATTTTAGAATTTTCAAATGAAAAATAAGATTACTTGTGTCTTTTAACTGCTCAGGGGTCTGCTCTGAGTGCTGTGGGTTGATGCAAAATGACATAAGACAGTGCACTTGTGTCCAGGCCCAAGGACATCCCTCTTAAGGAAGCTAATATTGTGCATTTCCTTGCCGCATCTCAGTTCACAGTGAGGTATGTCTGGAACACAAAGGACTAAGGATTGTTGATTATTAGAGCAATTAGCCTTTTTTCCCAATCACTGGTTGCCCAGTGGTGGCGTGCAGTGGCCCAGCCTGGTGCTCTCTGTGTCTCCTCGCCCTGCCGTCTGCTTCCTTTACAGAGTGGAGGGAACCACGGCAAGCCAGGGATGGTCTTTGCTGAAGTCAATTAAGATGGGGCTCTGGGGCAGCAGCCTATTTCCTTAAACAGAGCCTGCTCCCTCAAAAGGAACAGGAGGAAGTATTCAAAAACATTTTCCTAATGTTTCTCAAGCTTGCCTCTAATGGAATTGTCTGCTTGTTTCCAATGATGAATCAAAACACAGTAGTTTGTTTCCATATTATTACAGTGAAGATATTGAATATTCTTTATCTCTCCCTACACCTGGGGTGACATTAACAAGACTGGAATACTAGAAATTATTGAGCCATTTTTATTCCTACTAATAGCCCAGCAATTCCAATCAGCCTATAGGATGCTGGTTACTTTCAGCATTAAATTTATGTTACTTTCAAGTCAGGGTTGGAGCATCACATGATGGGAGGAGAAGAGAAAATTAGGGCAGAGAAGGAATAGGAAAAGAGGCTGGGGTGAAATGGAGCAGATTTACAAATGAGAATATTTGAGCTAAATATAATAGGGTACATTTGTACCCGTGGTTAATAATAAGCACAAAATTTTCAAGGACATTTCTTTTGCTAAAGGTTCTGTTGCCCGAATAAGCATGGTTCACATTTTATTTGGTTTTATGCAGCATTTATTAGATTTATTAGGATGCTTTCATATTTTCTAAACCCACTTTTAAAAATGGCTTTTTGGATCTCGTACACACACTCTATAGTGTGGTTGGGTATGTGTATGTATGACTGTAGGTATGTGTGTTTGTGTGTAGGTATGTGTATGCATGCATGGGTATCTGTGTGTAAGTTGGTGTGTATATGTGTAAATGCATGCATGTATATAAATGGGGGTGTAGGTGTGTAAGTGGGTGTGTCTGTGTGCTTATGTGTGTATGTGTTTATGCATGTGTATGTTCCTTATTTGTACTTGTATGTATTTGCATGCACGTTCATGCATATGTGAGTGTACTTGTGTAAGTAAGTGTGTTTGTGCGTATATGTGTGTCTGTAACTCTTTGTGACAAATGCGACAAATGTGACAGTTATTACAAAGGCAAAGTTTTCATGTTTGTGTTTTCAGAACACTGAATGTCAACTTCCTGCACCATGCTGACTGGCAGAAATTAAGTTGCAAAACACATGCTCTGAGTTATACATTGGACTAACAACATTCCATTTGTTGACAGCTCTTATTGAATTAAGTGTCATTTTTTTCTTGTTCTATCGGTTAAGTGGCTTCAGAAAGGTAAGTTTTCATTCTAGAAACCATACTAATTTGAACAGCATTATAGTTCAGGTTTGGAAAATACAGTAAATAGCTTTGTACTTAAAAGCTTTGTTGATATACTAAATTTATGTTTTCATTTACCTTGTTGTTGTTGTTGTTATTGTTGGAGGATTTATGTTAAGTGACACAGTTATTAGAGATAAAAAAAAATTATGCCATAGCTGCTGAAACTAGAACCAGGAAGAGTGCCCTGGACAGAGGTTGTGAGCTAAGAGAATGTTTTCAATGTTGTGATGCCTGCTGATGAATGTTTGAGGAATGGATTATATTTCTAGCTCCACAACTAATTACTTTGGGTGGCTGAGACATTCTAATTTGTATTTGTAAACCCAGAATGAATGAGTTGCAACTTAATTTTCCATAATTAATTGATTCTAAAATAATACATTGTGGGATGGAAAACAGTATCAGGCAAGGGGCAGTATGTACTTTTGTGAGCCCCATGTATGATGGGGGGGTGTCTCTTCTTTCAGATCCAGACTGACTATGTCCCTTGGTAGAAGGTTTATGGAGTGCAAGAAAAATTGAGCAAATACCACTGGATTTATTCATGTTTTGGTCTTTCTCAGAATTAACTTTTGCAGTGTTAAAACTATATGTGTGTTTTCTCCCTCATTGATTTCTGCTCTTATTTCTATTAATTTTTCCTTCCCTCTTCTTCTGGCTTAGCTGTTCTCCTTTGTGCTTACAAAGATGGATCAATGTAATCTACTGTGTTAACAGTCTAAGAAAAAACTAGATGATTATATGAAATGATGCAGAACAACCATTTCACAATAATCAACAGCAGGTCTGTCAACAACTAGGAATACAGGGTAATATCTTCAAGCTGATGAACAAGATCTACAAAAAGACCTGCAGATAACATCATATTTAATGGTAAAAGGCTGAGTATTTTCCCCATCTGATAAGGAACAGGGTGATGTCTGCCCTTACTACTCCCTGGGAGGACTACGGGTGAAACTGTGAATTCCACTGTTGTGTTACTCAGAACACGAGAATTGTGTTTAATTTGCAGCAATGTCAATCCTGTGGCTGCAAAAAATAGGTATTTTTTAAGGGTTATGTGGAAACCCCTCTGGTTCTCAGGCTGTCATCTGAGACTTAAAAGACCTAAGCATGTTCTTTTCTCTCTATAAAAATTTAATTACACTAAAAATTACTCATCCCACACTGCAGTCATCAACACTGCTGTACTAGTCAAGGGCAGCAGCCACTTGGGCTCCCAAAGTCTATGTGTCACTTGGTGCTTTTTCATCATTCAACACAGATAATTAGTGTGGCTTGGTTAAATTTTATGCCCTGCATGCCATGGATTACTAGCACCTTGTCTTCAATGAGGTAGGAGCTCAGCACTGCACTGAGCCTGAAGGCACAAGAAAGCTAACTCACTGATCCCCTCTGTATGGGTCCATCTTCTGGAACTACTCTTGCTATCAAGTTGAGTGCTATCAGGAGAAAGAAACCATAGTTTTTAAACTTGGGAAACTATACAGAAGTATTAAGCTGGTATAGGAGAGTAATTCTAGAGGTGGAAGAAGAACCTTAAATGGTACTTTAGGGCTTACAGGAGAGGACCCAAGGAAGTACAAACTTGGAAGGGGAATCTGGGCTTTGTTGAATAAGATACCGTTCTCCAAAGAAGACATACAAATGGCTAACAGACACATGAAAAAAATGTTCATCATCATTAGGCATCAGTAAGATTCAAATCAAAACCACATCGAGAGGGGCTCCTGGTGGCTCAGAGGGTTAAAGCCTCTGCCTTCGGCTCAGGTCATGATCCCAGTGTCCTGGGATCAAGCCCCACATCTGGCTCTCTCCTTGGCGGGGATCCTGATTCCTCCCCTCTCTCTCTGCCTGCCTCTCTGCTTACTTGTGATCTCTCTCTGTCGAAAAAATAAATAAAATCTTTAAAAAACCCCCACCAAGATAGCACCTTACAGCAGTTAAAATGGCCAAAATTAACAAAACAGGAAATAACGTGTGTTGGAGAGGATGTGGAGAAAGGGGAACCTTCTAACACTGTTGCTGGAATGCCAGTTGGTGCAACCACTTTGTAAAACCGTGCAGTGATTCCTTAAGATATTAAAAATAGAGATTCCCTGTGACCCTGCAATTGCACTATTGCGTATTTACCCCAAAGATACAGACAGAGTGAAAAGAGGGACCTTCTGTACCCCAATGTTCATAGCAGC